>NW_006408779.1:1478535-1494544 GCF_000296735.1 Chrysochloris asiatica | reverse complement strand
GAGGTTGGCCCAGGATCGGACATTGTTTCGTTCTGCTGTGCAAGGGGTCGCTATGAGTCGGTTCCGACTCGATGGCACCTGACAACAACAAGTGGCCCTAGAGGACAAAGTAGAACTGCTCTATAGGGTTTCTGTGACTGTAATATTTCCAGAAACAGATTGCATCATCTCTCTCTTGCAGAGTGACTGCTGGATTTGAACCACTGACCTTTTGGGTAGCAGCCAAGTGCTTGATTAGCAGAACCACTGCTATGATTGTGACTCATAGTGGATAGAGTGGAACCTCTTTAGGTTTCTGAGACTGTAAGCCACATAGGAGCAGACTTTCTGTCTGGTGGGTCTGAGTCACCTGCTTTCCAGTTACCATTGCCGAAAGCTTGACCAACTACTCCACCAGGTTCCATACTCTTCAGCCAGGGCAGCCCAAATGCCTTTCCCCTTTTACATCTCACTGCCTAAGGAACAGGACTTCTGTTCCCAATGTTCTCCAGTAGAAATGACCTTTATAAGCCACCAGAGACCCTTCCATCCCCAGGGACCATGCTAACGTCAGTCCTCATGGCATGTGACTTCTTAGGAGCCACCTTCCCTTGGTGTCCAGGAGACTGTCCTTCTGCCCACCTGGCCACATCTTTGGGCTCCTGCTGTCTAAATAAACTCCTGCTCTGAGTCCCATTCCTAGTCAGCCCTGCTGACCCTTCAGCGAAGCTTTCCCGAGGGTCACATGCATGCCAACAGCTCCCACCACAAAAGACTCTAACTCCACCACTCTAGCCTGAACTTTGTCCGGAGCTGAGAACTCACTACTCAAGTGTTTGTCAAGTGTTTGTTGTTGTTAGGTGCCATGGAGTTGACTCACACTCACAGTGCCCGCTCCTGTGCCACCCTTGTAATTACTGCCCATTGCTGCTGCCACTGTATCACTCTATCTCATTTAGGGATCTTCCTCTTTTTCACTGACCCTCCACTTCAGCAAGCATGATGTCCTTCTCTAGGGATGGGTCCCTCCTAATAACGTATCTAAAGTACGAGTGATGAAATCTCACCATACTCACTTCTAAGAACCATTCTGGCTGTACTTCTCTCAAGACAGATTTGTTTGTTCTTCTGGAAGTCCATGATTCATTCAATATGCTTTGCCAATACCACAAGTCAAATGCTTTGATTTTTCTATGGTCTCCGTCACTCATCTCAAGGGCTTACTGAACAAACAAAAATCCCCAAACCCACTGCTGTTGGGTGAATACTGACATATGGCGATGCCATGTGTTCGAGAGAAGCGCACTGCAGAGTTTTCTCGGCTGTCGTCATTGTGGTAGTGTATCTCCAGGACTTTTTTCTGTGGCACCACTGAGTATGTCTGAACAACACCTCCTAAGCAGCCTTGTTGGCACTGTGATGGGGATTCCACTCTGACTCATGGCTGCTTCATGTCTGCATGAGTCACAGTTAACGTGAGAGCAATGGGGTTGATTTCTGAGTTAACCTGTCTTCACGGTACGGTACACCTCAGGCAGAATTCTTACCTTCTATGAAGGAGAGCTGGATTCAATTCCAGCCAACACACCTCACACACAACCACTGCCATCTCTCAATGGAAGCTTGTTGTTGCATCTGACAACGGCTATTCCCCGTGACCCGTGCAGAGAGAGTAAACCCTAGTAGAGGTGACGAGGGAGTCCTGGTGGGGCGCTGTGGGTTTATGTGCCAGACTACAAAGCCATTTGAACTGCAAGGTCAGCAGTTCAAGCTCACCAGCTGCTCCTCGGAATCCCTATACAGGATTGCTATGGGTCGGAATCGACTCAACAGCACTTAACAACAACAACAACAGGGGCAACAGAAGATTAGAAAAAAAAAAAAAGAAGACACAAAAGAATTAAATAAAAGTTGGAACCAGGTGGGATACAGCACTCTGATGGAGATACTGTGACTCAGACCTAGATTCAGCACATTATATACACATATCAAAGGAGGTGCTGGGGGCAGGGAAAAGAATGTAAAACAAATCTGGTGTTATTGATGCAGGCAGTAAGCAGGACTTTATCAGAAGAATGCAACTTGTGGTTGCTAGGGAAACAGAGACAGGGCAGCTAGATGTTTTTGCAGACTAAACTGAAGGCCATGGCTGTGTACAAGGAAAGACTTTGCAAATTCCTTGTTCCCCAAGGCAGGCTTTGCAAGTTCCCCAGGAGTCAACCTGACCTGGGAACAGCCAGAATTTCTGGACCACAACTGTTCAGTTGCAATCCTTTGGTTAAACTACCCCCAAGTCTAAGAACTTTGGTTTAGTTGCTCCCAACAGCTTGTGTATTGTTGTGTTGCTGAATTGGTTCAGCAGAGAATATAGACTAAGACTAGGAAGAAAGGCCTGGCATTCTACTTCCAAATATCAGACAGTGAAAACCCTATGGACTACCATGGCCCAATCTTCAACCAACTGTGGGGATGCTGCAGGACCAGGCAACATGTTGCTCTACTTTGTGTGGGATCTCCACTTGTCAGGGGCTGAAGTGACAATTGTTGTCAAGTCGGTTTGGACTCACAGCAACCCTGTCTAGGGTTTCTGAGGAGCACCTGGTGGGTTTCAACCACCGACCTTGTGGTTCAAACTGACTTTCTGGTCCAGTGCTTATCCTACAATATCCTATCTCCCAGATATCAATGTATTTCCTCTCCAGTTCATCCTTTGTTCCACAAACATTCATCAAAATCACCTGGGAGAATTTCTAAAAAATATACCCAGCACTTTCATATGCATCACCTCACCGGTTATTTTAATCCTCAAAATAACCCTTCAAGGTTGGTACACATGCATATTCCAATTTCACAGATAAGAAGAGCAAAATAACTCGCTCAGCTTCTCATACCAAGCACTAGAGGAGCCCTAAGTAATAGTTGTAGAATGTGTTCATTCACAGACACAGATTGTGACTCTTTTATGCTCTATTCCCATAGCTGTTTACATATTGATGCAAATAAAGCTTCTTCCTTTAGCAAATGATGCCACTTGAATTTTACATTCACACTTGATATTAACACTGTTCATGCTGATGCCAGGAAACAGAGCTCGTCAGATGTGCTCATCTGATCAAGATAGAACATCTAAAATAAAATTGTCTATACACAGCATGGTAGTTCATTGTTCTCTCACACTGCAGGCTTTGGAGGCCTTGTGTGGCATGGTAGGATAAGCACTGAACAGCTAACAACAAGGTCAGTGGTTCAAAACCACCAGTCACTCCTCAGAAACCCTATTAGGGTAACGATGAGTCAGAACTAACTCCACAGCACTTAACAAAAACAATGGTGGGCTTTGAAAAGAATGATAGCGCACACACAAACACACACACACACACGTACCCCCACATATATACAGGTACACACTCATACATGCACACACACATTTACTCACACACATGTATACAGGTACATACATATGCATGCACACACTCACGGGTACTCACACACATATGGGTAAACACTCAAACATGCACACAGTTACATGTGTACTCACACACATATATACAGATATATACCCATGCATGTACACACTCACATGTATACCCATAGACTTATACAGGTACCTACTCATACATGTACACACTCGTGTGTGTACTCACACACATGTATACCGGTACACACTCATACATGCACATACACTTGTGTGTGTACTCATAGACAAGTAACAGGTACATACTGATACATGCACACACTCAAATTTGTGCTCACACACATGTATAGCAGTACAGACTCATACATGCATACATACTCACATGTGTGTCCACCCAGATGTATACTGGTACATATTCACACATGCACACACTCACATGTATATTCACATACATGTATACAGACATGCTGGCCTACATGTACACTTACTCACACGTGTACCCACACATGAATACAGGTACACACATATACATGCACACACTCACATGTGTACTCACACATGTATATAGGTGAGCACTCATTCACACACTCACATGTGTACTCATAGACAAGTAGCAAGTACACACTCATACATGTACACATACTCACATGTGTGCATGTATGAGTATGCACCTGTTATTCATGTGACTATGTAATGCACACATGTATACAAGTGCACATTCATACAAGCACATGTGTAACCCACACACGTGTATACAGACATATGTGTACACAACACACAAGGCACATGTTCATACATGTACACAAGCACACATGTAACCCACACATGTGTATACAGACACACACGTGTGCCCACAAACATGCATGCATGTACACACTCATACATATACACACTCACACCTGTGCACACTCTCACATGCATACACACCCACTTGCACATCCTCACACAAGCATGCACACACTCACTCACACACCTCATCTTTCACCATGGCAACATTTTCAGCCCTATTCATTGTACATGCTTAAGTCAGGCTTCCTTTTTTCATCGGCTTCACATGCAAAGTTGTCCATTTTTAAACACAGTCCTAGGGCATTTCTAATGATACACGATAGGGAGTCACCAGCTTAGTAGAAAATGCAGCTGTAAATATCCGTGGAATACATTTAAATGCGCTTGCTTGCTGTGTAGACTTTGTTTCCTTTCCTTTGTAACAGATACTTCAGAACTTTTATATTTTAGAATAAAGAACTGCCATAGATGATCGCACATAGAAAACGCATAGCTAAAACCCAGTGCCATGACGTTTGTTGTAACTCCTAGTGACCCTACCACGGCCTTTGGAGACTGTAAATCTGCACAGGTGGAGACTGCCTTGTCTTTCTCCCAAGGGGCAGCTGGGGGAAGCTGAACCACTGACCTTGCAGTTACCCTCACAACACCCAACCCATAGCACCACCAGGGTCCTTCAGAAAACGTGTTGTTGTTGGTAGGTACCGTGGAGTTGGTTCTGACTCATAGTGACCCTACACAGGGTTTCCGAGGCTGTAAATCTTTACGGGAGCAGAACTCCTCCTCTTTCTCATGCAGAACAGCTGGTAGTTTCGAACTGCCGACCTTAAGGTTCGCAGCCCGATTCGTAACCACTGAGCTACCAGAGCTCCTTTCAGGAAATGTGTAGCCCTAGTGAAATGTTGTAACTAAACACCCAGGTCAAGACAGAACGTCATTCCCCTAGAGACCCGTCCCTCCACCCGCAGGCCCACTCAGAGCCCGCCCCTCACAAAAGTCACGTTCACCTGATTTTGTGATAATCACTTCCTGTTTCCCTTTTTCATTCATTCCTCTATTCATCACATGTGCATCCTGAAACCCAATAGTTTTGTTGTCTGTGTTCAAAGCTTCTTTTATCTAGAACCCAAACCACAGCCTTTCCGTCAATGTTGACGCACAGCGATCCTACAAGGCAGAGAAGACCTGCCTCACAGGGTTTCTGAGGCTGGAATCAGAACACACTCGACAATGTTTCACAATAACAACCATCTTTATGGAAGCGTCTGACTCCCACAGAACAGGTGGTGGGTTCAAACTGCCGACCTTTCAGTTATCAGCCAGCTGCTGTAGCCACTGCGCCATCAGGTTTCCTCTTTCTCTCGCTAGTTTGCTACGGAATCTCTCTGTTGGGGCTGGGAAGACCCCAGTCAGGGCTGTCCTGGAAGCAGCCCTGTGGTGCTGATGGACCTGTTCTTCTGTCTGTCTGTTTCCTTTAACCAGATAGCCGGACACATACTCATCGAAAGCTGTCAGGGGTAGGACTGACCAGCAGCCAGGGTGGGGAAACTTGGTCCATAACTATGTCTGTGCCACGGAGTGGGGAGGCAGGGATTTGATACATTCGCTCCTGTAGGACTCAAAACGTGAGTCATCCAGAGTCTATCAGTTTGTAGGTAAGGACTGAGGAGCAATGATGGTCATCATGGAGAGGCAGAAGCTAAATCACAACACACTGGTCCGTCCTGAGCTGGTCGGCAGCATTCTTACCACAAACTCTTATCACGAAGAAGATTCTCTTTAACTAAAGACTCAAGGAAACAATGAGCCCAAAGCACTAATGGACCACAGCTTCCACTAGCCCAAGACCAGAAGAACTGGACAGTGCCCAGCCACCACTACCAACCACTTGGCCGTCCTGGTGAGAGTGGGAGGAAAATGTGGACCAAAGCTCAACATCATATAAACACCGGACTTCATGGTCTGATGGAAACTGGTGGAACCCCAAAGACTGTGGCCCTTACATACCCTTCAGACCTGGAACTGAGCCCACCTCCAGGGATCACCTTGTAGCCAAACAACAGACAGACCCCTGAGTGAAAAATAACACTTGTGAGGCACAGGACACCCGGCAGGAAGAGGGAAGAGTGAAGCTACATTAGGCAGATTAAAAGCAGCATCACAACACAACAGGTGTACAAGCTGTTGAATAGAAAGCTAATGAGGCCTGCGGAACTTTCCCCCAAACCACAATGAATGTCCACTCCCACCCCCCCAATTCTCTTTTTTCTCTTGCACTAAATATGAAATGAGTTAGCATGATAACAAAAATTATGAAACATAATCTGTTCTGTCACCTATGTGACCACAAGCCTCACCATCCTAGCTTCTAAGGAGCACTCTGGCTGCACTTCTTCCAACACGGATTTATTTGTTCTTCTGGCTGTCCATGTTACTTTCAACATTCTTCTCCAACACCATAACTCAAATGCCTCAGTTCTTCTATGGTCTTCCTTATTCAATGTCCAACTTTCACATGCGTAGATTGTTGTCGTTAAGTGTTGAGGAGTTGGTTCCACATCACAGAGATCATGTCTAGGGTTTCTGAGGAGTGGCTGGTAAGTTTGAGCTACCAACCTTTTGGTCCAGTGCTTATCCTACAGAGCCATACCAGGAAAACACCAGGGCTTAGTCCCCAGGAAGATCTTTCCTGTCTCCTGTAGCTTCTATGGAGTTCAGGTGTGGCGCTGTGGGTTAATGTGCTGGACTGCAAAGTCAGTTTGAACTGCAAGGTCAGTGGTTCAGGCTCATCAGTCACTCCTCAGAAACCCTCTAGAGGGCTGCTTTGTGTTGAAACCAACTTGATGGTACTTAACAATAACAGCCTCTGTGGCCCGCATATTTCTTGGTGCTTCTTGGTTAATAGACAGATCTTCTTCTCCTGAGTGGGACTCCATTTCCCTCTATGTCATTCTTTTTTCTCAAGACACCACTCAGAAGGGATTGGGATTAGGATCCATCCCACTCCAGCCTGACTTCCCTAATTGCTAATACCCACAAAGAAAATCCCTATTTCCCCAAAGAGGTCAGAGTCACAAGTAAAGAAGTTAGAAGGTGGACATACCCTTTTGGAGGAAACACATCAAACATTTATGGTGTGCTAACCCTCACAGCCAATCACAGACAGGCTCTGGGCCCTGCCCCATCTGCAGAGTTTTCTGTCATCTCCTCACGACACATAGCATCCTCACATCATACTTCGCCAAGGAAAGGACAGTGATGTGGAATAATCCAGAAGAGAAACCAAGTGCAGTGAGGTCACCGACTCCTTGCCTGGTACTAGCAGCCATTCCAAAGGAGCAGGCGTTTGAAAGCCCAGAGTCTTCTACAGAGTAATTCAACTTTACACACACACACACACACACACACACACATACACACACACACACAAGGCCTCGTTAGCACTGAGACTGTGTGACCTCTATTTGAAAACGTCGAGGTGAGTTGTCAAACTGTGGTTCGTGCTTTAATTTAATACCTTCCAAAGAGCCAAGAACAGGCTCCATACGTTAGCACGATTGTACTTCTATTGTTCGTCCGTTATTTCTAAACCTCTAGATTTAGATCTACTCTTTAAAGCTCTCCCGACTTGAGCCAGGGCGTCTGCCCTTGGAGGAAACACAATGCAGAATGTCGAAAAGAATTGTATCGCTAGGACCATTTTTTCCCTCTCTCTCCATAAAGCATTTTCTCTGTGAACAAGTATCCTTTGAAGTGAGAAGCCAGGAGGATGGCAGGGGCAAAGGCTACGGGGTTTACATTCCAGGCGGAGGGTGGGGCTCAGGGCTCCGAATGAGCTTATTGGTATTCAGCACTGACAATAACTGTGGTGGGGTCAGACCTTAGGTGCCTGCCAAGGGGACAGGCCTTCTCGGGCTTCATTTGCTTTGGTTCCAGAATCAGCGGGACTTTGGCCAAGGGGGCACCAGTCGCTCTCGGCGTGGGAACGGGGACAGCTGGAGAGGGGACTACCTCTTTGTCTGCCCCGTATCAGAAAACGCAAGCCATCGTTTAAAAAAGCCACCTAGCATTCTGCAGCAGGATAGGTAATTTTCCTAAACCCTCATGGCAGGAGAGAAAGGGGAAAATCAATAGGGTATCCTGAAGCCCAGTTTCTAAAGGGCACCGAGAGGGCCAGGCAGCCTCCAGCTGTTTGTCAGTCCCCTCTCTGGGATTTTTTTCCTTTTTCTATTTTTTTTTTTTTAAATTGCCTCTCCTGACTTTGAAAGTACCTACTGCTTTTTTTAAAGGGGGAAAAAAAATCAAAGTCTTACCAATCTTTTTTGTGTGTGTGACAATGGAGAGCATGTTTCCCCAGGTACTTAACTCGTTCTGAGTCTTAAAGAACACATAGCAAGGGTGGCTATTTTTATTACAGACCAGCCCAGCTGACTCACAATGCGTGTGAGGGTGCTGGTAGACCAGAGAACAGAGCCTTGCTCCTGATTTATCCCAGCGGTTGAGGGCTCTTCCATCGCAGACCCCAAGCTTGCCCTGATGCGTTCTTCCTCCCTCATCATGGTCTCGGGTAGACTCCCACCTCTGAGCTGTCACCTGACACCAGCCTCCACTGGGTGGGCTTGGCTGGTCAATCACATTGAGAGACAACAGGGCCTAAGCTAGGATGGCGGCAGAGGCTCAGACTGTCCAAGGTGGGGCCCTTTTGTTAAAGGATATCTTATCCATTGATTCATGACCTCAGTGGTTTATGACAGAGTGGAACTGCCCCATAGGGTTTCTAAGGTTGGTGTGGTGCTGTAGGATAAGCTGGACTAATAATGGCAAGGTTGGTGGTTCAAACCCACCGGCTGCTCCTCAGAAACCCTATACAGGGTTGCTATGCATTGGAACCAACTTGATGGCACTTCACAACAACACACTTTCCAGATTTCCAGGTCTTTCTTCTGCAGAGTCCCTGGGTAGGAAGCAACTACCGACCTTGTGGTTAGCAGTCGAGTATTTAACCACCACCCCACTAGGGGGCCTCCTCACTGGATAGCTAGCACTCATCTAGCCCTTGCTTGGCTTTCACTACCATTTTATATAAAATTTAGGGATTTGACAGAAGAGTTCCTTTATTGAATTTTCATAAACCCACTGCCATCGCATCTGGCCCAGCTCATAGAAGCTTAGTAGGACAGAGGAGAAGTGCCCCATGGGGTTTCTAAGGCTGAAATCTTTACAGAGACAATGACTTCATTTTCCTTCCAAGGAGTGGCTGGTGGGTTAAGCCCACCACCTTCCGGTTAGTATGGGGTATTTAACCCACTGCGTCACGAGAAGGCTCCTGCATGCAGAACTACAGCCCTATTTTGTAATTCTTCACAGGAACTGTCCTGTCAAGTAGACTTGACTGATGGTGTTCCTGTGGGTGTCAGAGTGGAACTGTGAGTACTGGGTCATCACAGGGAGATGTCCAGGCCTCTCTTCCTGGTCTGTCTCAGTCTGACGGCTCTGCGGAAGCCCGGGAGAGGGGGGCCCTGCTGCTATTTGAAAAGCTGTTGCCATCTCTTCCGGAATGACAGCAACATGTGAGTCACTGCAGCCAGGGGTCACCTTGGTGGCAGGGTGCGGGAAAGTCCAAGCAGGCACTGAGACTAGCATTGGTTTATTACACAGACAGAGCGGAAATGACTCCGGTGACTGATGGATGAGGAAAGAGGCACACACGTACAAGCACGTACACGCAGATGCACACTCCTGCCCTCGCCCTTCTTCCCTCCTCCACAGCAGGCCCACCTCAGGTATCACACTTCGCTTTATTGTGCTTTGCAGATATTGTGCTTTTTACAAATGCAAGGTCCGCGGCAACCCGAAGTAAATCAAGTCTGTAGCTGCATTTCTTCACCAGGCATGCTCACTGCGCGTCTCTGTGTTCCACGCTGTTCATTCTCATGATGATTCAAACTTTTCCATCATACTGTTATTGTAGGAGTCCTGGAGTGACACTGTGGGATAAGCACTGGACCGCAAGGCTGGCGGTTCAAACTCACTAGCTGCTCCTTGAAAACGCTATACAGGGTCGCTATGAATTGGAACCGACTCGATGTCATAAACCACCACAGAGTATCAACGTAACTCACTTTATTATGATACTTGCTTGACTGCAGAGGTCTGGAACCAAACCCACTGGACCTCTGAGTCCTCAAGTCTCTTCTCATCTCCCTCGCCTGCTTTTTGGGTGTGTGGCTGCTAGGGGAGAGATTTCGAGGAGGAGGAGGAGGAGTACATAACAGGCAAATGACCAGCCATTGCTCTCCACTTGTTGGGTGGGCTGGTATCACGGGCCCTCTGCTCTGAGAAGCAAAACCACCAATGTCCAGCCGAGTCTCTGAAGAGCTCTTCAATAAATTATTAAGGAATGAGATGCTTCCACGAACCCACCACTATTTCCTTATCAGCCAACCTTTACTCTCTCGGGTTTTTTTCTTTCTTTCTTTCTTTCTTTCTTTCTTTCTTTCTTTCTTTCTTTCTTCCTGGACAGAAGACAAATAAGGTTTTGTTTTTCTTCTTCCTCATGCTGGCCTTTTCATCTGGGAGGCAGCCCACCCCTTGGGCTCTAGAGGGAAGGGTCAAGGCCACTGTCTTGGCTGTGCCTGTGTGGCGAGCCTCCCTCATCCTAGAATTTCTCCTGCTTTTCCTTTTCTATTTTCCTCGTTGAAAAGACTGCATGATCCGTGGGCTCAGATGGCGTAGCTGCCACCCCTGACTGCGCAGGGGTAATTATACCCCTCCACCGTGGCTTTGATAAGGTTCTGAAGGCTGCCTTGGGCAGGGTACCACTGCCTTTGTTCTGCTCAACTTATTTCCCTCCTTAGGAAATGAAGACAGGGTGGAAGATGACAACACCATCAAGAGGACAGGAGACACCAACACGGTATTAACCTTTAAGAGGCCGTTAATCCTCCAGCCAGAAGAAAGAGGCATCTGCGTGCTGATCGACTGAACATGCTGGGATCGGTTTTAAAAGGAGCAAAGGGAGCAAGGATGTGGATACTGTAGTGACTTCTGTAATTCCCCTTAAAGGGCAGGTTCAGTTAACTGAGATGGGCAGAGGGGAGTGGGACCACTGTGCTGATCCACAGGATTTCCCTGGATGACCACTGGAAACAGATCACAGGTCGTCTTCCTACTCTGTCTGGTCTGCAAGTTCCCCTGAAACCTGTCCACCATGGGTGACCCACTGGTGGCATAGCTTCCAGCCTCATAGCAACACGCAAGCTACCATCATAGGACAGATTGACAGATTGGGTGTAAAGGAAAGGGTCAACAGAAGCGAGGGCAGGCCTCAAGGATATGGCTACTGTGATCACCACAACAGTGGACACGTTCGTTCTAACAATGATCTGGAGATGGTGGGACCAGACAAAATGGTTCATGCTGCTTTTTGGAAGGTAGTGTTGTGGTTAAGAATCGGGCTGCGAACTGCATGGTTAGCAGTTTGAAACTACGAGCTGTTCCGCGGGAGAAAGATGAGGCTTTCTGCTCCCATAATGATTTACAGCCTTGGAAACCCTGTACAGAGTCACTATGAGTTGGAACCGACTCCAAGGCACATCACCACCACCACCACCACCAGAGATGAATGATGACAACCCAGTCAGGCCACTAGGTGGCTTCGTTTGGGTGCCTTGTGTTCTCTCTGTGTTTCCTCTGACTTTCCTGTCACAAAGCAGGGTGTCTGAATAGACGAGCCAAGGATGGGGTTAAGAAGTTGGGTCTGCTATGTTCGCGGCCAGAAGAATGTAATTTTAACTTTGAAATAGTCCTTCAATGTGAAGTCATAGAAAGGCTCTTTGATTCCCAAGACACCCAGTTGAACTTGACAATTTGGGCTCTAAAATCATCATCTTGGAAGAGCCATCTAACAAGACAAGGGCACTTCTAAAATTCCAGGAGGGGGGAGACTCAAGGCAAACGAGTTTGTGGCCAAAGTCCCTTTGTGTTCTAGACATCTGCTTCCGCTTCTATTTTAGAGACCTCTGCGTAAGAAAAGGAGCCTGGTGGCACAGTGGGTTAGGTGCTTGGCGGGTAACCAGAAGGTCTGCAGTTCAAACTCACCAGCCTCTCTGCAGGAAAAAGATGTCGCAGTGTGCTTCTGTGAAGAATATGTTCTCAGAAACCCCACCGGGCAGTTCTACTGTGTCCTCTAGGGTCCTATGAATCAGAATCTACTTGATGACAATGGGTGTTTTTTGTTGTTATTGGGGGTAGGGGGGCGAGGGGTTTGTGTTGGGCTAAAAGCAAGAAAACACCAAGATAAGCCCTGGTCATTTAAATTAGTCAATGGTGTGGGGCCTCGGTAAGGAGTGTGGGTTGGCTCTATGCAAAGCAATGATTTCCTTGGGTCATTCCATCTTGGTCCCTGAATCTGAGCGCATTTCTGGTGTGATTCTGAGCGTGTGTTTCTGCTACATCTACATCCACTTGTCCTTCCCTTTACTTCCTTTCTGATGCCGCCAGAGGCACTCTTGAATTAGAGCACCGATAAGAAACAGAGAAAGGAAACCCCAGAAACTGGGCCAGGATTTAAATGAATGCTTTCAGACAAATATCCGTTCCATCTTCAATTCTAACGCTAATTACATTTGTGGATCAAAGACCTTTCCTTCAAGTTTTTGCTTTTGAAAAACAGGGAGCGATTTCACTGTGTCATTTGATGATTTTTTTTTTTTTTAAATGGGACTTGATGGGGGAAATGGGAATCTGGAGAGGGAAGTCCCATCTAGGCAGGATTTGTACAGACAACTGTGTTCCTGAAATGCCATTGGTGGACCAGGCTCTGGGCTCTAAATCTCTTCCCTCCCCTCTTTCCCTGCCCTGGCTGTCTGGACTTTCGATGCCATGTGAAGCAGAAACAATATGGACTATCTCACAGGGATAGATCACAACTCATCAGTGTGCCCTACGCTGATGACTAGCATGTCGCCGTGACGCTGGAAGCTATGCCACCGACACTTCCAATAGCAGCAGGCTCACCCAAGGTGGGTTTCAGTGGCACTTCCAGATTGAGACCAATAATCCCATCTCCTGCCCCAGGCTCCTGGAACTTTCAGGAGGACGGACATTGTGGTAGGACTTTGGAAAGCCACAGGCATTCAAAGCAGCGTGATCAGCCGCCATCTTTGAGTGGGCATGGCTGTTTGTTTTTCTACATGGGTCAAAATACTCACTCCACCCACCTCACCTCACTCACCTCATCCCACCCTAGTTAGCCTCACTTTACCCCACCCCACCTCATCCCACCGGATTCCAACCTCATGCCAAGCCAGCCCATCTCTCTTCCACTAAGGAGGCTGCCATCAGCCTTGCCAGCACCCTGTTCCTTCATTGCACACCCTTCCTGAGGCAGGGCCATGGAGCTTGCTCTTCTTCTCTCCTTCTAGAATGTTCCTCTCAGAGTTGTATTAACTCAGTTCTCAGAGAAAACCCCCACAATTATTCAATACAAAGCAGCCGCCTGCGAGCCCCTGTCCCACCACTGAGTTCATTTCCTGTAGAACACACGCCGACATCCCTTCGTGCACTTTCTACCAGCCCGCTCACTTACTGAGGGTCTCTCTCACTGGGAGGGCACTGGGAAGGGGGAAAGGGAAGGGGATCTGGCTAGTGTGGCCTCTCTTGTTTTCTATCAGCCCTGAGATCTCCGGTCACAGCTGTTTCTCCAGAGCACTGTATGGGACTCATTAGTGCCCTTTCTGTCCACTTCTCTTCATGCATCCTTACTGCATCTTTGAATCCACAAGTCACTGAACAATATTAATCCAACAAATATTTTTTGAGGTCTTGTCAGGAAAAGAGTCACATACGCAAGTGAAGTTAAACATCCTATATTCCTCCATGGTGGGGGTGTGTGTCAATATTCATATGCAGATCAAGTAGGCGAAATTAAGGGGCCCTTGGTGGAACAATGTGAAACACACAGTTGTTAACTGAAAGGTCGACAGTTCAAACCCACCAGCTGCACCGTGGGATAAAGAGGTGGCAATCTGCTGCTGTAAAGAAAGTTCTATTCTGCCATCTGAGGCCGCTGGGAGTCAGGACCCCAACAACATAACAATCTGTGCCCATAAAGATGACAGCCTGGGAAACCCTATGGGCACTCTGTCACATGGGGTCGCTGTGGGTCGGCACCAACTTGATGGCACCTAACAACCACAATCTGCACCCCTAAAGAGTTCAAAAACCCCAAAACCAACCCCATTGGTTGGAATACTTAGAAAAGCAGATGGTCATATCTTTCTCTTTTGGAGTGGACTCAAACCGACAACCTTTCAGTTAACAACCGGGTGCTTTGATCACTGTGCCACCAGGGCTCCTATCCATACAGATTAGACCCAGTGCACTGCTGTCAAGCCAATTCTGACTCAGAGCAACCCTACAGCCTATAATAGAACTGGCACATCTGTCTCCAGAGGAGCAGCTGGCAGATTTGAACTGCCAACCTTGTTTACCACTTAACTGTAAACACGACAGTCTAGGAAACCATATGGTGCAGTTCTACTCGTTAACACAAGGGGTTGCCATGAGTGGACTCACAACAAAGCTAGCAGGGGTGATTAGTTTGGGACAGCAGGCAGGGATTGGGTGACGTGAAGTGGGAGGCTGAGGAAGAAGCAGTTCCCCGTGCAGGTGCTGGGAGACAGAGGTGAGAACAGAGCGGGAGGGGTGCTCAGATCCGGACTTGCTGGGTTGTAGTGCCTGCAGGAAAGCCAGGTGGGACGACAGACACCGCGCAGGCACGTAATGTGGGCTGGGGGAGGGTCGGGGAGTTATGGAATGAGGTCTGAGCGCCAAGGATGGAGCCCTGCGGACAAAACCTCTTAAGAGCATTCTTTCAACTCAAGAATATATTAAGTTAGCAAAAAGAAAATGTTGTTCAGAGGATTCAAAGACTTCGTGTACCAACTTGTAACAGGTTAAGGAAGAGAACACTAAATGAAACCGCAGAGTCGGAACAGTGCTCCTGAATGAGAAGATGAGCCAACATGGGTCTCCGCCTCTAAACCGAGGCCTAGTTTTGCCTTCTGTTCTGCTCAGGATGGAGAGCGCTAGTAAGGGGCTGGGATCAGAGTGATGTGCCAGGGAGCTGGCCAAACCCCAGACTAAACCCACTGCCGTGGGAAGGACGGAGTCACTGTAGGCCAGACAAGAACTGCCCCATAGGGAGTCCACAGCTGTCCTCTTTACAGAAGCACACTGCCTCACTGCTTTTCCTCAGAGCAGCTGGTGGGTTCCAACCACTGATTTTTCAGTTAACAGTTGAGCGCTTAACCACGGTGCTACCTGGGCTCCTTAAAAGACCAGCCCACTAGCCCACTGCCGTCAAGTGTATTCCAACCCTATGACAGAGTAGAATTGCCCCGTAGGGTTTTTGAGGCTGTGACTCATTATGGAATCCTATAATTTCATCTTTCTCCTGCTGAGTTTAAACCACCGACCTTTTGATTAGCCCTGAGCACTTAACCACTGTGCCACCAGGGCTCCTGAAGGAGTTTTAGCCCATAAAATCCTGGCACGGTGCTGTAGGATCAGCACTGGACTGCTAACCACAAGGCCGATGGTTCAAACCCACTAGCTGCTCCTCGGAAACCCAATACAGGGTGGCTATGAGTTGGAACAGATTTGATGGCACGTCACAACAACAATCTCCAGTCCATCACCCATCTGTCAGCAGGTCAGACTGTGGTGGCTTGTGTGTTGCTGTGGTTCTGGAAGCTGTGCCACCGGAATTTCAAACACCAGCAGCAGCACCCACGGTGGACTGGTTTCAGGGGAGCTTCCACA
>NW_006408779.1:1466072-1473137 GCF_000296735.1 Chrysochloris asiatica | reverse complement strand
CTGGAAGCTCACTCAGAGCCCACCACGGAGCCAGGTGATTGCAATAATGCTGAGGTCTCACCCCAGAGCCCACACAGACCCAGGTGATTGCAATAGTGCTGAGGTCTCACCCCAGAGCCCACCACGGACCCAGGTGATTGCAATAATGCTGAGGTCTCACCCCAGAGACCACACAGACCCAGGTGATTACAACAGTGCTGAGGTCTCACCCCAGAGCCCACCACGGACCCAGGTGATTGCAATAGTGCTGAGGCCTCACCCCAGAGCCCACCACGGACCCAGGTGATTGCAATAGTGCTGAGGTCTCACCCCAGAGACCGCACGGACCCAGGTGATTGCAGTAGAGCTGAGGTCTCACCCCCAGAGCCCACGACAGACCCAGGTGATTGCAATAGTGCTGAGGCCTCACCCAGAGCCCACCACGGACCCAGGTGATTGCAATAATACTGAGGCCTCACCCAGACCCCACACGGAGCCAGGTGATTACAGTATTACCAGAGACTCACCAGACACAGTTGCTCCACCATCGGTGAATGAACCTGCACAGAGCCCTGCCAGGGTGTGCTGGGGCTCCGACATGCTACATGATTGCCTGGAACGGGCTCTCTTCTCTGAAGCGCCTGCTCTTACCCCCAAAGCCGCCTCTGCTGCACTCATACCATCATGCTGATTGCAAATCCAGACATCTGTTTGCTCTCCCTCCAGCATGTGGTCATCATGCATCCTCACCTCAACCACTCCATTGTCTCCCTCACATGACTGACTGTGATCGCCTCCTGACTAGTGCCTGCTGCCCCCCTTCAATCCGTTACCCCCACGGCAGCTCGAGATCCTGTCAAACGCCGGTCACATCACATCCACCTTCTGTCCAGAAAACGTGGATGTTCCCATCTCTTTATCATCAGTTGCTCTCAAGTCAGAGTGGCACTGTGCTCCACAGGGTTTCCAATGACTGAGATTGCCGAAGGAGAGCACCTCTGGGTGACTTGAACCTCCAACCTTCTGGTTAACAGCCAAGTGCATCTTCACCCTCCCCCAACCTCTATAGGGACTCCCATCTCTCCTGGAGTCACACCAAAGAACTTGTAGGGTTTGTAAGGCTCAGCGTGATGACGGGTCCCCTGTTTCTGCTCCCTCTCTCTGTCACATTTCTACCCCTCCAGCCACACTAGCCTTCCTGCTTCCACTGAAGCTGCCAGAAAGCCCCTCCCCCAGGACCTTTGAACCTACTGGTCAACCTGTCTGGACCACTCTTCCCTTGACATGCACGTAGCTCAAGTCCCACCACCTCAGTGTTAGCTTCCCTGGAGACTCCATTTTAATTCATACCCCGAGCCCCACACTTCCGATCCCCTTTCTTGGTAGGATTAGCATGTACTACAAACATACGATACACTTGCTGTTGTTAATGGTCATCAGGTTGGCTCCAACTCATAGCCGCCCTGCATAGGGTTTCCGAGAAGCAACTGAGAGGTTTGAACCACTGACCTTGCAGTTAGCAATCTAGTACTTATCCTATAGTGTCATACCACTAGACGGTTTCCAAAGTTTGGAGAAAAAAAAAAATCCATTTTTCCTTGAGCTTTTGAAGCTCATTCTTATTTTCCACACTGCTTTGTTTGTTCCAAGAATGTAAAACCTTCATGAGAGCGGAGACAGGTGTACCTAGGAGATGTCGTGGGCTCAGTTGCAGGCCATGAAGCAAATACCCCAATCAAGTGAGTCACACACATTTTGTGGTCTCCGGTCCACTAGAGATTATGAATGTGAAAAAGTTTGAGGTCATTTTGTGGTCTCCAGTCCACTGGAGACTATGAAGTGTGAGAAAGTTTGAGGTCTGAGAATGACCAGCATGGGGCACGGAGACATGAGTTGGAAAAATGTCTCTGATAGACTTGCCGGATGCAGGGTTGCTACACGCTACCCGCAAATGCAGAATCTCTGCAGTGTAGTGGAGTAAAATGCCATAAAGTGAGGTGTGCCCTTACTTTATTCTGTTCATTCATTTGTCCTTGGACTCCTGGTGTGGCGCTGCAGAATCAGCACTGGACTGCGAACCACAAGTCCGGCAGTTCAAACCCATCAGCTGCTCCTTGGAAACCCTATGCAGGGTTGTTATGCATTTCTCCTTTGGTCCTAGCCCTGCTATCAGAGCTGAGTACACACCTGTTCTGCTTACCCCTTTGCTTCTTCACCTAAACATCAGCTTCCAGGTGCCTCCTTGACCCCAGGCTACCCCATGCTGCCCACCAGTAGGATTAGGAAGTCCTTGTCCTATGTTCCCAGAGGAGTTTGCTTGCAGTCTACTACTCACTCAAGATATCTCGTTCCTTTGTCCTTCTCTGTTCATGGCCCACGGGCAGCCCTCATGAAGAGGGAGCTGCTGCCCAGGCCATGCCCCCTGTGTGGCCACTTCTTTGCCCCCAGACAGGAAGTACACGGGCACCGGAGAGTCCTGCACCCCAGGGTCCAGTGGACGAAAGGGCAATCCGATGCTTCTTCCAACCGAGTTTAAGGATCAGCTGTTCGTCCTCTCCATGTCCTATGCCCTGGACTTCACAGAGAGCTGAAAATAGACTCTGTCAAGGAAAGCATTGTGGCTGAATTGGCTCTGACTCTCAGTGAAAACATGTGTATCAGAGGAGAGCTGTGCTCCATGCTGTTGTTGTTGGTTCGGACTCTTAGTGACCCCACGTACAACACAACGAAACACTGCCCAGTAATGCTCCATCCTCACAATTGTTATGCTTGAGCCCGCTGTGGCTGCCACTGTGTCAACCCATCTTCCTCTTTGTCGCTGACCCTTCACCTTTCCAAGCATGATGTCCTTCTTGGTGCAGGACATAGCCTCCTGACCACATGTCCAAAGTATGTGAGGCAAAGCCCTCACTTCTCAGGAGCATTCTGGTTAGATTTCTTCCTGTACAGATGTATTTCTTCTGACAGTCCATGGTATCTTCAATACTCTTCATCAACACCGTGATTCAAAGGCATCTATTCTCCTTTGGTCTTCCTTATTTATTGTCCAGCATTCCTACACATATGAGACAATTGAAAAGAGCATGAGACTTGGGTCAAGTGCATCCTAGTTTTCAAAATGGCGTCTTTGCTCTTTAACACTTGAAAGAGGTCTTTTGCAGCAGATTTTCCTCGTGCAACACTTCTTTGATTTCCTGACTGCTGTTTCCGTGTTCCATAGACTTTTCAGCATCTGATTTTTTTGAAAGTAGATCACCAGGTCATTCTTCTGAGGTCTTTTGCCTCTGGGTGGACTTGAACTTCCAACCTTTTGACTAAGTAGAATGCTTTCGCTGTTTGCGTTGCCTGTCGCTTATCAGGCTTTAACATACAATAAATCTTGCTGATGTGGATTAAGGCCTGAGAGTTCACAGCATGTGGACCTGTGGGTCACCTCTTACATAAAGTCTAAGTGAGAAGCACCATTTATTATGGACTGAGGCCCCCAAAGCCTGTGTCGGTGTGGCTGGGCCACGAGACTCAGCATTACTCACCCTCCATTCTGTGATGGGATGTAATGATCCTGAGCGATGCCAATCCTCATCGCTACGATGTGAAGGAGGCAGGACGGGAAGGAGAAAGGGGTACCATCTACAGGATTAGGCTGGGTCTTCAGTCAGGCTCTATTGGGATATGAAAGAAGTGGAACAAGGGAGCACAGATGACCAAAAGCAAAGAGCCAAACATGGAGCATGTCCTCTTGACCCAGGGTCCCTGTGCTGGACACTTCCTGACTCAGGGGAAGAGCGATGCCAAGACACATGCAGAGCTCCAGGGAACTCAGGACCCACCGATGTTGAAAGGGCAGGGATCTGCCCCCAGAGCCTTTCACTAGAGCTGGTGCCGTGAATTGGGATTGTAGCCTCTTCAACTATGAAAGGTTCAATTTCTGTTTGTTAAGGCTGCCCAATTAGGTTATTTTTGTTATAACTAACCAACTAAGACGTATTGAACTGATAACCTTATAGGCACCATCCCAACACCTAAAGCCCACCCTTCTTGGGGCTTTGAAAACCTCTCTAGCTGATGAATGAAGGCATGGAGAGGGTATTCCCGAGCTGCTCTGCAGTAGGGAACTCTTACTGAGAAGCCTGGAGGTAAAAGACCTGCCCACCTTCCCAAAGTGGCTCCTCCTACAACATTTCCTTCACTAGAAGTTACAAAGAAGAGGATACACAAGAAGGGGGCCCTGGTGGAGACCCTGGAAGGCCCTTCATTTTTTATAAAGCACACATTCCCTGTGTGGGCATCTCTCTGTTGCCTTGGCCTCAGGACTTTGCCACTGTTGTGTAAGCCCCGAGCCTTATGCAAAACAAAAATCTAGAAAGAGATGAGCTCAAGAAGGGAAGGAGGAACCAAAAATGAGATAGGAAATGGAGTGAGTCAAAAGAGGAAGGGGTAAAGACCGAAAAAGAGTTCTCTCTCACTGCCTCCATGGACTTAAGAGCTGAGCTGTTGCTTGTCTCTTATATGTTTGAAGGGGGCAGTGGTACCCAGTGTGGAATCCTCCCCTTCCATGAGGGAGACCTGAGGTTGATTCCTGATCAATGTATGCCATGGGCAGCCACCACCTGCCTGTCAGCGGAGACTTGCATATTGCTGTGATGCTGCACATGTTTCATTGCCGTGTCCAGACTAAGACTAGGAAGAAAGGCCTGGTGATTGACTCTAGAAATCAGTCCGTGGAAGTCCTATGAAGCAGTTCTAATCAGACACAGCAGGGTGCTGTGAGTGGGAGTTTCTCAGCGGCATCTGGTAGTGTTGGTGAGGGTGAATTATTTACTTGTGATTCTTAGAAACATCCACATCATATCAGAAGCCTGTTTTCCCAAATTCTTCCGTATTTTTAACAGCAGCGTGGGGTGGAGGTGCATCCTTTGATCTGCTCACTGATTGGAGAAGTTTGAAATTCAACTGATGTGGGGGTCCAAAGGTTTAATAACACTAAGGAAATAATGGCATCTGAATGGGAACAAGGGGAGCATGTGTTTGAAAGGACTTGTTGACAATACAGTCTCAAGAAACTGAAGCGTGCCACCGAGAACAGCCAGGGTGCCCTGTTTTCTGTTTTGACAGCTCTGTGAAAACAGCCACGTATGGAGGGTGATCCCATTGTGTTCAAAGATGGCGGCATGGGCCGCTGAATACTGTAGAACTCCTTTGATTTTCTGAGATTCCACTCTTCATCTGAATTCCCAAACAATACTCCTCCTGTTAGGATATTAGCTTCTGTTCTCTTCATAGATTTTATGCAAAGAATCCTCCAGAATTCACAAAAATAGCGCTATGCTCTCTTGAGCTACCCGTTTACGTTCAGTGCTTTTCCTGCCCTCCTGCCTTCTCTTTCACATCCTACTGCTTGGTTCAGGGATTCTGCATCTAGCTTCCTAGAATTAATATTTCAGTGAAGAGGTTAAGCTGAACATAGAGACACTGGGAGGGGACAGTGGCCCAGAGCGAATGGGCCGTGCATCTGCAGAAGCTGTAATGGTGAGGGAACTTGAACGTCCAAATGTCTATGTACCCAACTTGTCCTGGGTCAGTAGGGTCATCGTGTCACCTGGGCGTCAGGTGCCAGCCAGGAGACTTCTCTTTTCTGGATGGTGGCGGTGGTGGGAGAGGGATGTGCCTGGGTGTTAATAGAAAATCCATTCCGTCTGGGTGGGTCCCTGGGAAAGAGGCTGAGGGAGGTGGGTGAGGTGGGTGAGGGTGAAGGTGCTGTGCTCCCGTGGATTCATTGTGACAAAAATAGCTCTGAGGAGCCAGCGCTCACTCACTGTGTGTACTTGGCTGTTCATTCAGACTCGAGACCCACAATCGAGGAAGCCCCTGGGAATGAAGTACCGGGTCATCCACACAACAAATCAAAACATGGGCCCACCGAGAATAGGTTCAAGGGCTTCAGATGTGAATGTAGAGTGTATGTGTTCTGTTGTGAATGGTTTTGTTTTGTGCTTTTAACATTTTCTTGATTTCGTTGTTTGTTTGTTGGAAATTGCACGTGGTATTGCTTAGAAGAGGTCGACGGCACCCGAACTGCGAGTTAAATTAAACCAAAGGTGCTGAGACCAGGAAAGCAAATCAGACCAAAATGCGGGTCCTCTTAGCCACAGAGAAAACTTCTAGAAGGTTCTTCACTAGAACAACCACCTCCTTCTTGGCTCCTCCTCATAAAGAGCTCATCTTAAGAGGCATGTTTCTGTTGGGTGCTATGGAGGTGGTTCTGACTCAGACCACCCTCTACGACTCTGTGAAATCTTTATAGAAGCAGATCATCTTGCAAATTAAAAACAACAACAACAACAAAGGTATACATTGGGAAAAATGAAAATTGTGTTGAGACCCAATGTTAAGAGGTTGCGAGGACACACTTCAAGCCTGGAACTGAACTGACCCCCATGGCTCAAATTTCAGCCAGAGGATAGACAGGCCTAGAAGGTGAACACCACCACCAGGAAAGTGCACACTTCTTACAACAGCCAACCACACGAGATCCCAAGGGCAGCGTTTGCCCAGCAAGAACGCTCAGACGGCGGGAAGGGGCGGGAAATAAAGAGGGCAGGAAACAGGAAGCACCGGGAGGAAGTTCCACAATTCACGTCACAAAGTAAACTGTGTGTGAAGTGCTCAGTGGAACACCAATCTGCTCTGGGAACCTCCCAAATCATAATAAAAAGTCAAACGCAAAGTAACAAAGAGGTGACAAGTAACAGGGCATTCTGGTGGGCATCTGACAAATGTGATAGTCACCGGGAAATTCCACTTGGGGCGGATCCCACAAAGTTCATGACAATGATATGCCCAGGAGTACTCATCATGGGTGGGTTGTTGTTGTTTTTGTGAAGTGCCATTGACTTGGTTCTGATTTATAGCGACACTGTATAGGGTTTCCCAGGAGCGGTTGGTGGGTTTGAACTTCTGACCTTGTATACTTAGCAGTTCAGTGCTTACCCTACAGTGCCACACCAGGATTCCCTATATGGGGGGAGAGAGGGAGAGACAACCGGCAAGCAACCTAACATTTAGTAGTGAGAGATTGTACACTAA
>NW_006408779.1:1452540-1465711 GCF_000296735.1 Chrysochloris asiatica | reverse complement strand
GAAGTGTGGAAATCCGCATCTGAGAGATGGTGTGAGGAAGTGTGGAAATCCATATCCAAGAGATTGAGTGATCAAGTGTGGAAATCCATATCCGAGAGATAGTGTGATAAAGTGTGAAAATCCATAGTCAAAAGATTGTGTGATAAAGTGTGAAAATCCGTATCTGAGAGATTATGTGATAAAGTGTGGAAATCTGTATCTGAGAGACGGTGTGATGAAGTGTGGAAATCCGTATCTGAGAGATTGTGCGATAAAGTGTGGAAATCCATACATGAAAGAATAATGCAATATAGTGTGGAAATCAGTACTGTGGCAGAAATCAAAACCAATTAAAATGATGGTGTGTTGTTGTTAAGCACCATAGCATTGGTTCTCATTCACAGTGACCATGTCTAGGGTTTCCAAGGAGCAACTGGTGGGTTTGAACTGCCAACCTTGCAGTTAACAGTCTAGTGCTTATCCTACAGTGCTCTAACAGAGGGTGCTAAAATGGTGGTGTTGTTGTAAAGTGCTGTTGAGTCAGCTCTGCCTCATAGCAACTCTATATAGGATTTTTAAGGAGCAGCTGGTGGGTTTGAACTGCCAACCTTGTGGTTTGAAATCCAGTGCTGAACATACAGCGCCACACTACAAGTCATATACAATGAAACTGACATGAAATAATGTTCACAATGGAGTCCTGGTATGGCACTGTTGGCTAACGCGTCAGACTACAAAGTCGTTTGAACTTCAAGGTTGGTGGTTCAAGCTCCTTGGAAACCCCATGCAGGGTCGCTATGGGTCGGAATCGACTCGACGGTACTTAATAACAAAAACAATGTTCACAATATGATTACGACCCAATATCTTAAAATCAATTGCTGTTACGTCAAGTGCAAATCATGGTGTCCCCATACGTGTCAGAGTAGAACTGCCCTCCACCGGGTCCTGAGTGGATGATTTTTCATGAGTAGATTCCACTCATGGTGCCCCCGTGTGTGTCAGAGTAGAACTGTGCCCCACAGGGTTCTCAGTGGATGATTTTTCATAAGTAGATTCCACTCATGGTGCCCCGTGTGTGTCAGAGTAGAACTGTGCCCCACAGGGTTCTCAGTGGATGATTTTTCATAAGTAGATCCCACTCATGGTGCCCCTGTGATTATTTAGCCATACTTTTTTTACTTGCCCCGTACATTCCCTTGGAAATCAGAAAAACCAACAACCCACAAATATATCTTTATAGGTGATCACTCTGTGGATTGTTCCACCTGAGAAGACTGTGTTGGAGGTATACTTCCCAGAAGCAGAGGTGCCGTTAGGGGCAGACATCCTGAAGTGTGTGCTGAGTATATGATGTCCCCTCAGACCACATGTGGTTAGCTCAGGCCACTGTTGTTGGATATGTGCCTCTGGAAAGTAGGGAGGCTGTAGAACATGCTACTGGAAGAACATGTTCTGACAGACGTTGAGGAAATTCTTGACATGATTATGACAGTACTGGGGTGGTCCAGTGAGAATCCTGATTAAAGCGGTTACAGGTACCAAGACCTTTGCAGTCGCTGCCAAAGTCCCCTGCACAGTTGTTTTTTTTGTTGTTGTTGTTGTTAAGTGCCATCGAGCTGATTCCGACCCATAGCGACCCTGTATAGGTTTCCAAGGAGTGTCTGGTGAGCTTGAACTGCCAACCTTACAGTTCCAATGACTTTGCAGTCTGATGCATTAGCCCACAGCGCCATACCAGCACAAAAGTGGTTCCGCCACTCCGGAGGGCAAATGGCATTGGATGTCAAAGGCTTGTGTGTTTGTTTCGTTTTGTTTTAAATCCATACACTTTAACCCAGGACTTGAATTTAGAGGAATTTGTCTTCAGGAAACCACTGCAGATGAAAACAGAGATCTTACTCATAAGGATACAAGATGGACCTCATCTTGAAAACTTGTAGCAAAACTTGTAGCAAAACTTGTAGGAAACAAGGAAATATCCCCTGAGATTTTTCTCTGCGTGAAGTAACTCTAAGAATTTTTACTTTCTTCTCCAGTCTCTTCTACATCCCTTTATATTCACGGGGGAAACTAAACCTACCCAAACCCAACCCAACACACTGCTGTCGAGTGGGTTCCACCTGATAGTTGTGTGGCCCCATAGGACAGAGCAGAAGTGCCCCATAGGGTTTCCAAGGTTGTCATCTTTATGGATCACAAAACACAACATATCTGCCAAGTGCAAGGTGTGCCAGGAACAGCTCCAGAAAAACCAAACCTGAGTGTGAGTTGGGGAACAGGCTTCATGTTCATCCAAATGAGCTTTTACAAGCGGCACTGGTGGTGGTGTGGTGTGCCGTGGAGTCGGTTCCGATTCAGAGCAAGCCACTACAGGGTTTCCAAGGTTGTAAATCTTTACAGGAGCAGAAAGCCTCCTCTTTCTCCCATGGAACAGCTGGTAGTTTTGAACGGCTGACCTTGAAATTAGCAGCCTGACTACACCTCTATGATACCTGAGCTCCTTTTTCATAAATAAAAAGGTAAAAACAGGAAAGACAGACAGAAAGCCTCCCAACCCCCAATAGTGGAGGACATAAAATACTGTCAGCGGCAACTGCCAAGGAGCTTCCTGTGGTGGCCCTGAGCCTTCTAAAGATCTTAGATGCTGGCGACACCTGTTTCCTGCCCTTACAAATACGGGCACATCTCGTTTTCGTGAGCTTCACCTTAGTGTCCTTCCCAGAGACTGTTTGTTGTTGTTGTTTTAACCAGCGGAGGTGTGTGGCAACCCCACGCCACGTAGGGTCTGTCAGCATCATGTCCCCATCACACGTGCTCGCTTCGAGCCTATGTGTTCCAGTCTGCTCGTCCTCACACTGCATAGAACAGAGCTGCAGAAACCAATAGCTGCCGGCAACTCTCCATTACCACTGCAGTTTGCTCTACTGCAGTCATCTCTCTGGGGGACACCAGCCATTCAGAAGGGAGGCCACTGAGAAGCATGACCCAGCATGAAGCAGGCTAGCGCCTGTGCTATGTCTCTTTGATGATCCTTCTGAAATGTCAGTTTCTTAAAAATAAACCTCTGGCACTCCACCTTTCCGGCATCCCAGTCTCATGGTCAGTTGGTTAGTCAGTGGCCTGGCACCGGGCACGGAGGAAATTCCCAACATGCAAAGTCCCTCCAACTGTCCACCCGCCTGAGGCTGGAGTCCGGTTTCTGTTGCCTGGCTTCCTATAAGGTTACCTCAAGGTCAAAGCTCTGGATGAGTCTTGTGCTTGGTTACAATCCAGCAAGTGATCCTCCTTATCCCCAGGCCAACACGCGGCCAAGGGACTTCACTCCTAGGGATTGCTGGTTGCCCCAAAAGGATGTGAGGGCAGAATACACAGTGTCCCAAGTCTCTCAGCAGTTTTGGACAATGTAACCACCTTCCCACTTGAGCCACACAGTACTCTGGGGAGACACTCATAAGCACTGCTCAGGCGAGGAGTTGGGAGGATAGGGAGATGTGGGTAGGAAGCGGTACCCACAAGGTGCATGAACCACGTAGCTTCACCAAGGGAGCCTGGTGTCACAAGAGGAGGGAATGGCAGATGGGTAAGGGTAGGTATGGATTCATGGAGGTAATGGATATATACATGATAGATACACAGACAGCCAGATGGACAGATACATGGGTGGTTGTGATAAACACATGATGAGTAGGGTGAAAGGATAGACAGGAAGACAGGATGGATAAATGGAGGCATGCATGGATGTGATGGAGAGATAGATAGACAGAATGTATTGACTGATAGATTGGATAGATAGATGGATGGATGGATGGATGGATGGATAGATAGATAGATAGATAGATAGATAGATAGATAGATAGATACATAGATAGATAGATAATAGATAGATACATAGACAAGATAGACAGATAGATAGATGGATGGATGATAGATTGATGACAGATAGAATGTATGTGTGGATAGATACATATAGATAGGTCTCACTGAGTGTACTCCAGCCCCTGATGACTGTATGTCCACAGGAGGAAATGTTGCTTCTACATCATCCTTATGATCATGTTTCAGACCATTGTTGCAGCTCTTGTCTCAGTCCATCTCACCAAGAGTCTCCCTCACCCACTACATCCTCCTCCAGAGACTGATTCCTCCCAATGACATACCCAAAGCAAGCAACTCAGACAATATTGTGGCCTTCACTAATTTCCTCAGTAGACCACCAGGCCTTTCGTCCTCATCTGTCTTGGTCTGGAAGCTCTGCTGACACCTGTCCCCCTGCATGGATGATGCTGCTGGTATCTGAAATACCAGTGCCACAGCTTCCTGCATCCCAGCCACACATAAGCCACCGCAGTCAGACTGACAAAAACCGACAACCAACAATTAGGGCCTGTGCGTAGTTGTTACAAATCAGGCTGCAAACCTCAGGGTCAGCAGTTAAAAACTACCAGCTGTTCCGTGGGAGAAAGATGAGGCTTTCTTCTCCCGTAAAGATTTATAGCCTCGGAAACCCTGTACAGGGTCGCCATGAGTCGGAACCGACTCCACGGCACATAACAACAAATAACAAATATTAAATTGGGAGTCCTGGTGTGGCGCTGTGGGTTAATGCGCCAGATTGGAAATCTGTTTGAACTGCAAGGTCAGCGGTTCAAACTCACCAGCTGCTCCTCGGAAACCCTATACAGGGCCACTATGGGTCGGAACCGACTTCACGGCACTTAACAACAACAACCACATATTAAATTGGAAGGAGCCCTGGCAGCGCTATAGGATAGGCACTGGACTGCTAAATGTAAGATAGCCAGGTCAAACCCAGCCACTCGTCACGAGATGAGGCATTCTGCTTCAGTAAAGGTTTGTTGTTGTTGTTGTTGTTAAGTGCCGTCGAGTCGTTTAGAGCCTTGGAAATGCTACAGAAAATCACAATGGGTTGGAACTGACTCAATGGCAGGGAGGGTATTGAATTGGTGATGCTGTGGGTTTGGTGTTGAGCTGCTGACCTGAAGGTAAGTGACTCAAACCCACCAACAGCTTTGTGGCAGAAAGATGAGGCTGTCTGCTCTGGTTAAGGGTCACAGTTTGGGGATCCCTACATAGCATCAACTGCACAGCCGTGGGTTTAATTTTGGTTGGCATTGGATATATATACTGATTCTCAGGAGCTCAGTGTGAACAGTATTAAACTGTTGTTGGTCTTTGTCATTTGGGGAGAGGAGTGGCTATCCTAACCCAACCCTCCCTTCCAAAGGCCCTATCATCCTCTCAGGAAGCACTCTATCTTGTTTGTCTTAGGAAAGGAGACATGATTTCCCCTTTCAGGCCCAGTGCAGCCTCAGGAAGGCATACCACTGGGGTCTGCCCAGTCTCAACTGCAGTTCTTGAGCACGTGAAACCAGGGGCTGGGGAAGCAGCAGAGAACTCAGAAAGCAAGGTAAGCAGGGCTCTCTATGCTTACTCATACATCTAGGGAGAACAGTTTCACATGGGGATCACCAAATCCTGATCCTTGTGTCTCCTCACTAATTTTGGGTGAACAGTTCCACATGGTTTTCATCATAGCCGTAAAGCATGGGCTCCCCAGTACTTACTTGAGGTAAGCACGGACTTTTTTGTGCTTACTCATCAATCTGGAATAAAGTTTCACATGTGTTTTACCACATTTGGTAAACACAATCGCCCTTGTGCTTACTCACAATAAGCACAGGTTCCCTTGTGCTTTCTCATGGCTGACTCATGGTAAGCAGAGTCTCCTAACCCTAACCGTAACCCTAGTTCTACTAACTCTAACCCTAATCCTAATCCTAGCCCTACAGTTGGCTGACTTGTGGTAAGCACAGCCCCCTTGTGCTTACATGGTGAACTCATGGTAAGCATGCATTCCCTTGTGCTGATTCATGACTGAGTTATGATAAGCACAGGCCCCTTAGTGCGTGCACATGGCTGTCTAGTGGTACACATGGCCCCTAGCCCTAACCCTAAGCCTAGACCTGAACCGAAACCCTAATGATAAGTGCCATCAAGTTGGTTCCAACTCATAGAGACCCTGTATAGGATTTTCAAGGAGCAACTAGTGGGTTTGAACCACCAACCTTTGAGCTAGCAGTCTAGTGCTTATCCTGCAGTACCACACCAGGATGTAGATAGCTTATGGTCAGGGAAGTCCAAACAGCTCTGAAGGCATTGACAACAAACAAGGCTCCGAGAATTGATGGAATACCAGTGGAAATCTTTCAACAAACCAGGCAGTACTAGGAGCACTCACTCGTCTATGGAAGTTAACAACTGATTGGAAGAGATACATATTCATGCCCATTTCAAAGAAAGGTGACCCAACAGAATGTGGAAATCATCGAACAATATCACCAATATCTCCAGCAAGTCTTTTTTTTTTTTTTCCGGAGATACTTCAAAAACAGTTGCAACTGTACATCAATAGGAGACTGCCAGAAATGCAAGCTGGATAAGAAGAGGATGTAGGATGAGTTATTTCATTGCCGGTGTCAGATGGATCTTGGCTGAAAGCAAAGACTATCAGAACAGTGCTCACTTGTGCTTTATTGATTATGCGAATTTTGACTGTGTGCACCGTGACATACTATGGACAACTGCAAAGAGTGAGTGTTCTAGAACACTTGATTGTGCTCTTGAGAAACCAATGAACAGTTATTTGAGCAGAACAAGGGGATACTGAATGGTTTAAAATCAGGAAATGTGTGCACCAGGGTTGTATTCTTTCATCATGCTTATTCAATCTGTACATTGAGCAAATAATCCAAGAAGCTGGATTATATGAAGTAGAACATGCCATCAGGATTAGAGGAAGACTCATTCACAACCTGCCATATGCAAATGGTACAAACTTGCTTGCTGAAAGCAAAGAGGACTTGAAATACTTCCTGATGAAGAGCAAAGACCACAGCACCATAATGTAAAGAAAACAAAGGTCCACACCACTGAACCAATAAATAACATCATGATAAATGGAGAAAATATTGAAATTGTCAAGGACTTCATTTTGCTTGAATCCACAGTCAACACTCGTGGAAGCAACAGTCAAGAAATCAAAGAACATACTGCACTAGGCCAATGTGCTACACAAGACCTCTTTAAAGTATTTTGAGGGAAAAGATGTCAGTTTGAGGATTAAGGTGAACCTGACCCAAGCCATGGGTCATGAATGTGAAAGTTGGACAACGAATAAGGAAGACTGTAGAAGAATTCATACATTTGAGTTACGGTGTTGGAGAAAATATTAAAAGTATCATGCATTGTCTGAAGAACAAACATATCTGTGTTGGAAGAAGTACAGCCAGAATGCTCCTTAGAAGCCAAGATGGTGAGACCATCTCTCATACTTTGGACATGTGATCAGGAGGGTCCAGTCCCTGGAGAATGACATCATGCTTGGTAAAGTGGAGGGTAGGAGAAAAAGAGGGAGACCAGAAAAAGAGGGAGACCCCCAATGAGATGGATTGGCACAGTCCCAGTGACTGGGCAGTGTTTCATTCTGTTGTGCATAATGTCACTATGAGTAGGAAATGACTCCGTGCACCTAACAACAGCAATCCTAATGCTACCCTAGCTCCAGTCCTAGCTGACTCGTGGTAACCACTGCCCACTTTGTGCTTTCTCATGACTGATTCATGGTAACCATGCATTCCTTTGTGCTTACTCATGGTAAGCAGGGGACACTAAACCTAGCACTAGCCCTAGCCTTACCCCTAGCCCTAATCCAATGGGCAAAATATTGAATGGTTTTGCTCACTCATCTATGCCAAGAAATTTGGAAGACAGCTTTCTGGCCAACCCATGGAAAGAGATACATATTTGTGCTCACTCCAAACAGAGGTGGCCCTATAGAATGCAGAAACCATTGAACAATATCATAAATATCACTTGCAAGCAAAATAGTGTGGATTCCACAGCATCTAACAACACCATGACCCCTAATCCTAACTTTAACCCTAACCCAAACCCTAATGCTAACAGCAGCCCTAGCCCCTACTGGTGACTGACTCAGGACAAGCATGACTCCTCTTGTGCTTACTCATGACTAACTCATGATAAGCATAGTTCCCTTTGTGTTTACTCATGGTAAGCACAGGACCACTTGTGCTTACCCATGGCTACATCCTGGTAGGCATGGACCACCTTGTGCTTCTTCATGACTGATGATTGATGAGCATGGACCCTCTTGTATTTACTCACTATAAGCATGGGTCTGTTTGTACTTATACATGGATGATTCATGGTAAGCACAGATACTCTTGTGCATACGTATAATAAGCATGTACCTCCTTGGCCTTACTCATGGCTGAGTCACAGTCAGAAGGGTCCCCCCAACCCTAATCCTATAGGCAAAATATGGGATGATTTTGCTCATTCATCTAGGCCAAGACATTTGGAAGACAGCCACCTGACTAACCGATTGAAAGAGATCCATATTTGCAGCCATTCCATAGAGAAGTGATGCAACAGAATGCTGTGTTCAAGTAAAATTGTGCCGACTCAACACCACCTAACCCCACCACTTCAACCCTAACTGTAACCGTAACCCTAACCCTAGCCCTACTGCTGGCTGACTCAGGGGAAAGCATGGCTCCCTTTGTGCTTATTCATGGCTAACTCATGGTAAACACGGGACCCCTTGTGCTTACCCATGGCCAACTCATGGTAATCGCAGATGCACTTCTTCCTCATGGCTGACTCATGGTAAACAGGGCCCCCAACCCTAATCCAAGCCCTATGCCATTCACCACCATAACCCTATGGGCAAAATATTGAACGGTTTTGCTCACTCAGCTATACGTGGCAAATCCATTGAAAGAGATCCACATTTGTGCCCATTCCATAGAGTAGTGACCCAACAGAATGCAGAAATCATCAGATGATATCATTAATACCACACGCAAGTGAAGTTGTGCTGATTCAACAGCACCTAACCCTAACCCTAATGCTAGCACTAGCTCTAGACCTATTATTGACTGACTCGTGCTTCCCTTGTGCTTACTCATGGCTAACTCATGGCAAGCATAGCCCCATTTGTGCTTATTCAAGGCAACCACGGGCTCACTTGTGCTTACCCAAGGCTGACTCCTGATATGCATGGACTCTCTTGTGCTTACTCATGGCTGACTAATGGAAAGCCAGACCCCCCCTTGTACTTACCAATGGGACTCATGCTAAGAATGGACCCCTTGTGCTTACTCACAATAAACATGGGTCCTCTTGTGCATACTCACGGTAAGCATGGAACCCCTTGTGTTTACTCATAACTGACTCACAGTAAACACTACACCTATCCCTACCCTAATCCCACCTCTAGCCCTAACCATATGGGCAAAATACTAAATGATGCAGAAAGCATAAAAAGAAGGTGGAAGGCCCTTTGGTTGATTGATGATGCATGGAGATTGTGATCATTGCAATGAAATGAAATATGATAGGAGGAATGTAAAACTGATGTTCTCCCATGTAAATCCACATAATTCACAATAAAAAATTAAAAGAAAACACCAAAAAGGTGGAAGGAATACACAGAGTCATTGAACCAAAAAGAAATGAATGATGTTCAACTATTTCAAGAGCTGTCATATGATCAAGAGCCAAAGATACTGAAGGGAGAAGCCCAAGATGCTCGGAAGGCACTGGTGAGAAACAAGGCTCCAAGAATTGATGGAATAGAAACTGAAATATTTCAAGAACTGATGCGCTCTCTCCCATCTTAATGCCATGGAAGCACTCACTCATCTATGCCAAGAAATTTGGAAGACAGCTACCTGGCCAACTGACTGGAAGAGATCCGTATTTGTGTCCATTCCAAAGAGTGGGGAACCTAACCGAATGCAGAAATCATCGGACAACATCATTAATATTACATGAAAGACAATTTACTGAAGATCATTTAAAAATGGCTGCCACAGTATGTTGACAGGGAACTGCCAAAGGTTCAAGCTGGATTCATAGGAGGATGTGGAATGAGGGATATCATTGCTGATGTCAGGTGGATCTTGCCTGAAAGCAGAGAATACCAGAAATAATTTACTTGCCCTGTATAAACTATGCAAAGGTTTTTAACTATGTGGATCATGAGAAGCTACAGACAATACTGCGGAAAGTAAGCATTCAGGACACTTAATTGTGCTCATGAGGAACCTGTACACAGACCAAGAGGTAGTTGTTTGAACAGAACAAGGGGACACTTAATGGTTTAAAATCAGGAAAAGTGTGTGCCAGGGTTGGATTATTTCACCATACTTATTCAGTCTATATCCTGAGCAAATAATCTGGGAAGCTGGATTATATGAAGAACAGGGCATCAGGATTGGAGGGGAGCTCATTAACAAGCTATGATATGCAGAAAATGCAATCTTGTTTGCTGAAAGTGAAGACTTAAAATACTCGTTGATGAACATCAAAGACCACAGCCTTCTGTAGGGATTGCAAATGCTCCGCAATGTACAGAAAACAAAAATCCTCACCACGGACCAATAAACAACATCCATATAAATGTAGAAAAGATTGAAGTCGTCAAAGACTTCACTTTGCTTGGATTTACTATCAACACTCATGGAAGCAGCAGTCAAGAAATCAAGCAATGTACTGGATTAGGCAAATCTGCTGCACAAGTCCCTTTAAAGTGTTCAAGAGTAAAGAAAGCAAAGATGTCAGTTTGAGGACTAAGGTGCGCTTGACCCAAGCCATAGTATTTTCAGTAGCCTCATATACATGTGAAAGTTGGACAATGAATAGAGAAGATCACAGAAGAATTGATGCATCTGAGTTACGGTGTTGGAGAAGAACATTAAAGGTACCATGGACAGCTAGAAGAACAACCAGAATGCTCCTTAGAGGACAAGATGGCCAGACTTCGTCTCTCATACTTTGGACATGTTATAAGAAGGGACAAGTCCCTGGAGAAGGACATCATGCTTGGCAAAGTGGAGTAACAGAGGAAAAGTGGGAGACCCCCACCTAGATGGATTGAGACAGTGACACCAACAGTGGGTTGAAGTGTGACAGCAATTGTGAGACAGCGCGGGACAGGACGGTGTTTCATTCTGTTGTGCACAGGGTCGCTCTAAGTCGGAAGTGACTCGATGGCACTGAAACAACAACTCAAACCCGTGGTTGACTCATGGTCAGCACGCATCCTCTTGTGCTTACTCAGAGCTGAGTCATGGTACACACAGACCCCTTGTGCTTATACATGGCTGAGTCATGGTAAGCAAGGACTCCCTTGTGCTTATTTATGGCTGATTTATGGTAAGCACAGACCCCTTTGTGTTTACTCAGGGTTGACTCAAGGTAAGCATGTATCTCCTTGTGCTTACTTATGATTGACTCATGGTAAGCACGGGTCTCTTATGTTTACTCATGATAAGCACTGGCCCGTTAGTTGTGGTAAACACCAGTTGGTCCCCTTATCATGATACACACAGGTTTCTTCATGCTTACTCACAGTCTGGTATGAACAGTTTCACATGGTTTTTCCAGTTCCATTAAGCACAGGTTTTCCTGTGTTTACCTTGTTTACTGGGTCCTTCAGTACTGAGCTGGGGTCTGCGGGAGATGCTTAAAAGCCAAGCGGCCCAGACTACTGCAGCTGGGTTCTGGTTTCAAATCCTGGCCTCCACAGGCCGTAAACGTGTTGTTGAAGATGGCTGGGGAGTGGGTTTCTGTTGCTTTACCTGGAGCTTGCCTGATACCACAGGGTAAGCAGGTATGCTCGGAGGGACACTGATTCATGCCCTTGACCTTTGCTGAGGGACATTTCAAAGACTATGACAATGCCTCAGGTCACTGGGCACAGGACAACCAAATGTCCACTAGACTTTGCTCTGGGGCTAGCCCTGGAACCAACAGGTAGGACAGAGAGCTGAGGGGACTCTGCGGCCAGGCCGCCCAGCTCCAGGAAACAGCTGTCGACCCTTTTGAAGTTGGTGTTGCATTACAGAAGCAGGGCAGTTGTTTCTGTCTGTTTAAACCAGAGGCCTGAGTCAGCAGCGGCCACAGACACGGGCTGGGAGGTAGGTGGAGGGGACCATCTTTCTTGCTGGGTTTTGTTAGAAGTCCAACCATCCCAACCCTAGGAGGTAAGGTACACATTGGAGACCTCCGCCACCCTTACCTCACACACTGCTCTGCTTCCCTCTCTGCCCACCTTGGCAGATGGCCCATACCTGGAGGAGGCAGGGGATGTGCAGAAGGCCTGGACACGATGTCCTGCTGGTCCCAGCAGGTGGCCCCTGTTTCTCACCTCCCTTCGATGGTACATGATGGAGAAGGGGACAGCTGGGTCTGACCACAGCCCCCTGACATGTGATGAACTCAGGACAAATACAGCCTGCCCATGGTGGTCCAAGCCCAAATCCTACACCCGAGGACATTAGTAACACTGTGTTCTCCTATCATGTGGTGGTAACTGCTGCCCAAATTCCTTCTGACTGTCCCTGGGCAGTGCAAATGGTTCACACACTCCACTACTCCCCCAAAGGCACCCAGAGGTGCCCTGGAAGAAAGACCTGGAGATTTACTTTAGAAAATCCAGCTACTGAGCCCCCTGAGGAGCATATTCTACTCTGGTACACAAGCGGCAACTGGCTTGATTTTTTCGGGGGTCTCTGACCTGTTTCCACTGACTGGAACTGTCAGACTGACATACAAAAGGCCTGTGGCATCAGAGAGAGCTGGCTTTGGGGTCTGGGGTTGGTAAGTTGGTTGTATGCTGTGGAGTTGGTTCTGGCTCATAGCGACCCTGTACCGGGTTTCCAATGCAGTAAATCTTTACAGGAGCAGAAAACTTCAACTACTGAGCCACTGGTGGATTTGAATTGTTGACCTTGCAGTCTGAAAAGGTTGGTGGTTGGAATTCACCCAGAGGTACCTCAGAAGAAACGCGTGGCAATTTCCGTCTGGAAAAGCAGCCATTGAAACCCTGTGGAGCACAGCTCCGCTCTGACATATGGGAGGTTGCCGTGAGTTGGAGATAAAGTTCAGGGCAAGTGGGGTGTAGTTCATTTTTTTTATTATTTATTTTTTAAGGTTTTTATTGTGGATTGAGTGAAAGTTTTCAGGGCACATCATCTGTTTCACATTCAAACATTCATATACCTTGTTTCATTACATTGATTATAATCCCCTCCACATACCATCAGTTAACAGAGTTTCTCTCTATCCTCTTTAGCTTTTT
>NW_006408779.1:1449232-1449684 GCF_000296735.1 Chrysochloris asiatica | reverse complement strand
ACATTTAACTGCTCCAAAGCCACAACTTTAAAAAACCAGAGCTCCTCTACAGTAGAGTTGTCAAAATAACATTTCTGTTCACTGGGAAACCAAGACATTTAAGTGACTCGCTTGGCTGGAATGTTGGCTTTATTGTGGTGGTCTGGCACAGAACCCACAGTATCTCCGAGGTCCCCCCACCTCTGTCTCCTCTCACCCTCCCATCTGGCCATTTGGCACCTCCCACTGCCCAAAGCCAACTCAAACCAGAGGCCAAGGGAGCCTCCCTGGGCGAGTTCTTTGTTCTTCCACTGATGACATTGGACATCCTTGAGGGACTCACATTGTGTTCTTTTTCAATGTTTATTGCATTTGCGGAACAAAAAGGAGTCTGAACATTGGCTACCTAAAATGAGGGGGCGATAGAGGCACAAAGTGACCGGCTTACAAGGTTTCAAGAGAGTGTGCGGGGG
>NW_006408779.1:1442656-1444205 GCF_000296735.1 Chrysochloris asiatica | reverse complement strand
GGCTTTTAGGGAAGGTTTTTACATTTATCTGTGGGTATCCAGGGCTCATGTATGGAATTACTAACCAGCATAACTGAATAATCAGATAAGGGACATTTTGCTATGTCTGCTAGGTGGCTAAAGTCTGATCCTCAGAGCCTATGGTTTGGACGGTCAGCAACGGTTGGGCCCACAGGGACTTGAACTCCTGACATAGTTCATTTTTTAAAAAAATTTTCCATTTACAAACCAAAACAAGTCTATTAACATCCCACATCAGTGTGCCCTGGTGGTAAAGTAGTTAAAGTGCTGTGCTATTATTAACAGAAAGGTTGGTGGTTCGAATTCACCAGCCACTTCTCGGAAGAAGAGCTGTGGTGATCTGCTTCCATGAAGACTGACAGCCTGGCTAGGCCTGTAGGGCCATTCTACTCTGTCCTGTGTGGTCACCGTGAGTCCACAGCCACTTGACAACAGCGTCTTTGGTTTGGTTTTTATATTGGCGCAGAGGGCTAAGCATTGGGCTCCTAACTGATGGGTCAGCTGTTAGGAACCTACAAGCTGCTCGGTGGGGAAAGGATGAAGCAGTGTGCATCCCTGGAGATTTAGTCTCGGGAACCCTAGGGCACAGTTCTGCTCTGTTCCATAGTGTCACGGTGAGTCCACTCCATGGCTATGGGTTTGGGGATATTTTGGAGGGGTTCGTTAGTGTGATACAAGGAGCCCTAGTAGCATAGTGGGTAATATACTGGACTGCTAACTGCAAGGTTAGCAGTTCAAGTTCACCAAGTGCTCCGAGGGAGAAAGATGAGGCTTTCTGCTCCTGTGAAGATTTACAGCCTCGGAAACACTCTACAGGAGGTGTGAGCCCCATCAACTCCATGGCACAACCACCACCAGTGTGATACATTTGTTATAATGAATGAACCAACGCCTATACATTCATACACAAGGAACGAACGTTCTTCCTTCAGAAAAGAAAAACAAACCCTCATTTCACCCCCTTCAGACAGATAAAGGACAAAACAAGACAGCTGAGAGAATGTGATGAAATCACATGTATCAGGCGCTCCGTACGCTTGAACGCACCGCTGACTGAAAGCCGCCGGCAAGCAGTTCCCCACAGCGTTTCCGAGGCTGAATATCTTCACAGTAGCGGACTGCCACATCGTTCTCCTGTCAGCGGGCCTCACAACTGATAATGAACTTCAGCAGAATTGAGTGAAGTGCCCAAGACTGAAGTGGGACCTGCAGGGAACTCTGCAGGCACAGAGTGTACCCCAAGTAAGCTTCAAGGTGGGGCAGTGGGTTAAGAGTTGGACTGCTAACCGGAAGGTTGATGGTTTGAACACACCAAGCTGCTCTGTGTGAGAAAGAGGAGGCAGTCTGTTTCAGTAAAGAATTGTTTTTTTCGGTGCCACTGAGCTGACTCATAGCGACCCCATGCACAACAGAACGAAACACTGCCGGGTCCTGAACCAATCTCACAATTGTCGCCACACTTGAGCCAATTGCTGCTGCCACTGTGCCAATCCATCTAGTTGCGGGGGGCAGGTCTTCCTCTTTTTCA
>NW_006408779.1:1412347-1440476 GCF_000296735.1 Chrysochloris asiatica | reverse complement strand
CCCCCCCCGCCAACAAAACAAAACAGAGGGAATAAGCAAATGCTGTTGATGATACGCAGAGATTGTAATGATTGTAATGAAACAATGCTGTAAAACCGATGTTCTCCCATATAAACTATCACTCAGTTCATAAGAAAAACTTAAAATAAAAAGAGTACATAGAGCTAGATGGAGGATAATTTGAGAGACAAGTTTCATATATTTTTTTGTTGTTGTTTAAAATAGTTTCTATGATTTTGTAGCAATACTTTTTTTACTTACCCTCGTGCTGTTTGTTTTTAATATTTTCGCATTTGAAACAGAGTGAGTGTTTAATAAAGTAATGCTTGTACAAGGAGAAACAAGAAGTGGAAAGGGCAAGGTCAGGGCCGCTGGGGTCGGCAGCAGCCCCTGGGTTTCAGAGCATCAGGGAGAGAAGTGGACTGAAGAGTCCACAGGGAAGGAGTAGTGAGGACTAATCCCTCCCAGGCGTCCACCACTGCAGTTGGTGGTGGCTGTGCGGGTGGTTGGTGACTCTGTTTGCACTTAGTGCCCCCAGCTGTGAGCACACACAATGGCGCCCGGCTGATGCCCAACAACCCCCTGATAAAGATGACCCCAGCTCTCCACGGAGCAGCGGTCATGCCCCAAGTCCTCTGCCAGGGTGTCACTTGCAAGCAGGAATGAATGAGCATTTCTAGGAATCCAGTGCTCCTCCAGTATGTGGCTGACCTGCACTAGTGGGTGGGCCAGGGCGACAGGTTAGGGCAGTTTTTCACACCTGGGTGACCCGTCTTTCCTGCCCAGTGTGAACTGAGGTGGCAGTGTGACCTAATTAGTAGGTGGAGATGCTTAGGAAAACATTCCCGTGACCGATTTTTATTTTATTTTATTTTAAGTGGACCTCTTGGCGTCTGGCTTTGTCTTCAGAACAGGTTGGCCTGCCAGGAACCCGCCTGGCAGTGCCTTTCAAGTGACCCCTTAGGAAATTAGGAGAGCAAGCTGCCCCTGCTCAGACGCGTAAACTCCACTTTGGACAGTTTTGGAATTTCCCTTTCTGACAACCAAGGGATTTCTTGAAAGTTTCTGTGAATGAGAAATCGTCAAAGAAAAACACAACAAAGCCCATGTTTATGTTATTGCATAGATGATTAAATATTTCCCAAGTAATATTGTGCTAACCCCAAATCCCCACATCCCGACTTTGATGTTCCAGTGCCTCCTACGTCTTGGGGTTCTGCTTCTTCGTCCCAGTGCCAGTGGGGAGATACACAAAGGGAGTCAACGCGTCAATCTCCCAGAGACAGATGAAGGGGAGGCCGTACCACAGAGCATCGATACCGCACTGCCTTTAATGAGCTTTCTGCTTCCTGCCGTTGTAATCTAAATAAGAAACATACTGAACACAGTCAAAGGCAGAGCCCTTTCTTTGAAATCACCATTAAAACCAACAGAAAACAAGCATCCTTAACATCACCATCAATCAGGCCATCTCTCTGGGGAGAGCCAAGTCCAACAGCCCCTGTCTACAACGCTTCTGCTGTTTGTTGTAAAAGAGAGAACCCCTAAAAACCCAGGAAGGGTGGACTGTGAGAGAATGAGGCAGCCCACAATCTCCAAATCATTTTTCAAATGTTTTCAGTTCGGGCCAAACGCCAGAACATGTTTTGACATGATTCTTCCCCCCTTAATTTATAACCCATGTGTATCTGCAAGGAAATTTAATCCGTATGTTTCTAATTCCTTTACACTTAACTCATCAAATGTTGCTCTACAAGAGCCGTTTGAAGCAAAGGGGCTTTGAGCTCCTTTTTATGAGGCCTTTTAAACTTGGTCCCCTCAGAAACAGGAAGCCTTTTTTTTTTCCCCAGAAGTAAACAAACTCAGCCCACAGAGAAGGGACCCCCTTGACCTGGGGGGCCAGATCTGAGTCTTCAAGTGACTCTGAACTTATCTGCACATTTAACTGCTCCAAAGCCACAACTTTAAAAATCAGAAAGCTAAAAGGATGATGGGGTGTTCATTGAGATTAGAGGAACCCCGAATCATTTCCCCTGGAAATCACACTGAAGCCATCCCACAAACTCATCTTTACACTACACAATCATTTCACTCATTTAATAAAGAATGTTTACCTACAGTGTCGTGCTCTTCTGAAGTATGTTGTCTCTGGGATCCGATAGACAACACATGAAGGCTTTATGGCAGTGAGACTCCCATGGGCACCGACAGGGAGGACAAAGACATCCCATGAAGTATTTCACTAATGTCGATGAACACGACATTAAAAACTGACTAGATGGTACCAGTTGTTCTTTTTTGGTGACACACTCTGAAGTGTGCCAACGTTGTCAACGAACTATACAATGCCTGCATTGTTGAACGGGTGTAGGTTTTGGTGTGTATATTTTCACACACACACACACACACACACACACTATGGCAATATTATGATTCTGAGCCTCCACTCTTGTCGAATTGCTTCCAAATCATAGCTACCCTACAGGACAAGAGTCAAAATGTCCCCAAGGGTTGTCAAGGCTGGAGATTGTTACAGAAAGAGAGTGCTTCATCTTCACCTCATAAAGCAGCTAGTGGGTTTGAATTGCCAACCTTTTGGTTAGCAGATAAGTGCTTTAACCATGGTGCCTCAAGGGCTCTTCATAATTCTGACAGGAAGGAGAAAATCATTGTACGTGGAGCAACATCTGCTGCAACTTATATAGAGAAAACAAAGGATGGGGTGTCTGTGGAGGGAGATAAGTAGAGAGTACTTCCAGTCTGCACTTGTATGCTCTGCTTCTGCACACCAAAATCATGAAGCTCCCTCTCCTGGAATCCAGGTGGGCTCTGAGACAGTGTCACCCAACAGAACAAGACAAAGGGATGCACATGCATAATGCTCCTCTAGGGGGAGCCAGCTGCCATGAAGGCAGTCTAACTCCCCTGAGGCCGCCATGTTGTGGGGAAGAACAAACCATGCGCAGAGCTTCTGGAGAGAATGGGACACCATGTGAAGAGAGATAGCCAGCCAGCTAGCCCAAGTCAGAGATTGGGCTAGGTCAAGAGGCACCAAGTTGTCAACAATACTCATGAAATAAAAAGTGAAGAGGGTCCTACAGGCCAGCCGTCCCTGCCATCTGTAGTGATCAGACAAACAACCCAATCGTGCGTGTCCTTCCAGAGTCACAGGATAAGGAGCAGAACAGCAGGGTTGCTTTAAGGAAGGAGATGTTGAGGTACTTACTACGGAGCAATAGATAGCAGGAACCCTCTGTGGACCTACTTCCTCTGGCTATCCTATGGCGGGGTCTACAGGTTGCAGGAATTCCGCTGTCCTATACCACTCTTCCTTTGTATTCTCACACTTCCCGCTTCACTCAGGTTTTCCTGGCCCCTGTAGACATTTGAATTTGCAGCCCCTTATCTCCAATAGAAGGAGCTCTGGTAGTGTAGTGGTTACAAGTCGGGCTGCTAACCTCAAAGGCAGCAGTTTGAAACTACCAGCTGTTCCATGGGAGAAAGATGAGGCTTTCCGCTCCCATGAAGACTTACAGCCTCAGAAACCCTATATAGGGTCGCTATGAGTCAGAATCGACTCCTCAACACATAACCACCACCACCACCACCATCGCCAATGAAGTAGGTAATTATTTCTCTACAGCTTTGTAGGATCCATCCATCCATCCATCCATCCACCCTCCGATCCACCTACCAATTCATTCACCCATCTGTCTCTATCTTGTTTCCATAAATCATCCGTCTTGCTACATGTTGTTCTTAAGTTCCGTCGAGTCAGTTCTGACTAATAGCAACCCCATATAGCGTTTCTGAGGACTCTTGGTGTGGCACTGTAGGACAAGCACTGGACTGCAGGTCAGTTTGAACTGCAAGGCAGGTAGGTGGCCCAGACTCACCAGCCACTCTTCAGAAACCCGATAGATACGGGGTCACTGTGTTAGAACCAACTTGATGTCACTTAATAACAACCACATAGGGTTTCTGAGGAGCACCTGGTGTGTTTGAACCACTAGCCTTGAGTTTAGCAGTCCAATGCTTATCTTAGAGTGCCACACCAGGACTCCCTGTATCTACATGTTTCTGTTAAATGCAGTTGAGTCGATTCCATCTATCTATGTTGTTGTTAGGTGCCATCAAGTCAGTACCTACTCATAGTGACTTTATGCACAGTAGAACGAAACACTGCCTGATCCTGGGTCAACCTTAAGACATGTTAATTTCCAAAATTATAAATTGAGAAAGCATAAGGAAGAAAATATGGAGTCCTGGTATGGTGCTGCAGGATAAGCACTGGACTCCGAGCTGAAAGGTCAGCGGTTCAAACCCACCACCTGCTCCTCGGAAACACTTTATAGGGTTGCTGCGAGTTGGAATGGAGTTTACGGCACTTAACAGCAACAAGGAAGAGACTAAAGAGCTTTCGTAATCATGCAGCGCATTTCCAGGGGTGCATACACATTTTACCAAAAGTGGAATGGTACTGCACAGACTATACTATAGAACCTGCTTTGTTCAGCTAACAGCGGGGTGACATGAACAATATTTAACATTGGCTATAGGCTGGGAGTCCTGGAGCGGTGCTGTGGGCTAATGTGCTAGACTGCAAAGTTGATTTGAACTGCAAGGTCGGTTTGAACCACAAGGTTGGTGGTTCAAGCTCATCATTTGCTCCTTGGAAACCCTCTACAGAGTCACAGTGGGTCGGAACCGACTCGACGGCACTTAACAACAATAACAGCGGGCTGGGCACTAAGGAAACACAGCCAGAAGGGCGTGCTGCTCCGTCCTGGCTGCACACAGTCTCTTTTCAATTTTTTAATGACTTCAGATGGTTCTATATTAAGGATTTGCCATCACTTATTTAAACACCAGTCTATTGATGTATGGAGGTTGTTCCCTAGGTCCAATACTGCATTTATCTTAGGAATGGAATTGCTGGTTCCGAGGGTACATGCCCTATAAGGGATCCTGAGAGCTTGTTTCTCTATACCTGAGCCAACTCTAGGTACCGTCAGCCTTAAAGAATGGCATCAATCTGCTAGACAGAGGAGAGTCCGGATTTTACCCTATAGTCTTTGATGAATGTGCAGCTAAATAGCTTTCCATAGATTCACAGAAATGTAAATTAGTATTAGCATTTCCTGTTGTTTGAATTGCCTACGCACAGATATAGGAATCCGGGTGTGTACTGTAGGATCAGCACTGGACTGTGAACCACAAGGTAGGCAGTTCAAACCTACTAGCTGCTTCTCAGAAACCCTATACTGGGTCGCTATGGGTCAGAACCGACTTGATGACACACAACAAACATGTGGACAAAAATCGCAGAAGTGCGTCCAGAAGGCTCCCTGGCCGTGAGAATGTAAGCGGTTGTCACAGACTTGGGATGTGACGTCAGGAGGGACCGTCCCTGTAAAGAGGTATCATGCATAGCACAGTGGGACCCTCAACAAGATGGATGACACAGTGACCGGAACAAAGAGCTCTAACCCACAACACGGCTGGGTCTCCTTCCTTCTGTTTCTGTGGGGTTGCTGTGAATCAGGACCTGCTCTGCTGGAGGGGCCTAACAACCACAACTGTAAGTCAATGGACAGTCAACAGGAGGAGCAGATTTAAAGATGTTTTAAGAATTTAATTTAAAAAATTTTTTTTTAAAGTGAACTTTCTTTGAATTGAATTCCAAGATAAACCATGCCAAGATGATAGTGCCGACACTAACTTTATGGAACTTTTTCTGGGAACAAATTGGAGACGGGTAATTCTCTTCAAAGAGGATTTGGGAGGCCCCGCAACATCAGCATCATCTGGGAACGCGTTCCAACAGCAGAATCTGGTGTCCCACCCATCCCTAGGAGATCAGGATCTGCATTTTAACAGGTGCCTCCAGGTAGTTTGTGTGCACGTTCAGGTTTGGGAAGCTCTAGATTGTTGACTTATCAGGTCTGGTTGTCTATGAGTCACGGACACTCCACCTGCTCATTCTCAGGGACACAGACAGCTAATTACCTGGCAGAACAAGAAGCCTGAAGGTTCGGCGCAGTCACTTAATGAAGTCATTAGGAGGCCCTGCTCTGCCTTAGTTTGCCTCCACTATCCTTCGAGTATTCCCTTGCAGAGCTGGACACAAGATGGTTACAGTGTCCCCACATCTGGCGTGCGCACACAGCATTCCGTAAAGGAGAAGGACAGGATTCCCTGACATCTTTTTTTTTTTCTTTCCATGAAGCAGGATCATTCCTAGAGCCAACTCCTACCTCTATCTACCACCCTCTGTCCCATGGGAGAACTCACGTTACATCGCATTGACCAGCCAGGCTAACATATTCACCAGAACACCACCTGCTTCAATCACTGCGGCTCATCCCCTGGGTGGTAGGCAAAGAGTTTGCTATCGAAGGCGTAACACTTTGGGAAGCATTAATGTGGGTCAAGATATAAACACCGGTTTCCCACTTTGTTTGATGTCTCCTTCCACTGCAGTGGTTCTCCCTGGTGCCCTCTGTCTGCCTACATGTGATCGGGTTCTCTGAGTCTAACTGGTATGTTCGGGCGTGATGGCTGGAACACCAGTTACAATCAGGACTGTGACAGAAGAAGTTTAATAATTGTTCTTCCCGTAACTCTGTTTTTGTTCGTCTTCTCAGGTCTATATACGCATCATTGTGTTGTTAAGTGAGCTGCTGAGTGCACACATGCCAGCAGCTCTGAAGGAAAAAACGACCTTGCAGTCTGCTCCCATCAAGATGACAACCCAGCTGCCATAGAATTGCTTCTGACTCACAGCGCCTCTGCAGGACACACTGCTAGACTGTCGTCTCTAGCCGGAAGGGGCCCCATAAAGACGGAGGAGGTCACAGAGCTTGACTGCAAACAAAAAGTGGGTGGTTCAAACCCTCCACAGGAGAAAGATGAGGCAGGTTACAGTTGTGGAAACCTTTAACCTCTGTACCACCAGAACTCCTTCCCCATCAAGATTGTCAGACCAGGAGATCCTATGGGGCAGTTTTCCTCTGGTGTGTAGGGTCACTGTGAGTCGGGACGGGTTGGACCACACACAACTACAGAGAAAGTTCCTAGGTGGCAAAAAGTGGTTTGTTTGGATTCTCTGAGTATAACCCAAAGGTTGGCCTTTCCAGCCACGCAGAGGCACTGCGGAAGAAACACCTGGAGATCTGCTATCACAGGATTACAGCCAAGAAAGCCGTATGGAGCACAGCTCTACTCTGACACACGTGGCCATGAGTGCCAATTGATTTCACGCCTGCAGGTTTTTGTTTTTTAGAAACTCCTTTTAGTGGGTGGAGGTCAGCGAAAGGAAGCAACAACATAGTGTCTGCCATGTAAGCGGTTTCTAAAGAGTCCCGGTAGTGCCATGAGTTAAGCATTGTATGCTAAACACAAGGTTGGTGGTTCAAACCCACCAGTTTCTTCACAGGAGAAAAATGTGGCCGTCTGTCCTCGTGTAGATGTATGTACAATCTTGGAGACCCTCTGGGACAAGGGTGGGTTAGACTTTCTGCACTTATTCCCAGTGGAAGCCGTCTGGGGACCTCACCGGTGAGGGATTCAACCTCAGACAGGCGACTTTAGATGCGGAAGGAAATCACTGCAAATGATTCTCCTATTCAAAGCGTTCTGCAGGATGAAGACAATGCCCGGAGCCTGGGGGGACCTGAGGTGTTCCTTCCCCTCCTGCTCCCTGCCTGTCACCCAACCCTACAGAACCCCATGACTTATCGTCTGTGGAAGTAACAACTTTGTAGTTCTGCCCAAAGTGATCAGATTGGTTTTTAGGTTTTTACATTTTCTTAAGTGCAAATATTCCCTAAAATGCCTCAAAGTTCTCCCTTTGAGGGCACCTATTACAGAGACCACCTGAGAACACCCCCTCATTTCTGAAGTCTTGGAAGCCCGGACTTTAAACATTTGGGTAGGAAGGAGGTGGGCATGTGGTAAAGGGGATTGTGAGGTCTTTCATATCGACAGAAGCATCCGGATAAGAGCCTTGCACCATAAAGACCATTTTTGAGAAAGGGGCTGATAATAAAGTGCCAGGCTCCCGACTAGACGGTGGTCAGCATGCGGATGACACAACTGCATTTTCCCAGCCGTGCGACTGTTCCACGCCCCCATTAGGACAGCTCGCTTGACAACGGAGACTTATTCCTGGCAGATTTCAAACGCCTCTCCTTCCCTCCTCCCTCCAGCTTGGCCTTCACACTCTGAATTGAGCATTAAAAACCCTCCCTGAATTACAGCCGTCTCGTTTGCGTTCAGAGGTGTCCGAGCTCGGCCCCAGTTCCCAGGAAGTCGCTGTAATGACAGAGTGTTCAAAGGTAAAGACATAGGCTCTTTTACACCTTGGAAGAGGTGGCGTGGCTGCCTTTTAAAGTGGGAAGATCAGTGAGTATGCTCCGGAATGCCGACACGGTATTAGAAAAAGTATTTCTATGAGGAAAAACCAACTCATTCTCCCTAGGCTCAGCTAACTCATTAGCTTTCTGAGTTTCACGTTCTTGGGGGGACAGGAACAATCAGCACAGGAATTGTCCACTTGGTCAGGTGGATCCTGACTCACACTGACCATATAGCACAGAACAAGCAAACCAAGACGCTGCCGACGCGGCCCCCTTTATAGGAGCACACTGCCTCATCTTTCTCCCATGGAGCTGTTGGTGGGTTCGAACTGCCAACCTGTTGGCTAGCAGCCAAGCACTTTAACCACTGTATCCTCAGGGCTCCTTGTAGTTTCCAGTAAAATCCCACTGATGTTGAGTTCGAATCGACCCATAAGAACCCTGTAGAACAGGATAGATCTGCCCCATAGAATTTCTGAGGCTGCACATCTCTACAGAATCAGGTAGCTTCGTCTCCCCACTGTGGAGCAGCTGGTGGGTTTGAACAGCTGACCTTTCAGTTAGCAGTGAGGTGCTTTAACCACTGCGCCACTCGGGCCTCTTAATTACGGTAACAGCTGACATTTATTGGGAGTTTGCTATGTACCAAGGCGTCTTCTAAGAACTTTACAAATACGATTTAATCCCATCACACATCTCCAAGTCCTGTTTTGAAGATTAAATGAGCTAAAAGAAACATATATCTATATTTTTAAATAACAAAACAAGCAAATAAATTGTTGTCAAGTCTATTCCAACTCCTGGAGACCCCAGGTGTTGCACAGTAGAACTTCCCCACTTAACAACCCACCTGGTGACACCATTGAAGAAAGGCCTGGAGATCTGCTGCTGTTGAGATTACAGCTGAGAAAACTCTGTGAACGTGGGCCTACCACCAGTCAGAACCGACTCAATGGCAGGGTTGACAAAGCCCTCAGTACAGAGAGGGAGGATGGGGCAGTCATGGGTCAACCCTGTCAGCTGAGTGAACCTGAGTGAGCCACTTCACCTCCGACTTCATCTATTATATGGGGTAATGACAACACCACAGCACTGGCTTGTGAGAGGAATGAATGGGGAGTAACAGAAGAATGATGCATTCAAGTGGCCGTGTGGGCACAGACGGCTGAGTCTACGGTGGACTGACAGAAGGTTCAGCAGAAATACGGCCAGAGCGCTCTTTAGAAGCTAGGGACAGTGAGAAGTAGACTGCCTTACTCAATGCACAACCTCAGGAAGGACCAACCGATAGGAAATAAGTTCATGTTTGGTAGCAAAGACTCGGTGAATGTGAGGACACCATCCATGAGACGCAGTGACACCACGGCTGGGACAATGGAAGAGCATGGAGATGGCTCACAATCGGGCAGCGTGCCTTCTGTTGTACCATCTGTTTACACAAACCACATATGTGCTGTGTGGTCTTTGCAAACTGTGCAACCCCTCACACCTTAGCTTCCTACAAACACGGTGCCTGTTACAAGCATGTGCGTTTTATTTCTGTGAACATGTTATATGAGAAAATATGGTATGTATGGTTGCCATGAGTCAACCAGACTCGACAGCTCTTAACAACCACAACTAGTGGGCACTTAGTTTGTTCATTCATTCACTCATTCATTCACCCACTCACTCATTCAACAATTACTTATAGAATCAGTAACCAAGTTCTAACGTTGGGCTGCCTGGGTTCCTATCCTTGCTGTAACTTGCCTGCTGTGTGACCCTGGAAAGTTACTTAACCTCTCTGTGTCTCAAGAGAGATAATTAGCATCCCTGTGCTGCCCTTGGCATGTGGTCAGTGCCCAGGAGGGTCTGTGGTGGCAATCACTACACAAAAGGCATTCTGCTCAGTGCCCCCCATGCAGGGGGAAAGAGCTGGGTTCCACCTAGTCCCCTGCAGAGCACGAAGCGCACCCTCTAACCACTGGTAGGGCCCACAGCATCACTATAACGTGCCATTCCATTGTGGTACCTTCTGCCTTCTATGCACTTTGAACGACAGTGGGGACATGCCCAACTTTGGGAGGGCTCCCAGGACAGGCCACAGAGGTATGTACTGCTCTGGCTGTGGCTGTAAGCCCTTAGAACCCAGGGTGTAACCCAAGCCCTAACCCTACACAGGGTTGCTCTGAGGTGGAACCCACCTGACAGCGCACCGCAGCAGTAGGAAACCCTATACAGGGTTGCTCGGAGTCCAAATTGTGTCATTGGCAGTGGGGAGATTTGACTAGCTGAAAGGTAGTCAGTTTGAATCCACCGTGATGTGTCACGACAAGAAGTCCGGGCAGTGGGCTCCCAAAAGGTCACAGGTTTACTCTGCACACATGGGGTGTCCAGGAGCCGGGATGGATTGGACAGTGGTTAACGACAACGCCAGAAGCCATGGGCACTGATGCTGAGAGCCTTATATATTCAGGGAATCAACAAGCATGTATTACTAAGCCATCTGCTGCCACTTCTCCTGACCTCTGCTAGCCTGATGCACATGTGAGAATGCCTGGTGACTAGCCCCCACGGCTGTGATTCTGAGAAAGGCCCAGACTGGAACACGTTCAGGCCTAAACAACAACAAAGGCTTTCATTGCATGTCCTTGGGCTTGCTTTTCCCTGGAACTGAGTTTCCAAGTCCACACAGCTGAGCCTGGACAGGCGTGCAGTACCCACAAAGCAGTAATTAGCAGCCACCCCGTGCCCCTCAGGGGGCTCCCACCCAGCTATCTCCCCGGAGCGGAGCTTTCAGAGGTTCTGTTTCAAACATGCAGAAGGTCACAGAAAGCAAGTACCACCCACCCACACACCTCCAGTCTGTCTGAACAGTGGGTGGGAAAACCCCAGACACTAGTTTCTATTTGCAGACTGTTTTTTTTTAAAACAAACAAACAAACCTTTCTTTTTAAAGACACTGAAGACCATCCTGGATTTTGTGACAACTTATTATTTATTTTATTATCTTTGTGAACTTGAATTGCCCTATCTGCTTCAGCATTCTACAGGTGTCCCTGGTGCGTACCCATGTCTGAGGTCCACCCATACAGCCATGTTTGTCTGACTGGACGGCTGTGGACGTGTGTGTTCTGCTATGTATCCCAAGCTCAATTCCTAAACCACCTCTTCAGAGAACAGGACGCGCTCTTGTGCACCTTTTCCCAAATCAAACTGTGCATCAATTGGGACCCACAGGGACAAGAGGGACCCTGTAGGAACAAGAAGCGCCCTAGGATTCCAGGGCTATAATGTTTACAGAAGCAGACTGCCTCATCTTTCTCTCGAGGAGTGGCTGGTGGATTCGAACTGCTGGAACGTTGGTTAGCAGCACAGCACTTTAACCATTGCACTACCAATGAATCATCAGTAGCTGCTTAATACACGCTCCAGGTTCCTGATGGCTGCGTGGTCACGGTGGAGCTTGGCCCCACAGAAAGTCGGCTGCTTCCGTCATCTTAGCAGGGCCGGGAACTTGCTGAGAACCATGGCATCCTGGCGTAGCGCTGCACTGTGGGATAATGCACAGGACCCCAAGGTTGGTTTGAAGCTAGGCAAATGGACCTGCACCTGTTTCCTGTCTTGGCAGCTCGAAAGCCCGTAGTCTGGACGAGGCAGAAAGGTCTTGCGGCCTTCCGCCATAAAGATTCAAGCAGAACAAAGCCACCCCCATTGTTGTGCAGTCAGTTCCAACCCACAGTGGCCCTATTACACGGAGTACAGCTGTCCCATAGAGTTTCTAAGGCTGTGGGTGCGTACAATCCTTGTGTGGTGCTGAAGGATAAGGCGCTGGATTGCAAGGTCAGTTTGAGCTGCAAGGTTGGCGGTTTCAATCCACCAGTCACTCCTCAGAAACCCTATACAGAGTCACTATGAGTCAGCAACACCACCAGATCTTTCCAGATGCACACGGCGACCACAACTTTCTCCCATGGAGTAGATGGTGGATTCAGCTGACTGCTTAGCCACTGAGCCACTGGGGAAACTGTCTTAACAAAGATTATGCACTGCCAACAAGTCAGCTCTGACTCACAATGACCCTATACATTGAAACTATCAATCTTGACAGGGGCACGCAGCCTCACGTTTCTCCCTCAGAGTGGTCGGTGGGTTTGAACTGCCAACCTTGTGCTTAGCAGCCCAGGGACTAACCCAAATGTCACCAGAACTCCTTTTTATAAACATTACAGCCAAGAAACCCCCAGGGAATATTTTCACTTGGTAGCACAAGGGGACTTCAGGAGTTGGAATCGACTTTTACTGTAACTCTCATAGTAAGCGTAGCATTGCGTGCCAAGTACCAGAGCTGATGATTGTGTCTTTCAGGACTCTCACATAGCTTAGAAACTTGACCCGTCCATGAGGACAATCCAGTTGGTAAACATGGTCTCATTGCCTGGAGGGGCTGGCTCTACACTCTAGTCTAGGTACAACGAGACCCCAACAGGTCACATGAACACAGCCCTGATTTCATTCTACAAAGATATTACAGCTGTGGGGTCAATCCCAAGTCATGGGGACCCTGTGTGTGTCAGGGTGGCTGATTTGGGGGATGTGGATGGCCAGGCGTTTCTTCCAAGGCACCCTCTGGGTGGATTTGAACCTTCAACCTTTCTCAGAGTGTGGTAACTGTGAGCCCCACCCATAGATGTTTCAGGTTTCCCTCAATGCGTTCTGTCTACAGCCAAGCTCTCATGCCCAACACTGAAGGTCACAGAAACGGTTCTGAACTTTACACATTCACAGCAATGACTTCACATCTCTCGATTTCAGAGTTAGCTGGTGGTCTTTAGAGGGAGGTGAGACACTTAGACCTGGCTGGAAAAACAGAAGGAGGACGTGCTCTCTTGCACACACATGCACGGGAAACTTGGGAGCACACAGGGACTAGCAGCAAACTACAGAATGTATTTTATTTTTAATAAAATATCATATATTACAGACATCCCCGAACAGGGAGCAGTCTTTCCCGGCCTGGTAAACAGAAGGCACCAGACAAAGTTTGTCTCTCCAGTGCTTCTACAATTGTTCGGAGAAATCCTCAGTTTAACTGCGGACAAGTCAATAAACCCTTTGGATGCTTTCAGATGGTCAGTTTCTCATTTTTCCCAGCCGGCCCCTGCCCCATCCTTTCCACACACCAGTTGAACCGTGTATAACATTGGCTTGGTTTCCATTAAAAACACAACCAAATCTCAAGAGTAAAGGGCCTGGAGGGCTTGGGCCTCTTAGTTCTACTGTTGGGAGGTTCCTTTTGGTGTTTCCATATTGCAAAATACCTGCTTCTTTTGTTAGAGTTAAATAAGGGATGTATTGCACACTGTCTAGATTCAGCAAATATCAGGTTTGGTGGGGCGTTGGGGTTTTGGAGAACGACCATTTTTGAAGGTCACTCCGATTCCATAAGCTAGTCTGGGGTACGTGTCAAAGTCTCCCTGGTTTTACTTTGCACTGAAGTTGCTTCCAGCAGCAACCTTTAGAGAGAGATAGGGGAAGCAAAGGGCAGCTGGGATGGCTCATTTGCTAGAGGGTCCCTGAGCTCCCTGGGGCACCCAGTAGAGGCTCTGTACCTTGCAAAGAACTGATCTCTGCTTTTTAAAAGTCCATGAAGGCCCACTCACACACGGATGTGTTATCTGTGGAAGGTTCTAAATAAAAGTTTTCTTGTGAATCAACTACGTAACCACAAAAGTTAGTGACACCAGAGGCCACTGCAATGGCCACATTTCCTTCTCTGAGGAAAAAAAAAAGGTAAAACCCAAACCTTAAGTACTTTTAAAAAAATACATACTTATATATTTGTATCTATATATATACTTTCAGTGTATCACAGCATCCTGAATTTCAGGGTACAACCTTTTTATTTTTCTCTTTGACTTTTATTTAAAAAAAACAACACAAAAAACCAACAAAAACAAACAACACAAACACAAACCAACCACGGGGAGCGTGTGCCACGTCTCAGCTGAGTTTGACCCACTGTAGCCTCTGAGAAAGTTTCCCCACCCCGCCACAGCCTAGTCTCCCTTCTCCCACTCAGACACAGGTGGGAGGCTGCACCGGGGTCTCATACTTCCCGGGGTGGGTTTTCTGGGGGTGCTGGGCTTTTTTGTAAATCCCGCTGGTGATGGCACTGGCTGGTTTCCGCCGGCTCTTCTTTAACGTGGGTCTGCAGACATTCTGCCAGGACTGCAGCGTCTTGGACGTCCAGATCCACATGCCGCTGGTGATACCCACCACCAACAACATAAAAATCTTCACCATGAAGATTTCCACGGCAGGGATGGAGGCGGCCATGAGGCAGTCCAGGTTCTTGGTGTGGTTGTTCAATGTGCACTTGTGTTGCGTGGCCTCGACTTTCCAGTAATCCATGTTGAGACGTTCATAAAAGTAGCAGGCGATCACACAGGTGGCCGGCACGGTGTAGAGCACCGAGAAGACACCGATGCGTACCATGAGCCGCTCCAACTTGTCTGTGTTCTCCCCGCCCGTTTTCATCACCCTGCGGATATGGAAGAGCGCCACGAAGCCCGAAAGGATGAACGAGGTGCCGATGATGAGGTAGCAGGCCAGCGGGATGAGCACGAAACCCGTGAGGGCATTGACGTCCATGCTGCCCACGTAGCACACGCCGGTCAGCTCGTCCCCCGCCACCCTGCGCATCACCAGAATCAGAATGGTCTTCACAGCCGGCACGGCCCAGGCGGCCAGGTGGAAGTAGCTGCTATTGGCTTCGATGGCCTCGTGGCCCCATTTCTTGCCGGCGGCCAGGAACCAGGTCAGCGTGAGGATGACCCACCAGAGCGAGCTGGCCATGCCGAAGTAGTAGAGCACCAGAAATACGAGTGTGCAGCCCGTACTCTCCAAGCCCTCCTGGATGACATACAGCTGCCCGCTGTCTCGGTCGCAGGCGATGCTCTCTGCGCCTGCGAAGAGGCGGATGATGTAGCCCACCGAGTAGACACAATAGCACATAGAAAGGAAGATGATGGGGCGCTCCGGGTACCTGAAGCGGTGCGGATCGATGAGGAAGGTGAGCACCGTGAAGGCGCTGGAGAAAAAGCAGAGCACAGACCAGACGGCCAGCCAGACCACTGCGAAGCGCTTGTCTTCGCGACTCCAGTAGACGTCCACGCCGGGCGTGCACAGCGGAGCGCACGACGCGCTCTTCTCCACGTGGTGGAACTTGCCCGGGTTGTCGCAGCCCCCGCGCGTCGCCGCCCCGTCCCTGAGATGCTGCTCCTGTGAGCTGTGGGGCCGCTGCGGCCGGAAGAGCGGCGGGAACAGGCCTGAGCCCCGCGCGGGCTCGTCCGAGCCGTTGTTAGGCGCCTCCATACATAGATAGTTAGGGTCGTTCTTGTTGGGAAGTTTCATGCAGTCCAGAGAGTCGGGCCACTTGAAGTTGAACTGTTCCATGATCGGGGAGCACTTCAGCCGGGCTTGCTCGCACATGACCCGGCAGGCGGGGATGGGAGTGGAGACCTGCTCCGTGCACATGGGCGCGTACAGCGAGCACAGAAAGAAACGGAGGTGACCGTGGCAACCGTACTCCACCAGCGGCGCGAACTCGTGCAGCTGGATGGCCGCCTCGCGCTGGTTCTCGTGGCCCATCAGGTTGGGCATGCGGGTCATGTTATATCCGATGTCCTTGCACATTGGGATCTCAATGGGCTGGCATTTACCGTCGCCCGGGCGCTCCATGTCCATGGAACTGATGGCGGCGCAAGATCCCATCACCTGAAGGACCAGCCACAGGCGGGGGTTCGGGCGCTTCATGGTGGCGTCGGAGGTGGCCCCGCCGGGAGGTCTGCGCCCCTCACAGACGCCGCTCCAGGGTTCCGACCGCTGGCTCCGGCTGCCGGTCCCAGCTCGGGTCCCCGCCCATGCCCGCCCAGCCTGACCCGGGCGCTGTGCGCCGCGTCCCCAGGCCCTGAAGTCCGCGCCGCGCCTCGGCGGAGCTGGGGCTGGAGGAGAGACGAGCAAAGTTGTCCAACGATACCCGGTCGCAAGCGAAGCCGCCGGAGCTCTGGGTGCCGCCGGGATCAACTTGGGCGTCTTCTCCGAGCGCCCGGGCGGCGAGTCTAGAGGAGGCGGCGACTTACGGCGCTGCTCCTGCTCAGCGCGGGCCTGGGCCCGGGCCGCCAGCAGCTGTGCTGAGCCTCCGCGGCGTCGGGAGATGGGAGACGCGCAAAAAGGCAAAGGGGGAAAAGCAGCAGCAACAGGCCCCGCCCCCGGCGCCCGCCCCGCCCCCGCCACTGCTTTACATGAGAAAGCTGCGAGGCCAGGGAAGGTCTCCTCCCCCGCCGGTTCCCCCGCCCCCGGGGACCCAGCCCTCTGCCAGCCACCGGGGCCTGCAGTGCGCCGAGCCCCCAGCCCCCGCCCACGAGAAGCGCCCCTTCCAGGTGGCCCCGGATCGCCGTCGAAACCCCATGGGCACCAGGCTACAGGGAGGTCGGGGAAGGGTGACTTGCGGGAGAGGGGGAGTGGGAGTTCGGGGCGCGTCCTCTAAGAGTTTTATGGCGGGTCCTGGGCCGAGGGCGCTTTCAAAGGGTAATGGGATTTGCGTTTTACTGTCGGGCCATAAACGGCCCTGGGCTTGTAAAGCTGCCGCGCCGCCGGGAGTGGGCTTCTTGCAGCTCCAGCTCCAACGGGGTCGCTTTGAGATTTCAAAGAGGAGTGCGCGGGGTCGGGGGAGGGGCGCCGGGAATCCAGACTAGAGAGCCGTTCGTCCGAGGGTAGGGGACTTCCTGGAATGTTGGCGCTCCCAGGGGAAATAGGGGTTCGACTGGTTCCAAAATCGCCCCGTCCGTCCCTAACAGCGCTGCGAAGTTGAGGGGCCTCTCGCCAGATCTGGGACTCTACAGTGCGACTCGGTTTATTGTAGGAAGTGGTTCGTTCGCTTGGTATTTATATTATTTGGTGAGCGAGGCGTCCAGAGTAAGCGGAGTTGGGGGCGCGTGGAGGGTGCACACCGCTCCCGCTCGGCCCGGGGACCCCAGCGCCGCACAACTTGGTTTCATGGAAAGTGCAAACGGGGCGCACTGGCCTCAAGCCCTGGACTGACCCCTCTGGAATACGAACCATCCTGATCTTGGCAAAATCACTTAGGATAGCTCCTCCCCACCCACGCCCACGCCCTCCCCCTTCCTAGCCCAGGGTGCGGGCGGCGGAGGCCCACACCCGCACCCCACCTCTCCAAGGAATATACAAGGTGCTTCACCCCGCATTCTGAATCAACCCTTAAATAAACAGTAACCCTAGGAGGTGGCTGGGTCTCTCTCTCCTTATACGCCCTGCCCTCAAGGTCAGGCAGTTTTCAAAGTTCTGGGCTCCCTGGATCCCGCATTTAATCTCTTGCAGCCTCTCCCCCATAAACAATGACCCTCCTCCCCACTCTAGGAGAAGAGGGAGAGGCGTCGGGGGTGAGCGGAAACCACAGGACTCCCCACTTTCTCCTCTCTCCCAGGGCTTTGCAGGAGCTGGGCCCCCTCCCTGTTGCTGGAGTGAAGCCTTAAAATAAAACCCAATACTCTATGACGCTTCCCCATAGAGTATTGGGTTTTATTTTAAATAAGTCTGTAAGAAATGTATGGATCTCAACAATCCACCCATTCATTCATTCATTCAAGAAACATTTACTGGGACACTGGGTGGAACTGGCCAGTATATGACAAAGAGTAAGAGAGGCTCTGAACCCATCAAGAAGCAGGGAGCCTGGTACACCGAATGTGACCTGAGAGGCTGGAGAGAGCAGGGATGAGGCACGAATAAACTCGGGACAACCCCTCAACTGTGTTTTTATTTCTTTTTGTTTGTGCCCTAATGGCTCCTTAGGATTTTCGAGGAGTCGCACGTGGGTTTGAATTACAGAGCTTGTGATTAGCAGTCCAGTGCTTATCCTAACAGCGCCACGCCAGGACTCTTTTCTTTTCTGGGAGGGAAAAAAAAAATCACGTGTTCTTAAAAGGACTGCCATGTTTCTTATACTACTTTTTGGTGGGGTTTAGTTGGGTTGAGTTATTTTCACAGCTTTTCCGTTAAAAAAAAGACTCAGTGGATGTCACTTGGCTTTTCGAGAATTTACCTTGCAAGGGGTGCTTTATGGGTATCCCCTTTCTCTCCCTTCCTTGTTGTTTGTGGGAAAAGGTAAAAATGAAGCTGTGAGCCTCCACCAGACCCCAGGTGGACAGAGTACCTCCTAACTGAACCTTTATGTGCTATTGTAATTCAGCTATGTTCAGTCCCATATTTCAGCGCTAACCACTTCAGACAGCTTTCTTCTCTGTTTTTATTTAAAAAAAAAAAAAGTGGAAGGGCCAAGCTGAGCCCAGCTGAGATCGAAACTAACAAATAGACATTATTATAGGAAAAATAACAAAACAAAACAAAAAACCGCTGGCTCTGAAAATCAGCAAGTGGAAAATAACTCTGTAACTAATAAATGAAAAGGAGCTTTTGATGGTTCCGACTGAAAAGATATTTTATTTTATTTTTTTTTCTCCTGTGTGTGGGATTTGAGACGTGGGATATTCTGTGAGGCAGTCTGGGTCCCCTGCTGTTCTGCCCTGGCTGGAAAGCGGCCCCCCTCTGGCAAATGTTCGAGAGGATTGGGAGGAATTTTATGGTTGTCTTGCCTCTCAGTCCTTTTTTCTTTTGTCTTCTTTGAAGAATGACTTTAGACATTTTATTTACATATTTAACCATGGATGAAAGAGGGAAAAGAAAGCATTTGGGGCTGTCCTGGGAATAGTGATATGTTTAAATTAATGGAAATCTTATTAGGCCTCTAAAATTTTGAGCAAAGGTTTTTCATGAAACTTCATCATTAAACATGATTTCAAATAACGGGCCAGCTTGCAGGGACCAGGGAAAAAATTGGGTTTTTGTTTTGTTTTGTTTTTTTTTTTACTCCAACCACTTTTAAAAATACAACAAAACCACACAGAACCTCCTAGCCCCTCTTTTACATTACCTACCCTAAAGTTCTTACAAATTGCTTACTAGGGAAGTATAAGGTTTTTGAAAAGGAACATTTCAGAAGCCTGGCGGTGCTCTGAACTAGACCTAAACATCCTTGGAGGATCCACAGAGGTACAGTTTCACTCTATCCGAACTCATCACGTTGCAAAGATGAAATACTTTGACACATATATTGCTAAAAATCACAGCTACATCTTTTGTTCTTATGCTATAGTCAATGAAAATTAAAATCATGGAAGGTTTTCTGAAATGGGATTAAGAAAACCTAAATTATCTCTTTAAGATTAAATAAGTGCTGACACTTTCCACGGGGGGTGGGGGGGCGACTAAACCATAAGCTGCGAGCTAATTGACAAAATAAAATTGTTGGCATATGCCAGCAGCACTTATCAAAGGGCCTAAAAAAGCGTTCTCAAATTATATAATGCAAAATTGGTTCAGGGTATCTTCTTGCTTTTTGCAGTAGAATTTGTTCTTGAGTTTGATGACTTCTTTGCTTTTGCTCTTACCCTCTCATGGCATCATTTTTTGTATTTAATGGTGAGCATTTCCGATTCTTCCTTTGAGAATGAACTCAGATTTCTCTGATACCAGTTGTCATGGTCTCCCATGACCTCTTGCATTAAGTCTCTGCCAAAACACTCTATCAAATAGACAACAGAAATGGGAAATTTCAGTTCCACACCACGCAGGCACATCCTTAGCCTCATCCTGCACTTTTTTCAAAGGAAAACCCCTTCAGTGGGCGAACGTTTAAGTTCAGAACACACACCATTTGTGCCCACCAGAGCGTCCATGCAAACTGCGGTGCCTTCCAGAGGCACCAAAGTTTTCAGGGCAGCTCAAAACATGGTGTTGTGGGATTGAAGTGAGAAACAAACAAACAAACAAACATCCACATCATAAAACGAATGATCCACAGTGCCTGGTGCTGCTCCCAGTTCGATTTGGGCAGCTATTTTAAGGCCACTTCCCTTGAAATGTGGTTTGAAATATTACCAAAGGTTCCGCGGGGTGCATTAGTGTGAATTGCAAATCAGAGCGACTCTCTAATCTCCCTTTCATGCCTGGCTTGGATTGCTGGCTTTTAGGGGCTCCCCACTGCTTCTGGCTCGGGAAGGATCATTCAAGAGGCCAGCTTCTCTCCTCTATTCCCACACTCCAAGGAACAACACCACAGACAGACACCCTCCAACTAAATTAGATTAAACTCCTTCTCCCCCACAGCACACTAGCCATTTCACTGCCCAGCGTTCATTATGCAATGTCTGCTAATTTAAAGACACAGTGTCCCTTTTTCATGCCCTCAACAACTGAGACAACAACAACAAACATTTTTTTTTTTAAAAAAGAAGGAACAAAGCTGGCCTTCTACAGAAGCGTTAAAATCACAAGGACATTATCTGTTTAAAATGTGGGAAGACTTGGTACCCTCTCAGACACAAATTGAACCTTCACTTGTGGCAGGACAGGCTACTCCAAAAAGGATTTAAAACTTTCATTCTCTACCCGGCTGCTTCTGAAAAACTGTATGGGCACACACACACACACACACACACACACATCACAGGATTCCAGAGCATGTCACAAAAGATGGTTGTGTATGTATCCCTTGCTACCTGTTTTTCATTTCAAACAGCATAAAGTGGACTAGAGACACTGTTGGTGTGTTTGGACATGAACGTACATGAGTTCTAGCTTCATCCTTTGACATTATTGCTTTGGTCAAGTTTCCCCCTCCCTTGGCTGCTTGGTGTGTAGCATAGATTTTAATTATTCACCTTCCCATCTGTTTTCTTTCTGCTTTACCCTTGAAACCTTTCATTGCCTGTCCCAAGGAAACCAGCTGCCATATGGAGTGGAGAGGTCAGCCTGTCACCTTCCTGCTGACCAGGTGACGCTCACAGGCCTGGCCCTGAGATAAAAGCAGCCAGAAAGAGCCATGGTCCAGCTCTGGTCCTCCTGTGAGCATGGAGCCCAAACCCCTCTGTGGAAAACTAGATGGTCTGAAAGCCTGGGAGTTCAATGTGTAGATGCCGGACTTGGACTCCCAGGCATGTGACCTTGGGTAAATCACCTCTGATCTCCGTCTTTAATTTGGTCATCTGGAAAATGGGGCCTTGTGTGGAACCCACATCACAGGGCTCTACGCAGACTGTGTATGATTGTGCAAACCTGGGTGGCACATTGTGCTGCTAACTAAAACACTGGAGGTTTGAATCTACCCAGCCATGCCTTGAAGAAAGGACTAGCTGTCTACCTCTGAAAGTGCAGCTGCACTTTTGACCCAGAGGATCAAAGTCCTACTCTGACACCAACCTGGGGTGGCCATGAGTTAAGAATTAACTTCAGGACCACTGGTTTCTGCAAAGATGCCAAGCACATAAGTCCTTAGTTGATGTTAACAGATGAAACAGATGCTAGACTGAAGATGAGCCCTCCCCAGAGAGGGGCTGTGGTTTCTGTTACGTGTCATCTTTTCTTCTGTGTCATTGAGTCGGTTCTGACTCATAACGGCCTTGCATAGAAGTTCCGTGGAGTGGCTCGTGGGTGGTTAGCAATCCAGTGTTTCTCCTACATCATCAGACCAGGAGTTGGGGTAGGACTTTTGTGAGCAGGTATTTGTTTTGGGGGAAATGACAGTTAGGACCAATAATATACGTACAGAGGGACCGAAGAAACAGGAGACACAAGGATGAGATGCTGCTGCCCCGTGGGAACTGCAATCAGGGTCTTGAGACAAAATGTGTATGAATTGCTCAATGGGAGACCAACGTGCTCTGTAAACTTTCACTCAAATCACACACACACAAAGAGATGGGTAACTAAAACCTAGAGGGCATGTGACATGTGCTGGACACTGTCACGAGCCTTTCCAATGATGTTCCTGTTGGACCCTCACACCCACTCAGTGAAGCAGGTGGCATGACTGGACGCGTAGAGACTAACTTCATTTACGTGAGGCTGCAGAGTTGAAGGAGGATGGTAGGGTTCAAACCCAGGCAGTCCCTACCCGCTGCCTCTCAACAACAGATGAGCAACAGATATGAGGGCAAGTCAAAAAGTATTGCTACAAACTCATAAAAACCTTTATTAAACAAGCATATCACAGTGTGAAGCAATTGTTTCGTGACAAATCCTCCGTATAGGTGTCTACACTCCTAAAGAGCATGTTTCCATCACTCTAATGGCACTGTGAGTTAATGCACTGGACTGCAACATCAGTTTCAACTGAAAGGTCTGTGGTTCAAGCTCACTAGCCACTCCTTGGGAACTCTATACAGGGTTGCTATGAGTGGGAACCGACGTGATGGCGCTAAACAACAATGAGCCTTCCCTGTAAAATTTACACAGAATACAAAGGTTTCCCATCCTCGAGGGACTCCAGTCTGATTCCTTTTCCAATGGTCTTTGGGTTTGAGGAACAATAGACGTCTGTCGGGGCATGCTCAGAGCGCTAGGCTGGATGGAGTAATGCTCCCCAGTGACAGTCTACAAGGACAGCCCTTGCTACCCTTGATGGATGAGTAGGTGCATTGTCATGATGGGAATAAATCCCTTTGGGCAGTTTTCCTGGCCTTTTCTCCACTGCAGTTCCCTATTTTCTTTAAACTTCTTCCTGGTAAGGCCCAGGGATCATCCTGAATCCTTTGGAACACCAAAATAACCTCTTCATAACCTTCTGGTGTACGATCAGCACTGGACTGTGAACCACAAGGTCGGCGGTTCAAACCCACCAGCTGCTCCTCAGAAACTCTAGACAAGGTCACTACAACAACGTAGTCTTCTGAGCTAACCTCACTGCCTTGAATTGAACTTGGCCCAGCAGATCCCCTCAGAAACCGCTGTTTTGATGGGACCTTTATATGAAGGCTTTCTCACGAGACGAAGACAAGCGTACTCATTACTGAGAGAGCTGGTCTACAGCCGTCCACTGGGCAAAGACACAGATTCAAATGTTTTGTTTGGAATAAACCTGTGCGTGTGTGAACTGGACCCCCCCCCCGCCCCGTAGCAATATTTTTTGACTGACCCAGTGTTGGTGGTTGAACACACACTGTGAGAAAGAACGCATCTGCTTGTCCTGTTGGTACACCAGTTACCAATTGCCATGAGTCTTAGTAGAAAACCAGTTGAGTTTTCAGTGGCTGATTTTTCAAAGATAGCCAGGTCTTCCTTCCAAGGTATCTCTGAGCTGAATGGACCGGAGAGTGCTATTTGCAACACTCAGGGTAACCAGAAAGATAAACGGGTGGTTTGTGACCTTTGACCTTTCCACCTGGACTCAGGCCACCTGAAAGTTTTGCTTCCTTATGTCTGAAGGGGCCCTGGAGAACAAACGCTTTTGTGGGAGGTGATCCTGAGCTCTTTCCTACAATGAGTGCGTTCTGGTGAGCCAAGGCCTCCTCAGGAACCATCCCATCCACCTGGGAGCCCACCCTCTGCCCACCAGGCCATGCTCCAGGACAGCTCTGTGAATGATACAAACAAAGCAGACGCAACTCCAATCGATGAGCCTCAGTGATGAGTTTGCAGGTCTCAGCCACACATGGTATTACACTATTATTACATCAGCCTTCATCATCAAAGAGACTCCCCTCAAACAGGTGTCTGCTCTGCTCTGTCTTTGGTACATGCCGTTGCATCTGCCTCTGCAGCCCAAGATAGGACAAGATGTCTTTGCTGTTCCCAAATGCAAGTCTCTCATGTTTTACAATGTAAGATACGTCTCCTGGAAGTTCTTTTCGCTGCTCTTACAATTGAGAACCACAGCTTTAGGAGTAGAGATAGTCTTTCTTCCTCTGGACAAGTACTCATCTGTCTGCCTACTTGTCTGTCTCCATTTTCCTCTCCCTCCTTTGCTTATACGTAGCAGGCGGGATGGTGGGATCTCTCTTGTTCACCCGTGGATCCATGTGCCTAGAGCTGTGGCTGGCACACAGTGCGTTGTTGAGTGGTGAATGCAAATGTTGGTTTCTCCTCTGAAACCAAACAAACCGGGTAGGGCTGTGATTCCTGTCCTCAGCCAGAGGCACTCAGGAATGCGTCTTGTGTCCCAGAGGAAGTCTTCCTTGGCTACATTTTCAAATAATCTTCCTCCATTCTCAGTTTTTCCCCACATGCCATCTCTTAATTCTTGGCTTAGCTATTTTGATTTTATCTTCCATTTGGCTTCGTGTTTGCAATGGTCTTCACTGGTGGATGATGGGTAAAAGGCACCTAGCTTCCTGTCAGCGGTGTTTAGGACGTCCACAAAGTTGTGCAGCTGTTACTATGTTCTAATTCCAGAAGATTCTCATCAGGCCAGAAAGAAATCCTGACCCCCTCCCCAAGCCCCTGGCAACTGCTAACCTACTTTCTGAGACTGCATTCTTAAATCTACTGATATCCTATGTGTGTGCTGCCTCAGCTTGGCAGGGAGTCCTATGGCTTGCTGATAAAATGAAATTTCTTCTAGAACAACGGTCGTGTTGTTAAGTGCCATTGAGTCAGTTCCTACTCATAGTGACCCTGCATAGGGTTTCCGAGGAGCAGCTGGTGGGTTTGAACAGCTGACCTTGTGGTTCGCAGTCAGTCCAGTGCTGATCCTACAGTACCACACCAGGATAGCCGAAAACAAGAACTGGTGGTGGTGTTGTTATGTGCCGTGGAGTTGGTTCTGCCTCATGGCGACCCTGTACAGGGTTTCTGAGACTGTAAATCTTTACGGGAGCAGGAAGCCTCATCTTTCTCCCGCGGAACGTCTGGCAGTTTCAAACTGCTGACTTTCAGGTGGACAATCCGACTTGTAAGCACCACACCACCAGAGTTCCTTCTAGGAAAGGCAGCAACCCTGGTGAAGTGCTTGCCTGTGAACCCAGAGGTTGGTGGATTGAACCCACTGGTGCTCCGTGGGAGAAACAAAGGCCGTCTGTCCTATAAAGATGACGCCTTGGAAGGACTGAAACCTCCTTCTTAGCGCAGTCCCCCTCTACCAGGCCAGAAAGCAGACATCCAGCCTGTGGGGACCACAGGTGCCCATGAGGGGAGCTCTGCTCTGGTCTCCGAGAGCAGCTCTGGTGGCACAGCGGTAAGCAACCGGCTGTTCCTCAAACCCACCGGCTGCTCCACTGAAAAAAGATAAGCATTTTGCTTTTGTAAAGAGTTTTGTTAACAATATTTCCAACAACAATGACAACAACCTTTATGGAAACAACACTGTGACGTGATGACATGTGGAAGGGATTGCAGTCATTGTAATGATACGAAATGTATGCTTTGTTGAATGTAAAACTGATCATTCACTCAATTTATAATAATAATAATAATAATAAAAAGATGGTTGGTGTTAACTGTCGTTGAGTCCGTTCTGACTCATAGTGACCCTGTATAGGATTTCTGAGGAGCAGCTGGTGGGTTTGAACTACCGACCTTGTGGTTTGCAGTCCAATGCTGACCATACAGCACCACACCAGAAGTACAAATCTGCATAACAGAGGATGTTTATATACAGCCAGGAAGGAGCTCTGGTAGAGCAGTGGTTATGAGTGGGGCAGCTAACCACAAGGTTACCAGCTGTTCCGCGGGACAAAGATGAGGCTTCCTACTCCCATAAAGATTTATAGCCTCAGAAACCCTGTACAGGGTCACGGCACACAACCACCACCATATACAGTCAGGAGTCCTGGGGTGACTCTGTAGGATCAGCACGGAACCTTAAGGTCAGTTAGAAATGAAGATCAGCAGTTCAAACTCACCAGCCACTCTTCAGAAACCCCATACAGGGTCACTGTGAGTCAGAACTGACTTGATGGAACTTAACAACAGCAATGTATACAGCCAAGGACTCCTGAAGGCACAGTGCTTAAAGCATTTGGCACAGGGTTGGTGGTGAGAACCACCAGCCACACCACAAGAAAAAGATGAGGCAGTCTGTTTCTGGGAAGATTGACAGTCTTGGAAATGCTGTGGGGTACTTCTACTCTGCCTGAAAGTTTGCCATGCATTGGAATTGACTTGAGAAGAGTGGGTTTGGCCGTCCAGGCCCCACGGTGAGCCTGTCCTTGATGTCGATACCATGTGCATTCCGGAGACAGCATCTCGATAGGTCCCAGCCATGACGCTCCCACCATGGGCGGCCCACCCCCTTGTCCACTGGGATCTTGTATCTCCCTGGGCTGAGCTGTGTCCAGCCCATCGTCCTCCCACCTTCACGGTGTGAGGACATTGGCCATGAGCTTTGCTATGTATGACTTGTTGGTCCCAAACATAACCCCTCTCTGGATTCCAGGACCAAGAGTCGTGCCGGATGCACGTGTTCTCCTTCAACGTTGACCATGGACTCCACAGGCTGAGAGGTGCTGAAGGTGCTACTGCCAACCTAAGCCCATAAAGGAGCTGCTTCTCTACCAACACCATAGCTTGAACGCATCAGCTCTTCCGTTTCCTGTTTCATGACCTGATGTTCATGTGACTATGAGACCGTGTGCTTGTCTCAGACAAGCACAGACTCTACAGACCGTGAACTTGTCTCAGGTGCACTTCAGTCATCAAAGCAACAGCATAGAGACTCTATGGGGCAGACAAGACTGCTCAACAGGCTTCCCTTCAAGTTGTCAAGGACTTCTTTCTTTTTGGATCAACTATCAACACTCATGGAAGCAGCAGTCAAGAAGAGATCAAATGACGTATTACATTAGGCAAATCTGCTGCACAAAACCTTTTTAAAGTATGAAGAGTAAAGATGTCAGCTTGAGGATTAAGGTGCACCTGACCCAAGCCATGGTATTTTCAACAACATCATATGCATGCGAAAGCTAAACAGTGAATAGGGAAGATGGATAAGAGTCGATGCCTTTGAGTTTTGGTGTTGGAGGAGAATACTGAAAGTGCCATAGGCTGCCAAAAGAACCAACAGATCTGTGTTGGCAGAAGTACAACCAGAATGATTTTTGAAGGTGAGGATGGCCAAACTTTGTCTCTCATATTTCGGACATATTGTCAGGAGGGACCAGTCATTGAAGAAGGATATTATGTTTGGTAAGGTGGGGGGTCAGAGAAAAAGAGCAAGACCCCTAGCGAGATGGATTGGCGAAGTGGTAGTATTGATGGACACAAGTGTGGCAACAATTGTGAGGTTGGCCCAGCTTCTGTTGTGCATAGGTTCACTTTGAGTCGGTAGTGACTCAGTGGCCCCTAACAACAACAACAACAGGGTTCCCAAGCCTGAAATCTTTATGGAAGCAGACTGCCTCATCTTCCTTCCATGGAGTGGTTGGCTAGTTCAAATCACCAACTTTTGGTTAGCAGCCGAACATTTCAACCACTGCTCCACCGGGGCTCCTTCGCTGACAGATTGTAAACCTACTGTCGTCAGGTTAAATTCCTACTCACGGTGACCTTAGAGCACAGAAGAGAAGTCCCCATAGGGCATAGGGTGTCTTTCTGGTTGTTGTTTTTTAATTGTGAATTCGGTGAAAATGAATACCACAAACTGGTTTTCCATTCAACATTTATACACTTTTTGTTTTGTGACATCGGTTGAAATCTCCTCAGAGTAACAGCGTTTTTCCCACTTCGTCTCTGGGCCTTCTGTTTCCATTCATTCTTCGTCCCTTTCTCTCCAACCGTCAGAGCTTTGTTTTTGGGGAAATGCTACCCTTTTCATCTCATTTGCGTCATTGTTTGAAGGACACATTCCTTAGGAGTATTATTCTTCACTTCGTACGTCTGTCTGTCCTTTGGCCCTGGTGGTGCCGAAAGATAAATACTGGACTGCTAATCAC
>NW_006408779.1:1403604-1409216 GCF_000296735.1 Chrysochloris asiatica | reverse complement strand
CAGCATCAATGGACTCAAGCGTGGCAACAATAATGAGGTTTGCCCAGGACCCGGCAGTGTTTTGTTCTGTTGTGCATAAGGTCGCTATGACACCTAACAACAACAACAACAACAATCACAGCGTCGGTGGTTCAAACCCAACGCTGTCACTTCGGGAGAAGAATATGAGGCTTTCTGCTCCCATAAAGATTTACAGCCTTGGAAACTCTATACAGGGTTGCTATAGGTTGGAATACATTATGACAGTGGGTTTGGGGTTTGGGGTTGTTTGGCTGCAAGGTCAATGAACCCTAGGGCTGGGTTCAGTTCCACGTCTTAAGGATGCCTGTGGAGCACAGTTTCGATGTTCACCAGTTTCTGAAGGCTAGTGAGTCTGATCGAGAAGGACCAGAGTCCGGGGGTTAACCAGTCTCTACAGACCAGTGAGGTTGGCCGAGAAAGGCAGTTGTTACCTGGAGGAAGAGATGTGCATTTTTTTTTAAAAAAACAAAAGCACAACCATCACTGTCTGCTCGCCTCCGTAGAAAATAAGAAGTGCTTCGAGGATGAATGTACGATTGTCAAGGCAACATAGGTGAAATGGACTCCTGAGATCCCAGTGTGGGTGTCTCACAGGGGAACGAGTCGGCACAAAATCACACCACACTGGGTCAACAAAAAGAGAGAGAGACGTTACTGATGTAAGTCATTGAAAAGCCCACCTCTGGCTGTTCTTTGGACACTAAATTTCCTAAATCTTTAATTTCCTTTGAGTGTCCCATGACTTCCATAACAAATGACCACAGCCTGTCCATTGTAAAGCATGAGGAGTGACCTTCCTCATGGTTCTGGAGACCGAAGACTGAGCTGGAGGCGTGGGCAGGGCCACACGCCCTCTGGAGGCTATAGGGGAGGACCTTTGCCATCCCGTTGTCTGTAATTGCATCATTCCAATCCCAGCCTCTGTCTTCACTTGACCTTCTCTTCTGGGTGTGTCCTCGTGACTCTTAGAAGAACTTACGGCTTGGGACTTAGGACCATGGTAACTATTTCTAGAGATCGTTAACAAATTGCATCTGAAGAACCCTATGAAATGAGGGATCGCTTTTGCATGGGCTTTGATTCTGGTTATGTTTGGAAATAGGACCAATAAACATGGTGTGGGGTAGTATCTGACCTCCTCTAACTTCACAGGGGGGTAGGAGAAGCAAGATTAACAGCCCAAGGCTGAATCCTATGAGGCCAAAAAGTCAGACATGCCTTCTGTCTCTAACCTGTTTACCAATTCTGACACCAGTTGTGGAACAATGGATCAATTTTGTATGGGTTTTCTCTCCAAGGTCTTGTAACTCTCACCAAATGAATGGGTGGGGCTACGCAAATAAGGAGTGTGTGGCCCATCAAGGGGATTGGACAACTTGATAACAATGCAAATTAGGTGCATGGCACCCTTGTGGAGGAGGGATCATTCAAATAATGTGCATGAAACACTAATGAAGAGATTGGTCAGTTTAGCCATCCTGTTGAGATTAAAATGAGCCATTTCAGAACTGAAGGGTGGGGAACTCTCACTACTACAAGAAGTAGTAGCAGAGTGTATCCTTGGATTCAGAGTTCCTGTGCTGAGAACCTCCTAGACCCAGGAGACAGGCAGAGAAAGAGGTATCACTGAAGATGGCAGGGTGACTACAGTAGGTGTGCCAATCAACAGAGCAGCAGAGCCTAATGTCTTTGGACAGCAGGCTTCCTGGATGAATGTGGTGCCCCTGGGGCAATTATGGGAGGAGCTAAAGTGCTTTGTAACACTTGCTGGAGCAGAGCAGAGGTGGGACTGAGGGGCGAGGGACCAAAGAGAGGTCTGGCCTACAGACAGAAACGAGAAGAAGCTGTCTGTCCTGACTGAAGACCTATATTGGGGGTCATTCTTGATCCTGAATTGTAACCTGGCAGTTCCCTGATACAGCCCCGGTCTGGCGCTGCAGGATCAGCACTGGACTGTTAGCCACAAGGTCGGCGGTACAAACCCAACAACCACTCTCAGAAACGCGATACAGAGTCAAAACCGGCTCGATGGCACTCAACAAGAATTTCCAAATATAACCAAAATGCTTCTTAGATTCAAGGATACTGAGACTTCTTCTCACATACTTTGGACCTGCTATCAGAAGGGACCAGTCCCTGGGAAAGGACATCATGTTTGGTCAAGTGGAGGGTCCATGCAAAAAAGGAGGATTCCTGTAATGTGATGGATTGATGCAATGGCTGCCTTGGGGGCTCACCCACGGCCATGACTGAAGGATGGTGCAGGGCTGCACGGTGCTCCCTGAGGGGCGGTGCAGGGCCGCGCGGTGCTCCCTGCTGTTGCACACTGGGTCGCTCAGAATCGGAACTAACTGGTCACCTAACAGCAGCAGTTTTTAATGAAGTGCAGAGATCCCATCTGTACACAGACGCTTGGGAACCACCATGGTGTGACATTCCCTCATCCTCAGGGGTTCACACAACACTGGCATCACCTGCCCCCACGCACCTTCACCTGCTGGGATTAGAACCAGGAATCCTTGGAAATATGGCCCAGGCCCCTGGGCCCCTGCTGAGGAAGGCACCAGCCTCATGCTATATAGCAGAATGAGTGTATATCCATCCACAGGGCCAAGGAGTGGCTTAATTCCCAAAGTCACAGCAGGTCCACTTATGGCTTCGGGCTTCATGGGGGGAAAAACATCCTTACAAAAGGCTTTTGATGTGGCTTATTAAGCTCTGAGGCCACAGTGACCTTGAATCTTCAGTGTTTGGTGCACGGGGTGGAGAAGGACATTTCAGATCTGAAAGCCTAGGTCTGGGAGGGTGTCAGGTGCTTCCTGGAGGGCTCCTCCTTCTAAAGCTGCTGCTGAAAGTGGCACAGAGCCTAGTCTTGGGGACACCAATGTCAACTGGCATGACAGTCCACAAACACCACGTTCTACACCCTACTACGGAGGGTAGCAGCTGGGGTCTTAAAACTGAGCAGCCATCTAAGGTGCTATTGGTCTTTCCCTGGGGGAGGAAAATCAAAGACACACGGAAACAATTATTCTAATGGGTTAATGGAACAGCAGCCTCCCCAACCCTGATACCAGAAAATCTAGATGGTGCCGCCGGGCTACCACTACCAACTGCTCTGAGAGGAATCACATTAGAAGGTTCTGGATAGAGTGGGAGAAAAACGTGGAACTTTGAATCATAAAAATGACCAGGCTTACTGTTCACACAGAGACGGGAGGAACCCCATAGACTATGGCCCTTAGCCACCCTTCAGGTCGGGAAAGGAATTCACCCCACAGGCTCAATTTCTAGGCAAACGATAGGCAGGCTTGTACAGATCTCCACTAGGGAGATCTGTACTCCTTAGACCAACCAACCAGCTAAGATGAAAATGGCAGCATTTGCCCAATGACAAAGAAGGAATGGAAATCGGAAACACAGGAAGGAAATGGAATGTGTGATGTTACATTGTGGGGACCGCAATTAATGACCTGAAACAAAGTGTGCATGAATTATCGAATGTAAAACTGATGATCTGCTTTGAAAACCTTCATCTAATTCACAATAAAAAGTTAGAAAGAAAGCAGCTGCTGGAAAAATTCAATATAAGGCCACATATGGGGCCTTATATTTCTACCGCCGGTTCTGACTGTGTTCCACAGTGCTAATTTGTTTCTTAAGGGCTGAATCCATTCCACATGCATGCTTTCTTTGGTCTGTGTTGTGTTTTGGAGAAATCAGAATTTGTTGGCAAACGTTAAAACATTTAACACGTCACATTAAAAATAAAATAAAACAACAACAACAAAAAAACAGCTCTTGCTTCTCAAAAACCCCGAGACCTGGCCACAGATCTGGCGGGAGGCGAGTGGCTGCCTGTAGATGTGGTTTATGCTGTTTCGTTCATCGGCTCCTGGTTGCCGGGTGCCTGGCTGGGGCTTTGGGTGGTGAGCTGGAGCTATCTGATGCAGGAGCAAGTCAGACTGGGTAGCAAGCTCCCCCATGGCCTCCGGGCTCGGGAGATGGTCCAGCTGCAATCCTGTGTTAGCTGAGACAGTGAAGGGCTTCTAGCCTCAGTTTCCCTGCGGGGGAAGCGAGTGTAGTTGTATGTATAGGGCGGGAGGGGGGCAGCTTATTCTCTTGGTGTGGATCCAGCCCTCAGAAGGGCTGTGTGGCGACCTCAGGACTGGGCCTTTGGTTCTGGTTCTGAGCTTTGAAGGTGAGTCACCGGGCTCAGGGCCATTCCAGAGGCAGCATCAGAGCAGAGCCAGGACTGTGGTCTCAGAGCGTTTCTCCCCCAGAGCCGCTGGTGGGAAAGTGCCGCCCGAAAGGAGTGGGATTTGAATGAACAACAGATGTCTCCATCGGAGAACATATCGGGCCTTGAGTTGGCAGCTGACTGCTTTCCTTGTTTGTACTACACAAGACTCTAAACATGGACATGTCATTAATATCATCATAATTGATTCCTGGCTTCAAATGCCTCCAGAGACCAGGCCCTGGAAACACCTGGCACCTCTGGAAGGGAGCTGTGATGGGCCACCTGTCCCATGTCACTGTGGACTGGGAGTAGACAGCAAAGTGGAAGTGGTAGCCACGAAGGTAGGACACAGGAAGTACCCAATATGGTTCCGACCACACAGAAGGGAGGCCTAGGGACTTGTGGAGAGCCAGTCAGCCTCAGGACAAGGAGCTCTGAACTTCGGACTGCCCCTCCCCGGCCCACTGATGCCCAGAAAGATCCCCCCACAGCCTCAGGGATCCTGTCCTCAGCAGCACCTGCCTCACAGAGCCCCGGTCACGGGAGGAGGTGTTGGCAGGTACCAACAGCAGGGGAGGTTGAGATTGGATGCCCTTGGTGGGGTCAGGGGTCCTCGCCAACACATGCGGGGGGTGGGGGGCAGTCGATGTTCGCCCAGCTCCCAGTAGGGCATGCCTCTGAGGTTTCGAGGCTTCTGAACCAGCAGCCCCTCCTACTTGTTGCCATCATGAAAACACAGAAAAAGCCGAAACCCAGAGCAAACAAACCCTCAATCCCAAGTAAACAAGATAACTTTTTAATATATAATTCACAGAATTAATATATGGTCAGTGTTGCTGTAGTCAAGTCAGTTCCGACTCACACAGACTCTGCTTAGGGGTTCCGAGAAGCAGCTGGTGAGTCTGAACTGAGTTTGGGCTTCAAACAGACCCGGGGTCTAGTTTATCATGCAGCACCACACCAGGACTCCATATGGTCGGTAAATCAGTTAAATCTACCACTCATTGGTCAGCTCTGTCAGAAAATCAGTTAAATCTACCACTCATTGGTCAGCTCTGTCAGACTGTGGGGTTTGGTGCGTCGTCGTGGTGCTGGAAGCTATGCCACTGATATCCCCAAATTCCAGCAGCATCAACCATGGTGGACAGACTTAGCTGGAGCTTCCGGACTCAGACAGACTAGAAGAAAAGGCCCGGTTATCTACTTCTGAAAATCCTCCACTGAGAACCCCGTGGAGCTCAAGTCTACTCTGACACACACGGGAACACCATGAGTGGAATCTACTTATGAAAAATCATCCACTGAGAACCTTGTGGAGCTCAGGTCTACTCTGACACACACGGGAGCA
>NW_006408779.1:1401968-1403139 GCF_000296735.1 Chrysochloris asiatica | reverse complement strand
ATGAAAAATCATCCACTGAGAACCCTGTGAGCACAGTTCTACTCTGACACACACGGGGCACCATGAGTGGAATCTACTTATGAAAACTCATCCACTGAGAACGCTGTGAGCACAGCTCTACACTGACACACACGGGGGCACCATGAGTGGAATCTACTTATGAAAAATCATCCACTGAGAACCCTGTGAGCACAGTTCTACTCTGACACACACGGGGCACCATGAGTAGAATCTACTTAGGAAAAATCATCCACTGAGAACCCTGTGGGCACAGTTCTACTCTCATACACATGGGACACCATGAGTGGGATCTACTTATGAAAACTCCTCCACTGAGAACCCTGTGGGGCACAACAGAGCATTATCTGACACAGCACTGGAAGATAAACTCTCTGAGCACCCAGTAATGCCACACCACAGAATCCTTCTACCTTGTGGCCCTGTGTTTACCATAAACACAGGTGGAAACAAAATGGCAGCTCTCTGGGAGGACATGGGGTGGGAAACGGACAAAGCAGGAACAAAGTTTTTTTTTCTGAGGTGATTTTTCTCTTTTTAATTTTTTTTTGTGAATTGGGTGAAGGTTTACAGATCAAATCAGTTTTCCACCCAACAATTTATACAGACTTTATTTTCCTTAAATGATTTTGAGAATGACACATTGTTACATGCTGACTTTTTAGACCCTCTGCCCCCACAAAAAGGATGCACTCCTGGTGAGGTGCTGTGGGATCAGCACTGGACTGAGTCAAACCCATCAGTCACTTCTCAGAAGCTCTACACAGGGTCGCCACGAGTCAGAACTGGCCCGACCGCACTTAACAGCAACAACCACAACGTAAACAGGATCAAAGGAGCCCTGGTAGCGCTGTAGTGAAGCGCTGTGCACTGCGGAGTGGGTGGTTGGAACCCACCACGTGCTCTGTGGAAGAAGGCTGAGACTGTCTGTTCCCCCAAAGATATACTGTCTTGGCAATCCTAAGGAGCAGTCCTGATCTTTCCTATAGGGTTACCTGAGTCAGCATCCCTTTCCTATAGGGTTACTGTGAGTCAGCATCCCTTTCCTATAGGGTTACCGTGAGTCCGCATCCCTTTCCTATAGGTCTACCTGAGTCAGCATCCCTTTCCTATAGGGTTACCGTGAGTCAGCATCCCTTTCCTATAGGGTTAC
>NW_006408779.1:1396884-1400968 GCF_000296735.1 Chrysochloris asiatica | reverse complement strand
CCTTGATAGCAGTGGATTTGGTTTCTCTAGGTTTTCCGAAAAGGCATATGAAACATTGTTTTGCTAGAAATTTCCCTTTCTGCATAGACCATTGTCCTGTAGCTGAAGGGCCAGGTAAGGGATTGGGAGAGTTTTCTGGGTGTCTGCAAAGCTGGAGGTCAGGCTACAATGTGAGGATAGCTGGAGTGGAGCATGTCCGTGTCCAGCTCGCACACAGGGAGGAAGGGGCCATGTGGACAGGCTGGAACCAAGGGACAGCACTGTGGAGGTACCGCCTCCCTGTACCCCGGTGCCGTGGGAATTGGTGTGGTTTGAGAGCACAGCTCTGGCCATACCAGTGTCCACTGCTTCCTGGCTCTATGATCCTGAGTAGGTCGCCGGGTGGCATCTACTGTTTGCCCGTCTAGTCGTACTGAAGAAGAAAGTCCTGATGAACATCAGAAAGGTAGCAGCGAGACAGTGCTCTGGAGTAAGGCTGGACTCATTCATGGGTCATGGTGAGTCGGCATGTACCTGATGGCTTTGGGGATCTTGCTGAGGTGATGGCTTAGAACCCCTATTTCCCCTCGAGTCAGCCCTCTCCTGGAATCACCTGGCCATGCTGTCGACACTCCAGACCCTTTGACCAACGACCGTGAAGATGGACTGGTGGCTAAGTCACGTTCACCCCGATGTTTAGTTTTATTTCTGGAATGAAGCAGATTGGGAGCAAATGCAGCCTTCTGCTCCCGTGAAGGTTTCCAAACCTCAGAACCCCTATGAGTCAGAACCTGACTCGATGGTACTTAACTACCACAACAAGTGAAGCAGTGGTTTCTGTTAGAAGCATGACACATTTTACAGTGAAGACCAACAAGAACCCCCACACCCTGGATTTAGAGGACTCACACCCACCCCACTTCCCCACCCTCCATAGCAGAGCTGGCCTTGGGACCCCAACACACCCCTCCATGGACAGAGTGGTAGAACCCTACCCCACATTCCCCAGGCTCCTCCTCTTTCCCACTGGCCAAGACAGAGACCCCATCCCTGTCCAGTAGCAGATGTGGGGGACAGTGACCTCTGCGTTTGTGATCTCTTCCCCTGGGCCATTCTGGTACCACCCCTCTGACAGTGTCAGACGTATAGTCTCTGTCACACACCCGGCTCCACACAAAACCCCTGGGCAGAGATGAGGAGCAGGCACTCCAGTTACCCTCCTGGCAAGATGGGCCCACCCTGGCTCTTCACTTCAGAGGGGTCATTCAAACTCACTGAGAGCTTCACATAAACCCAGTGAGGCAAGTCCACATTTCTGGCCTTTTAAGAGAGAGAGAGACAGACAGACAGACAGACAGACAGACAGACACAGTGTGCGCACACTTGGTTCACACTTAAGGCAGCCATAACCAAAGTCTATTTCTAGGAGCACAGATATATCAGAAAATACGGGGCAGCTTGGTCTAGGGCCCCTCTGACCAGGTCTTTCCGGAGCGTTGGTGGTGTGCTGGTTAAATACTCGGCTATTGAACCGAAAGTTCCACAGTCTGAACCCCTCAGTGACTCCTCAGTAGAAAGGTGAGCCTGTCTGCTTTTGTGAGGGTTTTTAGTCTTGGAAAGGCTCTGGGCAGTTCTCCTCGGTCCTGCAGGGCCTATGTGCGTGGGGACCGGCTCCAGGGCGGTGGGTTTTGGTGTTTGAACATTGCCCTGGTGACATTCTTCAGATGAATCGGAAGCCACGTTCTGAGTTGGAATCCACGTGATAGTATGCATTGGTAATGGTCACTTACTTAGTGGCAAAATCAGCCACCTAGGGCTTTCTTTCTCTTTACCCCTTTGCCAAGCAGGTACACTTCAAAGCCATGTTCAGGGGCTCCACAAAGACCCTCTGCTATATTCATGGTGCTTTGGGAAGACCTAATGCCAGGCACACCTTTCCCACATGGGCTCCAGCCACTGCTCAACATGAGCCCCAGCCAGCACACGGCTGCCCTGGGCATGTCCCGCTGAACTCACTCTACATTCTGTTCAATGAACAGCTGTGCACCTGGGTATCCCAATCACCAACAGAAAACCCCTTTTGAAGTCAGGTCTTCTGAAATGCCTGGGGACGGGCAAGTGGACGAGTTTGAGCTGTTTTTCATGGTGGGTGTGCCGATACGCTCTGGGAGACAGGCTCTGGGAGACGGGCTCTCTGTACCCACGCCCAGGCGCAGAAGGAAAACGTTGTATTTCTTGGAAACTTGCTCGTGCATTTTGAAACCTGAATTACTGCATTTAGTTTGGTGTTGGTAGCCAGCCAGCCACTGGAGCTTGGGGGGCTGGGGTGGGGGCCCAATAACTTGCTCAATACTGTCTCGGGCACCCCTGCACCCCATAATATGCAGCCATCAGAGCTGAGGCCAGATCTACAGAGGGGGTGTGTGTCATTTTGCTGCAGGTAAGCAGCTTGTAGTTGCTTGCAGATTTGCACCAACAAGAGATTTCATGCTTATGACTTAGGGCAGCACCTCTGACTATCAGTACGCCCTGTTGTGGAAGGTGGTGCGTCGCGGGGACGCTGGAAGCCATGTCACCAGCATTTCGAGGACCCCCGTGGTGACCAAGTTTTAGTGGAACTCCCAAATGAAGAGAGACGTGGGTGAGAAGGCATTCATCTCCAGCAGGAGGGAGCTCTAAAAGCAGACATGTTAGGTGGTGACTGCCAGCCGACTCCTGGTCTCCAGGCACACAGGTGAGCAGCAGTGTCGGGTCACCCCGGAGGCAAGGTAAGCACAGGCTTGCTTATCCTTACTCACTGATTCGTGAGCAGTGTCACATTTTCACAGTAGCAGAGGTTCGGTTTTTAGGAATGGCTGGCTGGCCTCTGTCTCTCCCTAGCCCACAGCCCCTTTGTCCAGAGTCAACCTCTTTTCACATTTATAATCTCTGACAACGGCAGTGCAGCCAGTGAGCAAGGGTGTCCTTGTGCTTACTAAACCCTAGTGAAGAGCTATACATGCTTTTTAATACATCAGTATGTGGTGAAATCCACGTGAAATTGTTAACTATGAGTTAGTAAGTAAGCACAAGTAGGCCCATGCTTACCTTGCTTATTGGGTACTCTGTCCCTGGTGAGACAGAAGGTAGAGATCTGTGGTAAAGTCTCACTAAAGTCAGTACTCCATAGGGTTTCCCAGCCTGCTATACCTTTCTCTCGAGGGACGGCTGGTGGATTTGAACCACCAACCTTTTGGTGAGCAGTGGGTGCTTTAATCACAGTGTCACTAGGGTTCTGATTGAGGGCTCAAAGCCAAGGAATGCCAAGGAGTGCTGGCAACACCAGAACCGGGAGGAGGCAAGGAAGGGTCCCTCCCTAGAGCTTTCTGAGGAAGCTAACCCTGACGACACCTCTGTTTCAGGGTTCTCCAGTCTGTAACTATGAGAGAATCCAATCCTGGTGTTTTAAGACACCCAGTGTGTGGCTGTGTTGTGGCAGCCCTGGTTAACCAACACAGGTGGCAATGGCCCCCGTCCTGTTAGGTAATAAATGCAATAAATTTATTATTTATAAAAAAAATGCTTCTGTTCTACCACCAGACCGTGAGTGAGGGCCCCTCCAGATGATTCCGGACCTTCAAAGGTGAGGCCACAGAAATTACATGGCAGCCGTGCCCTATCCAGATTCCTGATCCACAGAACCCATGAACCCATGGGCAATACACCACAGTGGTTCTGGACTGTGCAGCACGTTCGGTGTGGCTGCATTTGAGGCGAGAGTAACAACAGCACACCTAGCAGTAACTGAGCACCCACTGCGTATCCTGTCACTGGGTCTGAGGTACAGTGGTGAGCACACCCAGCCCTGGGCCCCCGAGCACCTACTGTGTGTCCTGTCACTGGGTCTGAGGTACAGTGATGAGCACATCCAGCCTGGGCCCCCTGAGCACCCACTGCGCGTCCTGTCACTGGGTCTGAGGTACAGTGGTGAGCACATCCAGCCCGGGCCCCCTGAGCACCCACTGCGTGTCTTGTCACTGGGTCTGAGGTACAGTGGTGAGCACATCCAGCCCTGGGCCCCCTGAGCACCTACTATGTGTCCTGTCACTGGGTCTGGGGTACAGTG
>NW_006408779.1:1388448-1396689 GCF_000296735.1 Chrysochloris asiatica | reverse complement strand
CACCTACTGCGTGTCCTGTCACTGGGTCTGGGGTACAGTGGTGAGCACATCCAGCCCTGGCCACGCCCCTGGCCACCTCTGTTCCAGCCTACATGGAAGATGAAGGGCCATCAGGGCTTCACTTTTCCTCTGACCAGGATTTGTTTCTGTTTCTGCTTTGTTTTATTTTTAAAAGAGGAGGAAACTTGGACGCGGGCCTTCGGGCACTTTGATGTTCCTGCCAAGTGGATGAGCAGAAGTATTCAAGTTTGGCTGTGCCCACGTAGGGTAGCCAGCGAGGGGTGGTGCTGTTTGCTGTCTGTCAGTAGGCTGACAGACTGAGGTCCCCTGGGTGCACCCAGTTTGGCCTTGGCGTCTGTAGTGTCTGACCTTGAAGTGCGGGTGTACCACAGAAACTTAAGAGAAAGAGACAGGATTCCTGGGTTTGAGTCCTACTGGGATCTCACTTGGACCCATTGTCAGGGGTTTGAACAAAGTATCGAAGTGGCTAAACAAAAAACCACTGATGCCCAGTTGGTTTGGACTCATTGTGATCATGTAAGACTTGGAGTAGAGCTATACCGTAAGCTTTCGGAGGTGTAAATCTGTAGGCAAACAGAAGGCTCCAGCTGTGTCCTGTGGACTCACTGGTGGCTTTGAACTGCTGATCCTGCAATTAGCAGCTCGATGCTTAGCCCAGGACCCCAAAGTTGGAATTGGTGTGGTAAGTGTCCTGGTGCCTGATCGTGGTGGGTAGGGTATGAAGGGTGGGTGAACCCAGGTCATTTTGTTAGGGGGTGGGCTCTGGCCCCAACACCCTCCTCTCTGGCCTGTCCGATGTCTGGCCAGCTGGTTCCCAGGGATCTTCTGGAGGTCAGTTGGGGATGGCAGTGGGTGGATGGAAAAAGCCGACTATGTCCCTGGTTGGAGGCCAAGAGTGAACTCTGCAAACTCTGAAAACAAAGACAAGTGGGAATGTTCCCAGCCCCAGCATGACAGGACACAGTCCAGGGCCACTGCAGGACGGGACAGTGCGAGAGCCCAGGGTTAAATGGTCCCAGTCAGACCCAGGAGGGGAATTTCACATGGGAACACAAGGTCCCCTGATGGGTCTTTGTCTCGTGCTGGAGGGGTCACGAAGGCAACGTCAGTGTTGCAAACAGTGTCCCCCAAGCCTTCCAAACACACTCATTGAGGGTTCCACAACCATGGGCCATTTGGACTTCTTGGAAATCAGTGAATTACCAGAATTGTCGTGGAAGTGGGTGGTGTTGTGTGCTGTTGAGTCTGACAGCGACCCTGTGCACAAGTAAACACTAAACACTAAAACCCCGCCCGGTCCTGGGCCACCCTCACAATTGTTCGGCTTGAGTCCATTGCTGCTGCCACTATGCCAACTCATCTTGTTGAAGGGTCTTCCTCTTCCTTACTGTCCCTCCACTTTACTAAGTGTGATGTCCTTCTCCAGGGACTGGTCTCTCCTGATAACATGTCCCAGGTATGAGAGACGTAGTCTTGCCATTTTGGCTTCTAAGGAGTATGATGGCTGTACTTCTTCCAACACAAACTTGTTTGTTCTTTTGGAAGTCCATAGTATCTTCAATATCCTCCATTGGATCAATTCTTCTATCTTAAATGCATCAGTTCTTCTATTGTCTTCCTTATTCCTTGTCCAACTTTCACATGCATATGAGGCTACTGGAAATACTATGGCTTGTGTCAGGCATACTTTAGTCCTCAGACTGATACTTTGCTCTTTGTGAAACACTTTAAAGAGGTCTTGTGCAGCAAATTTGCCTAATGTAATACGCCATTTGATTTCTTGACTGCTGCTTCCATGAGTGTTGATTGTGGATCCAAGCAAAATGAAGTCTTGGAGAATTTCAATCTTTTCTCCATTTATCTGGATGTTATTTATTGGTCCAGTGGGGAGGATTTTTGTTTTCTTTACATTGAGGTACAACCCATACTGAAAGCTGTGGTCTTTGGTTTTCATCAGTAAGTATTTTAAGGCCTCTTCCCTTTCAGCAAGGAAGGTTGTATCACCTGCACATTGCAGGTTGTTAATGAGCCTTCCTCCAATCCTGATGCTACGTTCTTCTTCACATAATCCAGCTTTTCATATTATTTGCTCAGCAAGGAGATTGAGTAAGTGTGGTGAAAAGATTCAGCCCTGGTGCACACCTTTCCTGATTTTAAACCACTCGGTGTCCCCTTGTTCTGTTTTGATGACTGATCTTGGTCTGTGCACAGTTAACGACCTTGAGGAGGACACAGTGACCAAGCGCCATTTCCTTATGCTCCCCACAAGTCACAACCAACAGGCTGGTCACTAATGCTGAGAATGATTCTAATACAGCATCATTTCTCTGTCTCCTGGACCCAGGACCAGAGTTTATCTGAGGAACTCTTTTCTCCTCATTTTCAGATCCCAGCCCTGGCTGCAGGGATGACCATGTGTCTCAGATCTGGCCCACTGTAGCGCTTGAATCACAGTGATTGGTTTGGTGACTAGGCAAATGCCATAAGAGAAGTAGCACCAGTGGATGGACTGTTCTCACAGTTTAGGAGCTTAGAAAATCGTATTCCAAGTACCAGCTCTAGGGAAAGGCCTTCTCTCTTTGTCAGCTCAAAGTCCTAACTGACTAAGAATCCTGGCCCAGCCAGGCTGACACAAAACCTCAAGCATCACAGCATGTTCCAGTTTGTTAGGCTGAAACCACCAACCCCACCCCCACCCCAACACACACACACATACACACACACACACACACACACACACACACGAGAACAAGAATGCTATGTTCCCACCGAACTTGAGCCTTTGAGGACACAAGTTAGTGTGCAAGGGGGCCCCATGGGGAGTTCATGCGAAGGATGGGGTCAGTGTGGAGGGGTGCAGAACGGGGGGAGTCATTCGAATGAGCACCAAAAACCTAGCCATGCCCAGGCCTCCATAACTTTCCATTTAAATGAGTCAGTACGTTTGTTTTCCTTTCCTTCTCTCTCTTTTTAATTTCAGCCAGTTTGAGTTGGGTATTAAATGTACTAACCCACTGTGGTCTAGTTGAGGCTGATTCCAAACAACCCTGGAGGACAGAGTAGAGCTGTCCCTGATTATAGCAGCAGACGGTCACATCTTAGTTCTGTGGAGCAGCTCATGGGGTCGGACTTTAGTTAGCTCCTGGCTTGGAGCTTAGGGACTTGTAACTGAAAAAGCCTTGGCTGAGAACTAGCTCTTCTCAAAAGTTTAGCCACACAGCTTCCACCAGAATGTGCCTTTCACCCCAGAGCTGGAAAAGGGAGAGGTGTGAGTTAGAGCCACCACAAGTTCCTATGCACTTGGCTGCTGTAACAACTGACCACAGTTCGGTGGCTTAAAACAGTCAGCCTTGAACAAGACAGCCAGGCCTTTCTTCTGAGGTGCAGCCTTGAATTACCAACATTTTGATTAGTAGCGAAGGTAGGGCAGAGGGAGGCATTTGTCCCCACCCCTATCCCCCACAGAGTGGCATTGTGAGACTCCACAAATATGAAAGTGCTTCTACTGACATGAGCTTTTCCTGTCACTCATTCAGATCAATGTCCAAAGTCACCTCTCTCAGGACGATGAACTGGTTCATTCCTGCTCCACCGCTGCCACCTGAGAATCTGCATTTCTACCTCAGATGAACCCTAGCAGAACCGACGTTTTCATAAGGTCCCCTAGTGGATTTTGACAGTATGAGAACATGGAAGACTCCACCAGGGGTCTTGATAAAATGTCAGCTCTGCTTCAGTCCGTCTGAGGTGGAAATGCAGATTTTCAGGCGGTGGTGGAGCGGAGTGAGCTACACCTCAGACAGGCCTTGCTCCTGCCCTTGGGCACGCTTTCCCCGCTTCCTTCTGTGAGGCAGTGGCCATCGCTGGAAGCTGTCCTGTTGCTCTCCCCTCCACCCTGATGCCCACAGCAGTGGACGTGCCGTGAGGGCAGGACCCGCTTGTCCTGTGCGCTCAGTGCTGAGGTCAGTGTCTGTCAGATGGCACGTGCCTGAGCCGGACGTCCAGGGAGTCCAGTGAGTGGTTCACTGCAGGTGGCACCAGCACCCAGACGGTGCCCCACCACTGAGGTGGTGTGGCAGGACTCGGCCGGTGGGCTCGGGAGCTCATGGTTTCTTCCCTGCTGTGTGGCAGGGGTCCCTGTTCTAGACACAAAGACTGTTGCCATAGAGCAGTGATCACAGTGAGGTGGTTTTTTGACTTCCCAGTTAATATCAAAGTGACGTTGATTGTCTGTCATAGTCTATGGATCTGCAATGTTGGTGTGAAGTGCTGTCGAGTCAGTTCCGACTCATAGAGACCCTGAATAGGGTTTCTGAGGAGCAGCTGGTGGGTTTGAACTGCTAACCTTGTAGTTCACAGCCTACTGCTAATCCACAGCAGGAAGAAAGAGTGTGAACTATCAGGAGTCCTGGCATGGCACTGAGGGTTAATGTGCCAGACTGCAAAGCCAGACTCACTAGCGTCTCCTTGGAAACCCTACGCAGGGTCGCTATGGGTCAGAACCGACTCGACAGCACGTAACAATAACAATCTTGACACAGTCCTGGTGAGGCACTGTGTGTGGGTTAATGTGCTGGACCACAAAGTTGGCGGTTAAGCTCATCAGCCACTCCTTGGAAACCCTATACAGTTTAACTATGGGTCAGAACCGATTCATTGCCATACAACCAACCACCAATACCACATGGAACAGAAAAACAAACAAACCCGCTGAGCCCTGCCTAATTTCTGACCCACAAAATTGTACAGTAAAGTAAGATGGTTGTTTAAAGGTACTACATTTTGTTAAAATTTGTTATATACATCAATAGATAATCTGAATAGAAAGTAATCATTCCAGTTCCCCTCTCTTTTTTTTAATAAGGGAGTAACTTTTATTTTTAATTCCACTAACAACAACAACAATAAAAAGTCAATGTCTGCCACATAGTGGAAACGTAGGACTTCTCAGAACTTGGGCTTCCAGTCGGTATTGAATCCAGAGACAGCACCAAAAGTTAGATGTTTCACTCTTCTGTGGACATCACAAAGGACCAACCTCTAGAGAAAGACGACGAGCTGGGTGAAGTGGAGGGTTGTCATGGCGGCCACGCCAACAGGCTCAAACGTGACAATGATGGCGAGGATGGTGTAGGAACGGGCAGTGTTTCCTTCTGCTGCACATGGGTCACTGTGAGTCGGAACCAGCTCAACAGCACCTCACAACAGCAAGACTACATCATGACAACACGCCATCCGAGTTTGTGTGACGTTAGAATATAAAGTGTATGTTTCAGAATTAGTGAAATATAGGGAATTTGTACACCAGAGGCCAAAGAATCACATACAAGAATAATTTCCAGAAACACCTAACTGCTGCTAAGGAGTCCTGGTGTGGTGCTGTGGGTTAATGCGCCAGACTGCAAAGCTGTTTGAACTGCAAGGTCGGTGGTTCAAGCTCACCAGCGGCTCCTTGGAAACCCTATACAGGATCGCTATGGGTCAGCACTGACTCAACAGCACCACTCAACAACTCAACAAGGAGTCCTGATGTGGTGCTCTAGGATCAGCATTGTGCTGCTAACTTCAGGGTCGGCAATTGAAACCCACCAGCTGTTCCTCAGAAACCCTATACAGGAACGCTATGTGTCAGAACTGACTTGAAGGCCCTTAACAACGACAACAACAGGAAGAACAGAAAGACCCCAGGTTCTACTGCACAAGAGTTGATGGTTCAACACTTTCGGTGTCAGTCTGTGGTTAAAAGGCCTGGCTTCCACCAAACCTGTCCAACTGCTCACCAGTGCCAATCCTGGGCACATTCTTTAATCTCGCCGAGGCTCAGTGCTTTCATCTGTCAAATGAGTAATTACAGAAGCTATGTCATAGGGCTCCTGGGAGGAATAAATAAAATAGTGAACACAGAATGGTTTACACTGTCTCTGGTGTATGCGCGGCACAGATGGTTTGTACTTGACTACTAAGTGAAAGGTGGGCAGTTCAAACCCAGCCAGCAGCACCACAGAAGAACGGCCTGAGAGCTGTCTCTAAAAACGATCACAGCCATGAACACATGATTACAGCCACGAACACGATTACAGCCAAGAACACATGATTACAGCCACGAACACATGATTACAGCCACGAACACGATTACAGCCAAGAACACGTTACAGCCATGAACACATGATTACAGCCACGAACACATGATTACAGCCACGAACACATGATTACAGCCACGAACACGATTACAGCCAAGAACACATGTTACAGCCACGAACACATGATTACAGCCACGAACACATGATTACAGCCACGAACACATGTTACAGCCACAAACACATGATTACAGCCAAGAACACATGATTACAGCCACGAACACGATTACAACCACGAACACATGTTACAGCCACGAACACATGATTACAGCCATGAACACATGATTACAGCCACGAACACGATTACAGCCACGAACACATGATTACAGCCAAGAACACATGATTACAGCCACGAACACATGATTACAGCCAAGAACACATGATTACAGCCACGAACACGATTACAGCCAAGAACATATGTTTACAGCCATGAACACATGATTACAGCCAAGAACACATGATGGAGCAGGGGTAAGTCTAACACATGGGGTTACCAGGAGGCGAAATTGACTTGACAGCAATGGATTCCGGAAGCCAGCAAGTCCTCATGAAATTTAATGCTGCTGCTGCTGCTGCTGGTGGTGATGGTGGTGATGATGGTACTGGTGATGAAGATGGTGGAGATGGTGCTGACAATGATGGTAGTGGTGGTGATGATGATGATGGTGATGATGACAGCAGGGATGATGATGAAGATGGTGGAGATGGTGCTGATTATGATGGTAGTGGTGGTGATGATAGTGATGGTGATGATGACAGCAGGGATGATGATGAAGATGGTCGTGGTGGTGATGATGATGATGATGACAGCAGGGATGATGATGAAGATGGTCATGGTGGTGATGATGATGATGATGACAGCAGGGATGATGATGAAGATGGTGGAGATGGTGCTGACAATGATGGTAGTGGTGGTGAAGATGATGGTGATGCTGACGATGACAGTAGGGATAATGATGAAGATGGTGGCGATTGTGAGGACTGTGACGACAATGCTTTTGTCTTGCTTGGTGTTCACCCTGACATGTCTGTCTTGTACAGCTGCACTATCTCTTCCATCTCCTGGAGGCTGGACCAGCTCTCAGCTTCGGTTCCTTCTGCCCAGTGTACAGAAGATACTGTATCCTAGCCCTCCCAGAGAGCCTTTGAATCCTTCCCCTGGTTTAGCCTCTCACAGGCCTTCTCATGGTCCTGGTCCCCTGCATCCTCACCCCCCTTTCCATTTTCAGTAAATGACTGCAACTCAGCTGAGCAGTAACCTAGACATGGCCTTCCCACAACCAAGATGGACAGGGACAAAATGGTTTTGATTGGCGTCCTCTTAGGTTTTGGAGTCCTGGTGTGGTGCTGAAGGATAAGCACTGAACGGCTAACTGTAAGCTCTGCGATTAAAACCCTCTAGCTGCTTCCTAAAATCCCTATACAGGGATGCTGTGAGTCAGAACCAACTTGATGGAATAGCAATTGCAACAACACATTTTGTTTGGTATTTTCCTCTTGTTGGTTTTAAGTGCCATAGAGTTGGTTCTGACCCACAGCAACCCTGTACAGGGTTTCCAAGGATCCGTGGTGAGCTTGAACCACTGACATTGCGGTTTAAACCAACTTTGCAGTCCAGTGCATTAACCCACAGTGCCCTACCAGGACTCCAAAGGCCCCTTCTCAACAACTTTACAAACTTCTCAGAACTAGTGACTTCAAATGTTACATGCAGGTGAAACTTTTTGGAAGTAGAGTATATCAGTGAAATATGGCCTTGCAATAGGTGGTATAGAACTGGACTCCGGTGACTTATGCTTGCTGAGAAATGCTAAGGTCAACCATGTTTTTCAGAGTCCTGGAGTCAGAGTGGTTAAGTGTTTAGCTGGTAATACCCAGCAGCCACTGCGTGACCAGAGCGAGGAAGTCACAATAACACAGACAACATGGACCACCCTTAGGACTTGCCCTGTGCCAGGCTCTATGCTTCCCACAATCGTCTGCTTTTATGGCCCCGTGACCCTGTGAGGGACGTGCTCTTCACCACCACCAGTGGCCACCAGAGAGTGACCCATGTGTGTCAGAGCAGTGCTGCATTCCACAG
>NW_006408779.1:1370229-1386012 GCF_000296735.1 Chrysochloris asiatica | reverse complement strand
CAGTGCCAGGGGCCCCAGGTGTGTCTTCAGCTGGTAGCTTTCTTCTCATTGTCCGATATGGTTCCTGGAGCTTCAACCATCCATTCTGCTTTCCAGCTAGCAGAAGGAAGAGGTGGAGAGGGATGCATTCTCTTCTCATTAAAGACATTTCCCACAGGTTGCTGCTACTTGCATCTCTGGCCAGTATTTAGTCACATGGCTACACCTAGCTTCAAGGGACCCTGGGAAATGTAGTCTTTATTCTGGGAACTCATCACTGAGGAAGAAGAGGAGAATGGAGACTAGAGGAAACCCTGCACAATCACATCATCTTTCTGAATTCTGTTCTTTTCCCTACCAGCTGATAGTTTCTTTTCTTTTCTTTTTAAAACTTTTTATTGTGAATTGAGTGAAGGTTGACAGAGCAGATCATCAGTTGTACATTCAGTGATTCATAAACTTTGCTCCATTCCAATGATTGCAATCCCCTCCATGTATCATCAGTTAACAGCATTTACCTCCATTCCCTTTAACTCTTTCACTCCTCCCTACACAAGGAGGAAGTGGACCATCGTGCCTTTCTTCTGAGGTACCTCTGGGTGAACTTGAACTTCCAACCTCTCACCCTGTTTTACAGCTGAAGAGGCTGAGGCTTTGATCCTGCTAGTTTGCAGGCTCTTGCAGCATGCAGTGAAGTGTGTGTGTGCTGAGTTGTGATAAAATGCTGATTCCTGTCAGTCAGGGGCCCTGGACCCAGCCCTGCAGCAAACAGGCTCATGGGCGCGGCCCTGTGTCTGCCTTTCTAAACCCCAACCCCTTTCTAAATTCCCAGGCCCCTGAATGCAAGCCCTGTCTTGCAACTTCAGGTGGAAATGAGAAATCTTTGTCAACAGGCTGGAAGGCTTTTCATCCTCACCCACTCCTAATTGCGCTGGTTGGAGGGGGCTCCCCTTTGTGCATCTGGGAGCGAGTGCCCTCATTTCCTTCGGCAGAACTAGAAACAAGACTTCGGTGTTTGCCAAAACTTGTGGGAGCCGCCAGGGATGCTGCACCCGCAAACCGTTTCAACTCAAGTGCGCGGCGTGTGGGGAGTGGGCTAGGGGATTTCCTGGGGTTTCTCCCTGGAACTGCAAGGCGGCTCTCAGACCTCCTGCCCTGTCCTTTTCTCCATTCGTTCTGCTTGAGGGCAGCGTGTCTGGGAGAGAACTTCACACTGCAGCCTGGAGGGAGAGTGGGCGAGGAGTGGGTTTGCCCAGGTGACTGGAGAATCAATGGAGGGTCACTGTGTCTCTGAGGCCCGGTTTCTTGGACTCCCAGGTATTGTCGCAGGTGGTTCTGAAGCCCCCTAGGCCTTCAGGAAAGAGTGATTCCAGATTTTAAGGTTCAGTTGTTCCAACTGGACCCTCATCCTGGGAGGGCAGCCCCACTGGTCAGGGTCCCTGTCAGGGCCGGGGGGATCTGTATTGGTGCTGTAAGGTTGAACCCGACCTTGGTACCTTAGACCAACACAGGCTTATTCGCTCAGCTCTGGAGGCCAGCAGTGCAGCGTGGGGTCTCTGAGCCCAAGCTCATGTGTCAGTTGGACTGGTTGCTTCTGGGGGCTCCAGGAAGGTCCTGCTTCTTGTCTTTTCCAGTTTCCAGGGCCTATCTTCAGTCTTTGGCTCGTGGCCTCTTCTTGCATCACTTGGAGCTCAGTCGTCACATCTCCTACATCCTCCTCTGCCCCTTTTATAGGGACTCTTGTGACTACAGGTGGTTACATACTCACAGAGGCACTCTGGGAACGTAGTGGTTACCACGCTGGGCTGCTAACTGCAAGGTTCTGTGGGACACAGATGAGGCTTTCTGCTCCTGTAAAGGTTTGTCACCTCAGAAACTCTCTGCAGGGCCCCTGTGAGCTGACAACATCTCCACAGCAGCCCCCCAGCACACCACAGATGCACAGGCAGACCTCGTAATACTGCAGATTCATTCTACCCCAGAGCAAGACCGCAAATATCACGAAGTGAGACACAGCTTTTTGGGTTTCCCAGCGCATCGAAAGTCACCTTTACACACATCTGTAGTCTACTGAGTGTGAGATGTAAATGGGATTGAAAGGCATGAAGTGAAAATACGCTGTTAGGAAAACGGCACCAATACACTTGCTCAACACGGGGTTGCCACAAACCTTCAATCTGTACAAGAATGAAGTATCTGTGAAGTGCAATAAAGCGAGGTGTACCTGCAGCTTGCCAGGCCTTTCTACCTAGTCTCTCTTGGTCTGGAAGTTCTGCTGAAACCTGTCCAGCATGGGTGACCCTGCTGATGCTTGAACATTGATCACATAGCTTCCAGCATTCCAGTAACATGCCAGCCTATGACGCACTATGGTGCCCTCACAGATGAGAGGCAGGGCATCTTTGGGGTGGGCATTATTCAGCCCACCAAAACAATATTGCCAGGCCTTCCTTCCAAGGTGCCTATGGTGGACTCTAATATATAAAGTTTCATCCCCATTTTACAGATGAAAGGACTGAGGCTTGGAGACATGTAGGGGCAGCCCATTAGAACGGAGAGTGTTTCTGTGTGCACTGAGGGCACCTGCCTTGTGTCCCTCTCTCCCAGCAGTGGCAGGGTTGAATTTTGGGGAGGGGAGCAGCAGCTGGGTGCTCATGGAGTGGGGACTGGAGCCCAGAGGCCATTCTCACAGAGCCCAACTGTCCTGGGGGATCACTTTTGCTGTTAGGAATAATCCCCAACAAATGCTTTCCTTTAAGGAGCCCACATGAAACCATTTCGGCCTAACAAGGGGATTAGACCTTTGAAATGTAAACATTGTAACTACTAAATGTCCGGCCCTGGCTTTAATTGGAGCTGCTTGGCAAACAGCAGTTTCCTTAGACGGGGGAATACAAGCAAACAAACTCCACTAGCTTACCAAAGGTGGGGGTTACCAAAGAGAGCCTGGGGGCTGGGAGCACTGCTCTGAGGGGTGGGTCCTGGAGAATGTCTGGGAGTCTCTCCTTGAGTTGAGGTGTGCCCCTCACTAGGGCCTGTACCCTGAGGCTTCCAGAGCATTCCTGGTCGTCCTGGAAACCTGTCCGGTTCCCCTGCCCTGAGTCTCCTTCACCGTCTCTGGTTCCCTTGGTCTGAACCAGGGTCCAACAAAGGCCTCAAGTGGAGTCATTATCACCAGGGACCAATGAGATGGCACTCCCAGCCCCATAGAACACCCAGGACAGACAGCTATCTGCACCCAGTGACCAGATCTCCCATCTGCTGAGAATGGACACTTTTGAAAGTAAATCTTACAATTATGGTCAGAGTCTCTGGGAGGCACAAACAGACTCTTGTCTACTAAAGGAAACGTTGGTGGTTCGAACTCATCCAGAGGCACCTCACAAGAAAGGTCTGGTGATCTATTTCCAAACACCCGCCCCTTTAAACCCTGTAGCATAGGGGGTTACGAACCAGTCTGCGAACTGCAAGGTCAGCAGTTTGAAACTACCAGCTGTTCCACAAGAGAAAGATGAGGCTTTCTGCTCCCGTAAAGATTTACAGCCTCTGAAACCCTGTACAGGGTCTCTATGAGTCGGAACTGACTCCACTGCACATAACAACAACAATAAACCCTGTGCAGTGCAGGTCTACTCTGACACACACGGGGGCGCTGTGAATTGGAGTCTGGTCAGTGGCAAGTGGTAGTGGTTATGTTAGGAACAGCCCCGTTGTTTCCAGGGTGTTAATGTGGTGGGGGAGAAAGCATGAAAACCAACTTAGTCTGCGTGTCCTAAGAGGCAGCTTGCAGCCATTCAGCTCAAGTGTGGTCTCCTGGTTTCCCAAGAGGGGCTGCATCACTCCGATTTCACTCACCACATTTGTCATGTCAAAGGAGTAAATAGGCCATGGGTTTGCATGCCCTCAGATGTCGTTTTCAAACAGACTACGATGCGCTTCAGGCGGTGAACAGCACACAGCCCTCTCTTGTCCTTTCAGGAGGGGCTGGCGAGACCCCAACCTGAGCCTCCCCCTCCTCCTTTTTGGCCCTGAGATCTTAGAGCATTTGGCCAGTGTCCGGCCCAGGGGCCCTGTGGTCATGTCCCCCTACCCCAACCCCTGTCTGGGGCTCTGCCCCCATTTGCTTTGAGAAATGAAACATGGAGGGTGTGCCCGGCTCAGACCCAGCACAGGGACACTGCCCCTTAGGAGGCCTCTGGGGCGGGCCAGCCCCCGGCTTCCACAGGGAGGGGCATGGGCTGGAAGGGCCACCCTTTGAAGGCCCATGTCCTTTGAAGTGTCCAGGCACCGCTTCATGGCCTCACTTCTGCTGCTGACAAGAAAGGAGCCAGTGGGGGCAGGGGCCTGGCCAGCCCCCACTCCTACTCCCTCCCACTCCAGCTGCCTGCTGGGCAGTGCTTAGCCCAGCAGCAAGGCAGTGCCCCTCAGGAAGGGCAGGTTGCTGATGACCTGCACTGGGTTTGACCACTTCAGCATTGGGGTCTGATGGTGATGCTCCATCCCAGAGGGCAGGCCCCCAATACACAGCTGAGCTCCCTGAAGCCCAGTGAGCACCCTGACAGACTTTTGTTGGGCCTTGGTGGCACAGTGGTTAAGTGTCCATCTGCCTCTGTGATGGAGGAAAACAAGGCAACTCTACTCTGTTACACAGGCTCTGAGGCAACTCTGTTTTCGATGTTTCTCTTTCCTGGCTTCCCGTTTGTGAATGGTTTATCTCCAGGAGCTGTGTGCACCCAGATATTCATTCATCAACAAATGGTCAGTGAGCCCCTCCCATAAGGTGGCACTGTGCTGGGCACCAGGACTGAGCCTTCACCACCACAGTGCCAACAACACCGTCTCACTCCCTTTTGGTTAGCACCAAATGCAGTTTCGTTGCGATAGCTGGGCCCCTTGCTATAAAGATGCAGCCTAGGAAAAACTCCAGGGTAATTCTACTCTGCTAGACACAGCTTGATGAATTGTATAGTATATACAACAACCAAACCAAGGCAGAGCTTGAATGGATTGTATAGTATATACAATAACCACCAAACCAAGACAGAGCTTGAGTGGATTGTATAGTATATACAATAACCACCAAACCAAGACAGAGCTTGAATGGACTGTATAGTATATACAATAACCACCAAACCAAGACAGAGCTTGAGTGGATTGTATAGTATATACAATAACCACCAAACCAAGACAGAGCTTGAGTGGACTGTATAGTATATATACAACAACAACCAAACCAAGACAGAGCTTGAATAGATTGTATAGTATACGCAACAACAACAACAACCAAACCAGGCCAAATCTGCTGCCGTCAAACCAATTTTGACTTGAACCCTACTAGGACAGAGGAGAATTGCCCATAGGGTGTCCAAGGCTGCAAATCTCTGTGGAAGCAGACTGCCTCAGCTTTCTCCTAGAGAGTGACTGGTAGGTTGGAACCACTAACATTTAGGTCAGCAGCTGAGGACTTCACCAGTGCACCACTATATCCCTCTCCAAAGAGGTTTTAAGTACAATGCATCTACAGTGTAGCTAAATGTATGTAGGCTGGGAAGGAGGTGGGTTGGCCAAGTGCAATGTAATTCACATACTTCAGTACATACACACAATGGAACACTATCCAATGCTGAAGAATATTCATGAATCTACAAAATACTTCATAACATGAATTAACCTGGAGGACATTCTGTTGAGTGAAATTAATCACAAAAGGGCAAAGATTGTATGAGACCACCACTGTAAAAAGTCAAGAAAAGATTTTCATGTAAAAGAAATGTTCTATGGTGGTTCATAGGAGTGGGAGGGAAGGGAGAATTAGTCACTGGCTAGAGGTTGTTGTTAAGTGCCATCGAGTTGATTTCAACTCATAGTGACCTTGTACAGGGTTTCTTAAGAGCAGTTGATGGGTGTGAACTGCTGATCTTGTGGTTCACAGTCCAGTGCTACAATGCCACAGTCTGGCTAGAGGGTAAGTACACCTTAACTTGGGTGATGGGGAAGGCAATATACAACAAGAGGGAGGAGTGCAAGAGCTAAAGGGAACAGAGGTAAATACTGTTAGCTGATGGCACATGGAGGGTCTTGTAGTCATTGAAATGAAACAAAATGTATCACTTGTTGAACGTAAAACTATTCTGTAAACCATCATTCAATTCACAATAAAAACTTTAAAAAATAAAATACAATAAATATACTTCAGCTAGGGGTGCAATAAACCAGGCACAATGTGTCTACAGTATAACAAATGTATGTGTGTGTGTGGGGGGGGGTCCCACATCAGACCATCAGAATCCTTAGGAACGTTCATTATCACTTTTAATCACAGAATAATCTGTAATTCATACAGTTGTAAATTGTTTGAATGTAATAATTCTTAGATTATATGGATGTTGACAGCAAAACTGTCTCGTAAAATCTTTCTACAACGAATTACAGCATTATTAGTTACAAGGTTATTAGTCACTGAACAGAAGCTTTTTTTGATTTTTCTCCTTCTTTTCCTTTCTTATGATTGCATTCTCAAAAATGTTATTGATAATAGGTTTTTAAATAATATTTATCACAATAATGTAGCTAAAACACCAAAGAATTTGACACAGTCGCCTAGTATACAACAAAAACTACAGGGAGAGTTGTAACGCGTGCAGACGCAGCCATGTGATTTGAAGCACCATTGTAGTTGGGTGCTAATGACAGCTGTGAGGCGAGGATGTTAACAAACCAAAACCAAACCCCTTGTTGCTGAGTAGATTCCAACGCCTAGTGACCCTGGAGGCAGAGCAGAAATGCCTCATCGCCCTCCCCCCACCCCCCAAGGCTGCAATCTTTACCAAAGCCTACGGCCATGGCTTTCTCCTGCAGACTGACCAGTGGGTTTGAACCACCAACCTTTTGGTGAACTGACGAGCACCTTAGCCACTGTGCCATCAGGGTTCAAACAGTCAATACACAGAGCGATTTAGCTTTGTAGGTGTTCGGACCCTCGCCAGTCTGTCTGAAGGAGCTCCTGTGGCATGGTGGTTTCAGCGTTGGGCTTGTCACCAGTCTACAGGGAGAAAGATGTGGGGTCTCCTTCTGCAGAGATCTACAGCCTGGAAGACCTCCGGGGCATTCACCTCTGTCACTGTGAGCTAGGTTTGGGTGTCATTTAACGAGTGTTGTAAATTGGGCTGAAGAAAGATGTTTTTGCTGATGTAACTGATGACAGGGATTTTTTTTGTAAAATAGCACATTTCTGCTGGAAAAGACAGCTTTGGATGTCCCTTCTGGAAGTGTCACCTGGTACTGTCCGATTTCCCGTACCCCCAAATAACACTGCTGCTGACAGTCTTCTTCTAGCCCCTGGGAGTGAACAGGACTTCTGCTGGCTCCCAACCAGGAGAATGGGCATGGTGGGAAGCCTCCTAGGCTGGGGAAGCTACTCCGGGAGCAGGGAGAAGGCCTGGATGGAGGGGGCAGGCCAGGGTGTCCCTGCTGGGCTGGAATGTGGCATCTTGTGGGTTTTCATTTTCATTGCCAAGACTCCTCTGCCTGATCATTTCAGCCATCTCCGAGTTTGAGTTTTTAAAATCATACTTCATGTACCACAGTGAGTCGCATCTGTTTTGGTCCCAGTTACATTGGAAGCAGCAGTCAAGAAATCAAAGTACTTACTGCATTGGGTAAATCTGCCGCAAAAGACCTCTTTAAAGTGTTCAAAAGCAAAGGTGTCACTTTGTGGAGTAAGGTGCAGCTGACCCAAGCCGTGACATTTTCAATCACCCCATATAAGGAGCTCTGGGTAGCGTAGTGGTTACGAATCGGGCTGTGAATCACAAGGTCAGCAGTTAAAACTACCAGCTGTTTCGCAGGAGAAAGATGAAGCTTTCTGCTCCCGTAAAGATTTACAGTCTTGGAAACCCTATACAGGGTGGCTATGAGTCGGAACCGACCCCACGGCACATAACCACCACCCATATTCAAAAGCTGGACAATGAATAAGGAAGACCTAAGAGGAAATGACACTTTTGAATGATGTCATTGGTGAAGAATACTGAAAGTACCATGGACTGCTAGAAGAAAGAACACATGTGTCTTGGAAGAAGGACGTTCTGAACACTACTCAGAGCTGAGCATGACAAGACCTCATCTCACGTGCTCTGGGCCTGTCATCATGAGGACTAAGTCCCAGCAGAAGGACATCATGCTTGGTAAAGTAGAGGGACAGCAAAAAAGAGGAAGACCTACCAATGCAATGGACTGACATAGTGGCAGCCGCAATGGGCTCACACACAGGAACAGTGTTCAGGATGGCACAGGACTGAGCGGCGTTTTGTTCTGTGGTCTGAGGATGGCAAAGGGCCACTATGAGACAAAGTTAATAGGACAGCAGCTCACAACAACTCTGAGAACATCGTCACCACCCCATTCCTTTAGTGTCATCCTCATTACCCCCAACATCTGCAGACACTACTTTTCATTTCTGTGTATCTACTTAACCTAGAGACTTAAAATACTTACTGAGGAAGAGCAAAGACCACAGCCTTCGGTATGGGTTGCACCTCAATATAAAGAAAACAAAAATCCTCATCACCGGACCAATAAATAATAGCCTCTCTGGTAGCATAGTGATTACGAATCAGGATGCTAATTAATCTCAAGGGTCAGCAGTCTGAAACTACCAGCTGTTCACAGGAGAAAGATGAGGCTTTCTGCCTCGAAAACCCTGTATAGGGTCGCTATGAATTGGAACCGACTCCACGGCACATAAACACCATATAAATGGACAAAAGATTGAAATTGTGCAAGACTTCATTTTTGTTCAGATCAACCATCAACACTCATGGAAGCAGCAGTCAAGAACTTAAATGACGCATTAGGCAAATCTGCCGCACAAGACCTCTTTAAAGTGTTGAAGAACAAATATGGCAGTTTGAGGACTGAGGTGCACTTGACCCAAGACCTAGTATTTTCAATAAACTCATAGGCATTGGAAAGTTAGACAGTGAATAAGAAAGACTGTAGAAGAATTGTTGCATTTGAGTTATGGTATTGGATGAGACTATTAACAGTACCATGGACCACTAAAAGAACACACAAACCTGTGTTGGGAGAAGTACAGCCAGAATGCTCCTTAGAAGCCAGGATGGCCAGATTTCACCTCTCACACTTTCATCATGCTTGGTAAAGTGGAGGGTCCGTGAAAAGGAGGAAGACCACCAATGAGATGGACTGACACAGTGTCAGCAGCAGTAACAGGCTCAAGTGTAGCAATGATTATGAGGAACGGGCCGTGTTTTGTTCTGTTGTTGTGCATAAGGACGCTAGGAGTCGGTACTGATCCGATGGCACCTAACAACAGAGATTTCATAAAGAGTTGGTGGAACAGTGGCTAAGTGCTTGCCTGATAACCAAGAGGTCAAGAGGTTCAAACCCACCAGCCACTGCCTGGGAGAGAGAGGTGGCAGTCTGTTTCCATGACACTGTAAGCCCAGCAGTCCTCGTGGAGCACTTCCCCTCGGCCCTAAGGGATAGCTGTGATTTGAAACAGACTCAGTGGCAGGGGGTTGGTTTGGTTTGGTTGGCCACTCCACATGTATGGAATCATGTACATACTGTGTGGTCTTCCGTGTCTGACTTACGTCACTCTGTATCCTGTCTCCAAGGTTCATCCAAACCTCAGGGCTCTGGTCCTTTTTAGGACTCAACACTATTCGCTTGCATGGCGGGACATTGTGCGTCCATGATGGAGGCTGAGCTGGGCCACACTTTGCTGCTGTGAATGTGCTAAGTCTCTCCTGGGTGCACGCAGAGGACTGGAGCTGCGTGACCCTGTGTGTTTAGCCTTTGCAGGAGTGGCCAGACTGGCTCCTTCAGCTAAAGCCTTTGATCTCCGCTACTCTTCTGCAGGGAGCAGACAGATCCTTGGTGGTTGGTGCTGGGGTCTCTATGACCCAGCAGCTGGGAAGGCTGACAGGGACAGCTCACAGCTAAGTCGCCTCCCCCCCCCCCCCCGTGTGCCGTTCCTCAGAGAATCTCTGGCTCAAGGTTACACAATGGTACAGGATGGCACCTCTGAAGGGGCTCTGAGTGGGCTCCCAGTTAGGGACTCCAGATGAGGGGACTCCTTGTGTCTCCATTAGTGTAACTGATGACCCCTTCAAATGCCCTATTTCCAAACGGGGTCCCATCCACAGATACAGGGGACACCCTCCCATGCACACCAGACTCCCTGGGCACGGCTCTGTCTTTGTGTGGTGACCCCCAAGTGCTTCTCCACGTGTTGCAGAGACCAGAGAGCCAGGTGGGGTGGGTCCATCCTTTATAATCTTGTTTCCTCTAGTTTAGAAGTGCTGGCAGCTAGCAGATCCTCAGGAGAAAGATGAGGCTTTGTATTCCCATAAAGATTACTGCCTGGGAAACTCTGTACAGGTTAGAGGATGGCACACAACCACCACCATCACCACCACCATCCTCTAGCTTGGAGCCTTGGAGCAGTTTAAGCGTTCAGCTGCTAACTGAAAGGGCCGCAGGATGCTTTGAATCAACTGATGGCAGTGGATTTTTTTTTTTTTTTTTTTGAGTCCCTGGGTGGTGCAAACTGTTTATGTGCTCAGCTGTTACCTTGACCTCAGAAGGGTTCTGATCTGCCCCCCAGAATCTCTGTCTGATCTGCCCCGGCAATCTCTGTCTGAATGATTAGCCATTGAAAACCGTGGAGCGTGGTTCTCCTCTAGCACAGATGGGGTGACAGTGAGATGGATCAACTCAGTGGGGATTGAGGAAAAGGAAGCGATCTATCCTGGAAGCCACACGCTAGACTAGATGAGGGAGCCAATCACAGAGTCCCAGGATACACAGGCGGTAAGGGGCCATTTTGGAATATACAGGTGTTGGCCCTGAGGCCACTCCTGAATGAACACCTGGCTCATTTGCTCAGGCTCAAGCTCTGCTTCCTGGGAAACCTAAGCTGCAACAGGGCCAACTAGATTTATAGACAAGAGACAGCGGAAGTGAAGCGTGTGTCCAGGAGAACAGTGTAGACACTGGAAGAAACAACCATGTTAATTACACTGCTGGGATGAAGAATATGGTTACAGAGTGGAATACTTGGCCAGGACAGACAGATTGCTGGGTAGTCATTTCTGAGCCTGTTGTTGTTAGTTAGTTAGGTACCATCGAGTCACTTTCAACTCATAGCGACCCTACGCACAACAGAAGTTAACGCTGCCTAATCCTGCACCAACCTCACAGTTGTTACGTTAGAGCCCATCGCTGCCACCACTGTCATCCATCTCAGTGAAGGTCCTCCTGGTGTTTGCTGACCCTCTAGCAACCATGATGTCCTTGTCCAGGAACTGGTCCTTCTTGATAAAGTACAGTCTCAACATCTTTGCTTCTAAGGAACATCCTGGCTGTACTTCTTTCAAGACAGATTTGTTCACTTTTCTGAAAGGCCACGGTATAGTCAATATTCTGCTCCAACACCGTATTTTACAATCAGCAGTTCTTTTTCCCTACTCCTTATTCATTATCCAGCTTTCACACGCATGTAAGTAATTGAAAATACCACAGCTTGGGTCGGGCTCTCCTCAGTCTCCAAGGTGATCCCGGCTTTACAGCTCATTCAGGAGGTCTTTTGCAGATTTGCCTAATGTACTATGTTCTCTGATTTCCTGACTCCTACTTCCATGGACATTGATTGTGATCTAAGTACAATCAAATCCTTTGTACTCGTTTCTCCAATTTATTGTGACATGGCTTATGGGCCCAGTTGTGAGGATTTTTGTTTACACTGAACTAAAATCCATACTGAAGGCTGTAGTCTTGGCTCTTCATCAGTAAGCGCTTCAAGTCCTCTTCACTTTCAACAAGGTTGTGTCATCTACATGTCACAGGTTGCTAACGAGCCTTCTTCCAATCCTGATGCCACATTCTTCTTCATATAGTCCAGTTTCTTGAACTATTTGGTCAGCTTATAGGTTGAATAAGTATGGTGAAAAGATACAACCCTGATACACATTTGTTGTTGTTGTAAGTGCCATCGAGTCGGTTTCGACCCATAGTGACCCTGTACAGGGTTTCCGAGGGTGTAAATCTTTACGGGAGTAGAAAGCCTCATCTTTCTCCCATGGAGCGGCTGGTAGTTTTGAACTGCTGACCTTAAGGTTCGCAACCCGATTCGTAATCACTACGCTACCAGATACACATTTAGTAGATCCCTTTTCTGCTCTGTGCTTTAAAGTGCTCTCTAGAGGGAAGGAAAGGTTCAGCAGGTGGAATGATTGGTTAGTTACCTGTATGATATGGAGCTTCTGAAATACAAGTTTACTGGAGAAAAAAAAAAAAAAAATCCTCTATTTAATTCTAAGATCTGGTAGAGAGCCAAGGCTGTATGTACTGTATTTCCTTTCATTTCATCATGATGTGGACGGGAGAGTTTGTGTGGAGGAAATGTAATTGAGAAATCAATCTAGTCCTTGCTCTTCCTGCCCTGATTAGAAACATCACAGTTTATTCTGAACATCTGGCCCCAGTGTTGGTTCTTTCTCCTCCTTTGTTAATTATTGGCGGCTTGGTGATGGTGGAGATATACACTGGATGCCTTTGAAACAGAACACACTTAGAGAAACATCTGCAGATTGATGTTAGGCTGGAAGATACTGGTGTTTGCAAAAGAACTGGAAATGTGTGGGAGATAAGATGGATGTCCAAGGATGGAGAGATATGTGATAAACCTAACTAGGGAAATGTTAACAGTAGAAACCAGTTAATGAGCACATTGGTATTTGCTGTGCAATGATTTTAACTTTTCTATATGTTTTAATATCTTTATTGATGTTGTTAAGTGTCATCGAGTCAGTTCCGACTCATAGCGACCCGGTATAGGGTTTCTGAGGAGCGGCTAGTGAGTTTGAACTGTTGACCTTGTGGTTCAAGCTGACCTTGCGGTCCAGTGACTATCCTGTAGTGCAATACCAGGACTCCAAGTAGTAAAATGCATGTGAAACATACATCTTGAAAAGATCTCCTCTTTAAAAGGTATTTCCAAACCCTGCCTTTTTGTCTTGGACTCTGTGCTGTTGTTATGATAATAAGTTGTGTGATAATGAGTCTGGACAGTTATGATGTAGTCAGTCTTCATGTTGTTGTTAAGTACCATCAAGCTGGTTCTGACTCACAGCGACCCTGTACAGGGTTTCTCCCAGGAGCTACTGGTAGATTCAAACTGCTGACCTTGTGATTAGCAGCCCAGCTCACAACCCACTAGGATGCCAGGGCTCCTTTCTTCAGGATGCGATCTTATATAATGTAATCAGCTCCGTGATGAGATCTGCTCTGAGCAGCCAATCAGCTGAAGGGGCGTTTCCTTGTGGGTATTAAACATCACTGCCACAGTGCCTGCTGCCCTCAGGTTCGTCCGTCCCTGTGGCTCCATGAGTCAGGAGAAGTCTCCAACCTGACAGTTGAACCATGGACTTGGGACTTCCCAGCCTCCACGACCGCGTGAACCATTTCCTTGAGACAAATCTCTCTCATTCATATACAAGCCTCACTGTTCTTGCTTCTCTAGTGAACCCAGCCTAAGACAGTTACAAATCCCTGCCCCTCACATGGTTTGAGGAATCAACAAACCTTCTAAACTACAAGTCATGCAGTAGGGCACATGTGTGTGATGTGCTTCTATCATAGAAATTAAAGCGGGATCTCTCAGCTAAAGAGTGCAGGGTAGAGAACACTCGACGGAACCAAGTGTGGGTTTTGGACCCCTTTCTCTCTCCCAGGCACCCAGTTTCCATCCTCAGAAGTAGCTGAACATTGTTTCCATCTCTTGAGGGTTTTTGCAGAGATATTTTAGACATATACAGGAATATATTTAAATACAAGCATATAGATACCTACATCTATCTGTTTATAGATATCCTTATAGATAGGTATATATCTATATCTATATATCCTTATAGATAGGTATATATACTTGTGTTTACACATATACCAAATGCATGTACACACAATAGATTTTATTTAAAATAGGCATGTAGAAAGTATCTTTATATATATATATATACACACACACACACACACACACATAAACACATACATATATATTTCATTTTCCCTCCACAGAGGGTAAAACTCTATTCCCACAGTTATGCAATCTGCATCTTTCAGCCCAAAACATATTCTGAAGGACATGCCTTATTTGTCTCACTGGCTGCACCATACACCTTCTATCTATGTGATTACATCACTGGTCATGTAAGATGTTGTAGTGCAGTGAATTGTTCATATAGGTCTTCTACCCCATTGTCTTTTTAACTTTCACCAAACAAGGTTTCTTTTCCCTGATGGGTCTGGCCAAGAGCATGTGGGAGAAGATGCGGATAGTATTATATGATTCCATTGTGAGTTACTTTTAATAGGGCTAATTATGATTCTAAAATCATGAAACTCTAACTTGGGTATAAGATGAACCATCTTAGAATCAGGAGTGGGAATCTCACTACCACCAAAGAAGAAGAGCCAGGAGGGGAGCGTATCCTGTGAACCCCCAAGATCCATGTGCATTGAGCTTTCTCAACCCAGGGACAGAAACCTGTGACATCAGAGGACAGGCAGGGGGCATAAACAGCAGAACCAAGAGCCAGAGCACCAGACAGAGAGGTGGGCTTCCCAGGCAACGGAGCTCGCAAAATGAATTGCCTTTGGGCAGGAGGCTCACTTGTGAAGTAGGGTGCCTGCAGACACTTAATTGGGGAGCTGGCTTTACTGACACATGGAGCTATAGCTCAGTGCCTCCAGGCTTACTGGTACAGTGCACTGGGGTGCCCTTCAGGCATTTATCAGCAGTGCTAAAAGGGTTTTGTACATTATTGGAGCAGGTCAGAGGCCAAGGGGCATGTTGCTGAGAAGTCAAGAAAGAAAGTTCCATCTGGGAAGAGGCTGTTCTGGGCATTTCTAAACCTGGACTGTAACCTGTTAACTTCATTAATAGACTTCAAAACCGTGAGGATGGTGTCTGAATTCTGTGTGACTTTTGCAATGAATTATTGAGGCCAGCTAAGTAGAGGATGCAGTAGGAGAGCTTGCTGGTGTCAGAATTTGTAGAGAAGGTGGAAGGCGAGGCCTGAATGACCTCAGCCCCACTGGGTTTGTTCTGGAGTTCGATTCTCCTTCCTTCTGGTGAAGTAAGAGGGGGTCCAAGGCTGCCTCTTCGCCATTTGCTTTATGCAGTTGTTTTCAGCCTAGGTCTAAGATAAACGATGCTCCAGTGGACACAATTCCTCCAGGGTCACCTGGATTGTTCGTTTTTAAGGTTTGATTATTTCTGCCTAATTGTACTCCATAAAGGTTTCCTGACCCATACTTCCACCAGTAATGTAAGAGGGTACTAAGATTGCATCCTGTAAGATAAGAGGAAACCAAGATCGTAGCCAGTAACATAGGAGGGTGCCAAGAGTGTGTCCAGTGATGTAGGAGAGTAGCAAGATTCTATTCAGTAATGAAAGAGTGTACCAAGATTGCAGCTAGTAATGTGAGAGGGAACTAAGATTTAACCAATAATGTAAGAGGATCCCAAAATTGTATGCAGTAATACAAGAGAGCAAGACTGTAACCAGTAATGTAGGAGGGTACAAAAGTTTGTAACCAATAATGTAAGAGGGTAACTAGATTGTAACCAGTAATGCAGGAGGGTAACAAAATTGTATCCAGTAATGTAGGAGAGTACAAAGCTTTTAACCAGCAATGTAAGAGGGTAACAAGATTGTAACCACTAATGTAGGAGGGGACCCAGATTTTAAACAGTACTGTCTAAGAGTAACAAGA
>NW_006408779.1:1364847-1369995 GCF_000296735.1 Chrysochloris asiatica | reverse complement strand
TGTAGGAGGGGACCCAGATTTTAAACAGTACTGTCTAAGAGTAACAAGATTCTAGTAAACTTTCAAGTTCAGTCTGAGAAGCCCTATGTTGCCTGTGGGGCAATGTGCTACCTGCCTTGGAAACCATCGGGGAGGTGAGTTTTGAGAAGGTTGTGAGAGGAGGGGGCTAGTGGATTGCTTAGGGAATAGGGAGAGCAGGTGATGAGTCTCCACCCTCTGTGATGTCACACATGATCCAAGAAGACACATTGCTGCGTCCTTCTGCAGCCCAGGGAGTGAGGTGGAGATGCCCACCACCCACCTTGTCTACCTCAGAGGGAAACACTGCCCAGGGCATTACCTCCTCTGTGACCACTGTTCTCTCTGAGTCTGCTCCCTCTCTTAGAGGGTCTGCCTCATTTTTGTTGATCCTCCACTTTACCAAACAGACATACCAGCATCAGTGAGCTGAACGATGTCTTGCCATCCTTGCTCCAAAGGAGCATTCCTGGCAGTCCACCGGATGTTCAGAATTCTTCACCAGCACAAACTGCACACTCACTTGCCAGGAGATGCTATGTAGAAAGTGTGCTGCAGAACTGGGGTGCCTGGGAGGGGAGCCTTTACTGACCTCCTTCAGGAGCTGCCAGAGCCAGGGTAGAGGCTCACGAGCTGCGTGGCAGACAGAACAGGGGCATTTCCAGTGTCACAGAGCCCTGTCCCTATGAGAGGGACCAGATTGCCCTTTGCTACTCAACAGCATGTTTCTTATTTATGAATGAAATGCTACGCTCTCTGGAATAGACTTCTAGTTTCTCACTGGGGTTATAGATTGCACCAGGCTGACCCTAGATAGATGATTATTAAAGCTGTGCAGTGAATACATAAGGACTTGTTAAATGATTCTCTCTACTTTTTTAATCTTTTCCAACTTTTCTGTAATAAAACGCTTCAACAAATGTTTCTGGCTAACATGCAGAGATTATATGTATTCCAGTTTCTTTGTTTATTCCATAAGCAGTCCAGTAGCTTCTGGACATTTAAAGTGCCCATGTTTAGCCGAGTTGAAAGCTATTTTCACACACAAGGAAGGGGTTCCCCTGCCTCAATCTGCAGAATACACCCCCTCCTCTCTTTTCTTCTCTTACAGATATAATCCATTGAAGTCTGGCCGCATCCAGATGCCTTGAATCAGCCGTGAGATATTTCAAGATCTCTGAGTAATTCAGCCCTATGAGAGTAAAATAAATTGTGTACAAATAATTCAATAAGCTCGGGGTAGCGGTGGTAAGGCATAAAACCTGGTACAGATGGCACCTCCAGGCAGTTTATCAAAGGGAGTTTCATAATTTAACAGAACCATCTTGGCACTGCACACAGAAGCTCTCCTGTTTGATCCTTTAATAGCTCCGCTTAGCACTTTCTGGGGCGCCGGCTCTAAGCATTAGCTAATCAATCACCAAAGGTGCTTTCTGTGCAGCCAGGCTCCGGATCCAAGGCAGGCCACCACGGAAGTTGGGACGGAAGCTAAGGTCACAACTGTGTCGAAGGTCACAGCTAATGAAGTCCTGGCTTCTTCCTTGTCTGCTGACCACTCTGCTTCCTCTCCTGGTCCTCCCCCAGGTCCACCATGGGCTCCGCCTCTCCAGTCCAGGCAACTCCCTGTCAAACTTAAGACTTCACAGTTTGCGCAAACGTTCCTCCACCAGAGACCAGCTGAGAACCTCTTACTGACGGTTGATTCTGACTCACATCAGTGACCGCTCTTTCAGAGGCTTTGTTTCTTTTTTCTGAGGTTCCTCTGGTGGACCAGAACCCTCAACCAGCAGCTACGCACATGAATTCTCTGCCCCACCTAAGGCAAGCACTGCTGACCTGGGACACTGGTTTGCTTATGAAAATAGAGCCTTGGAGACCTCTCTCTATCTCCCTGCTGTGCTCCTGGTGTGGGGCTGTAGTATGTGCATGGGACTGCAAGGTTAGCGGTTCAAACTCACCAGCTGCCCCTGAGAAACCCTGTGCAGGATCACTAACAGTTGGAACTGACAGGATGGCTCTTAACAAAAACCACAACTGCTCTGAAAGTGGAGGAGTTTATTTGTTTTGTTTTTAATAGAAAACAGAAAAGTTTGTTTCTTTGGGCCATGTATCAAGAAACCTATTCCTCCTGCCTTGTATTTGTTTCTGTCCATGTTTGGGGTACAGTATTTAGTGGTTACGAACGGCAATTTGAAACTACCACCTGTTCTGCAGGAAAAAGATGAGGCTTTCTGCTCCCTTAAAGATCTGCAGCCTCGGAAACCCCGTGCAGGGTTGGAACTGACTAGCTGGCACTTAACAAAAACAACTGCTCTGAAAGCGGATGAGTTTATTTGTTTTGTTTTGTTTTTAATAGAGAACAGAAAAGTTTGTTTCTTTGGGCCACATATCAAGAAACCTTACTCCTCCCACCTTGTATTTGTTTCTGTCCGTGTTTGGGGCACAGTATTTTTAAATTATAAAAGTAATGCAGGCATGTTGTTAGTGCTCTTGAATTGGGTCCAACTCATAGCAACCTTGTGCAGGGTTTCTGAGAGCAGCTGGGGAATTTCAACTGCCGACTTTGTGGTTACCAGTCCAGTGCTTATCCTAGGATGCCACACCAGGGCTCAGTAGGTACCAATACCAATACAGGCATGTGCTGATGTTGTTCAGCACCGTCAAGTCCGTTTCGACTTATAGTGACACTGCCCTGGGTTTCCAAGGAGCGACTGGGGGGTTTGAACTGCGGATCTTGCAGTTCACATTGACCTACAGTGGGTGGAGTGCTTATCCCACAGCGCCACCATAGGACTCCAATGCAAGCTGGCTGCTGCTGTGCCGGGGAGTGGCTTCTGACTCACAACGACCCTGCATAGGGTTTCTGAGGCTGTAAATCTTTACAGGAGCAGAAAGCCTCATCCTTCTCCTGCAGAATGGCTGGGAGTTTTGTACTGTTGATTTTGGGGTTAGCAGCCTGACTCGTAACCACCACTCTCCCAGAGTTCCTAATACAAGCACTGTTGCTGTTGTTGGGTGCCATGGAGTCGGTATCAACTCATAGCAACCCTATGCACAACAGAAGGAAACACTGCCTGGTCCAGGGCCAACCTCATAGTTGTTGCCACGCGTGAGCCCAATGATGCTGCCACTTGGCCTATCTATCTTGTTGGGGTCTTCCTCTTTTTCTCTGACCCTCCACCTTACCAAACATGATATCCTTCTCCAGCGACTGGTCTCTCCTGACAATATGTCCAGAGTATGAGAGAAGAAGTTTGTCCATCTTGGCCTCCAAGGAGCACTCTGGCTGCACTTCTTCCAACACAGATCTGTTGGTTCTTTTGGCAGTCCACGGTGCTTTCAATATTCTCCTCCAACACCATAACTCAAAAGCATCCATTCTTCTACTGTCTTCCTTATTCACTGTCCAGCTTTCTCATGCATAAGAGGTTATTGAAAATACCACAGCGGCTTGGGTAATACACACCTTAGTCTTCAAGTTGATGTCTTTGCTCTTCAACACTTTAAAAAGGTCTTGTGTAGCAGATTTGCCTAATGCAATACATCGTTTGATTTACTGACTGCTGCTTCCATGGTATTGATGGTTGATCCAAGAAGATGAAGTCCTTGACAACTTCAATCTTTTCTCCATTGATAAGAACGTTGTTTATTGGTCCAGTGGTGAGGATTTTTGTTTTCTTTACATTGAGATGCAATCCATACTGAAGGCTGTGCTCTTTGATTTTTATCAGTAAATACTTTAAGTATTCTTCACTTTCAGCAAGGGTAGGGTACTATAATTTTGCAAAATAGCATACCCGTACACATATAATGCATGGCAAAATGTATTTACACAAGCAGGGGAGTTGCACTGTTGAGGAAAAAGCTGTACACCTACATGCTGCTTATGTATTATAGGATAATGCAGGTTTTATACCATGCTTAGATTTAAATACAAATACATGTTTGCATTCAATTACAAATACATGCTTGCATTTAAATAAAAGCACATGTTTATATTCAAATACAACCTCATATGGTTGCATTCAAATAAAAGTACATGTTTGCATTCAAATACAAATACAAGCTTTCATTTAAATATGAATGCATGTTTGTATTTGAAACAAGTCTTCTACCAAAGTTCAGTCCTTCTGCAATTGGACCTCAGGGCTACTAAGGAAGGCCTGAGCATTAAAGGTAGAAGAGGGATTCCAGGTAAGACAGGCAGCTAGTCCTCTACTCAGGGGCTTCCACTGTCCTCCCTTCCGTTGACGATGGCTGGATTTAGGGCGAACCTGGGTGGTACAGTGCTGCTAATGGAAACGTTGGCAGCTGGAACTCACCACCTGTTCTGTGGGAGAAGGGCGAGGCTGTCTGTGTCCCTAACAATGACAACCTTAGAAATCCACTGGGGCGTTTCACTCTGTCCTATATATGAGGTCCATGTGAGTTGGCACCAACTTGACGGCAGTAGATTAGGGTTTTGTTGTGTTTGGGGTTAGACTTAGCGACTCAACTCTAAAGACCAGAGGGGACCCTTGGCTGGTACCACCTTAACCAAGTGATGAGGATGCAAGTCAGCAGGGGTGTTGTGCAGATATTATTGTGTCCCTCCCCCAATGCCATGAAGGGTAGTTCCCTATTGGCGCATCCTTCTGAAAGTTCACAACCCCAGTCAGATGGTGAGAAAGAAAGCCTGACAAACCACGTAGAGGGGTGTTTTACAGATGTCCAGACCAGAGCTTCACTGAACTGCTGTGGTTGTGACAAGCAAGAAGAGAAACTGGCACAGGTTAAGAGATGAGACGAGAGTACCAGGCTCAATGTGGGGCCTGGAGCAGAAGAGGGGCAGTAGGAAAAACAGTGAGATCACAATGAGGCCTGCAGTTCACTCAATGGAAATGGACTCATAGAGCTTTCTCAGCCGTGACGAAGGTGCTGTGGTTTTGTGACATGATCGTTTAAGGGATACTGGAACTAACTGGGGGTATGGGGACTTTTTGGGTGCTGTCTGCAACTGCAAATCTAACAGTATTCCACGAAAACCTCTATTAAAAAATATTGAAGATAAAACCTTTTCCAATCTGCACAGCTGTCACTGATTTAAGGAAGACACCCAGTGCCAACAATGTCTTGAGTATTCTCCCTGGA
>NW_006408779.1:1362997-1364550 GCF_000296735.1 Chrysochloris asiatica | reverse complement strand
AAGTCCCTGGAGAAGGATATCTATGTGTATGCGTGTGTGTGTTCTTTGTTGTTAAGTGCCTTTGAGTTGGTTCTGACTCACAGCAACCCTGTATAGGTCAATGTGCAGTTCAAACTGACCTTGCAGTCTAGCACATTAACCCACAGCACCACACCTGGAGATATAGATAGACAGACAGACAGACAGACAGACAGACAGACAGATAGATAGACAGATAGACAGATAGATAGATAGATAGACACACACATACACACACACATACACACACACATACCTTATAAACCTTAGAAGTCAGGATGCTGAGACTTTATCGCACATTGTTTGGACATATTATCAGGAGGGACAAGTCCCTGGAGAAGGACATCATGCTTAGAAAAGTAGAGGATCAGCGGGCAAGAGGACAAGCCCAACAAGACAGATTGACAAGGGGAGCAGTGATGGGCTTGAGCACACAACACTGGTGAAGACGGTGCAGGACTCAGGACTCGGCAGAGTTTTGTCCTGCTGCACGTGGGGTTACTATGAAATGAAACTGACTTGATGACATCTAACAACAAACGACAGAACAAACAAGTATATAGATACACACATGTATACACACATGTACACATACATGTGTACACACATGTATACATACACATACGAGGAGGCTTAAAAACTGTATGGAAAAATCCCATTCTCTTTTAACTCTATTTTTCCATGAACTTCTTGTAGGCCCCTCATGTAGATATATTGAAGATCTTATACATTTTCGGTGGTGGTGGTGGTGATGTGCAATGGAGTCGGTTCCGACTCATAGCGACCCTGTGTAGGGTTTCCAAAACTATAAATCTTTATGGGAGCAGAAAGCCTCATCTTTCTCCTGCGGAGCAACTGGTAGATTCAAACTGGTGACCTTGCAGTTCACAGCCTGATTCGTAATCCATTATGCTACCAGGGCTGCTTCTACATACATAGCCACACACGTATGTACATATGTATATACATATACCCTGGAGATGGACATCATGCTTGGTAAAGTGGAAGGTCAGTGACAAACAAGATCCCAATGAGATGGACTGGCCCAGTGGCAGCAGCAATGGATTCAAGAGCAATAGTTGTGAGGACAGTGCGGGGCTGGACAGCGTGGGCTCACTATGAGTCAGAACTGAATCAAAGTCCCCTAACAACAACAACACATATATTGTTGTGTTGCTGTTAAGTGTTGTCAAGTCGGTTCTGACTCACGGCGAGTCTGCATAGGGTTTCCAACGAGCAACTGGTAGGTTTGAACCACCGACCTTGTGGTTAGCAGTCCAGTGCTTATCCTACAGTGCCACAGCAGGGCTCCATAGTTTAAGTGTGGAGTAAAGATACAAGCCTGATGCACACCTCTCTTGATTTTAAAACAGATGGTATCCCCTTGTTCTGTTCAAATGACTGCCTTTTGGGGTCTGTTTACAGGTACAGCATGAGCAAATACAAGTGTTGTGAAATCCCCATTCTTTGCAAGGTTACCCAGAATTTGTTATGAGCTGCACAGATGAATGCCTTTGCACAGACAATGAAATAGA
>NW_006408779.1:1360559-1362456 GCF_000296735.1 Chrysochloris asiatica | reverse complement strand
CACTGGGCCGCAAGGTTAGTTTGAATTGCAAAGTCGGCGGTTCAAACTCACCAGTCATTCTTCCTGGGAAACCCTGTGCAGGGTCACTATGAGTCGGAACCAAAAGCACTTCACACATATGCACACGCACATGCACACACACACACACACACATATGTTGTTAAATCCTGTCAAGTAGCTGGCAGGCTCGAACCATGGACCTTGTGGTTCGCAGTTCAGTGTTTATCACATGGAACCACCATATATATATATATACATATAATCTTTCCAGTTTACAAAGAGTTTTAAAAGGAACATGTGAACATGTAGAATTTAAATAATTGGAGATGGTGGTTGTTGTTGTCATGTGTCAAGTTCTGTACAAGGTTTTTAAGGAGTGACTGATAAGTTTGAACCACTAACTTTGCAGTTAGCAGTCCAATGCTTATCCTACAGTGCCACAGGAGGTTAGTAGGAGAAAAAGACAAGTTACATAAGTTGATATCATTATACAGTTAGATGGTTAACTGACTTTTTTCTCAAGGGAACCCTAAGGCAAGAACCAAAGGTGCACCACTGCCCAAATCCACAGATGACTCTGGGGACAGCGGACAGTAGCATGAGGAGGGCGGGGAGGGGGCTTTCAGGTGAGACACTTACAGTGAACGGCAATGGTGCATGCACTGACATTGAGGGGCAACATGTAGACTCTCTGTCCCCACACCCCCAAGGGGATTTCAGAGGGCTGGATGGTGCACTGATAGCCAGTCATATCTTCATAAAATCCCTAGGGATTCTCCAAGTCCTGTAAGAGCTACCATTCAAGTGCTGAACAAGACACTCGCCCTTCCTCAGGTAGGTGACCCCCTCCCAGAATCAAGTCCGACCTTTCTTTTGGCTGCTTTTTGATTGTGCTAAGCCTCCTCTGATCCCTGCATTCCTCCAGCTTCTGTGTGCCACACCAGCCTTTCTACATTATTAATAAAAGTTCTGAATCTGGCGACATTCCTCCTGGACATGAAAGGTCCTCTTGGGGGGTACTTTGAAACATACTAGACACAAACTTCCCATGAAGGCACTTTCGAGATGAAGTGTGATGGTGCTCTTCCTTTGACCACCCCTGGAATCCAGAATTGGAAATGCACTGAAAGAATGCGCCAGAGGTGCTTCAAAGAGCTCTCCCTTGGAATGCAGCGCAATTAAAAGTTGACTTTCTTCTCACTGTTGCTATGGGAACCCTGTTGGGTTGCATGTCCCAATAATAAGAGGCTGGTGGGGAAGCTGAGTCTCTGGGCGTCTATCCATGGGGAAGGGCAGGTTGGATGGGGTGTGGGGCAGTTTATCTGCCCTAGGTTCCTCTGGCTTCTGTTATGTGCACAGAGACAGCTGGAGAAAGGGCTTTGTCCTGGAGAAGTGGCCATCTCCTGAGTCTCCCAGACCCAAAGTCACTGCTGCTAGGCAGATTTCGGCTCATAGTGACCCTAGGTCAGGTTTCAAATGATCTCGATGGTTATGGGAGCAGGCAGCCATGTCGTTCCCCCATGGAGCAGCTGGTGGGTTCAAACCGTCGACCCTATGGTTAGTAGTCCTGTGCCTAACCTACGGTACCACCAGGGATCCTTAGGCCAGGGACACAGCAAAGAGGAAAAGCCAGAGTATGCTTGCTCAGGATTGCCATAAATTGCACAGAAAACATAGGTGTGTAGTCCCTCAACTCAGGACACAACACGTTTACACCTTGCCAGTGTGTTATACACAACTCAGCACACTACACATTTACGCCCACCACCATCTGTCAGTGCACTATGCACACTTTGCCTGCTGCTGTGATGTTGGATGGGAAGTCACCGGTATTTAAAGTATCAACAAGATTACTCCTAGTGGATAGCTTTCAGTGGAACGTCCACACTAAGACAGA
>NW_006408779.1:1346447-1359954 GCF_000296735.1 Chrysochloris asiatica | reverse complement strand
CCAGGTTAGAAGACACTCAGAACACACAGTGACTCCCACCACGAACCCAAGTACACCACAACTGTACCAACACTGCAGGACTCGGCAACATTTTGCTCTGTTATACGTAAAATTGCCAAGTCCTGGAGCCAAGCTGGTGGTAATTAAAGACAAGATTTATTCATTCATGTCTTCATTTCCTTTTTTTACACCATGTTTCACTGTTCTATGTTGATGGAGATCAGAGAACACAGAGATACTTGCTCTGGCCTGATGCCCCCACTTAGGAGAAAACAGAATGCTGTGGACAGGTTTGGAGCCTGGACCCTGGAGAAGTGACTTAGGTCCAAATCCCTGCTTCGCTCCTATAGGGGAACAGGCTTTTGTGAAGCCAAATATGGCTATGACCTTGCTTGAAGCCCGTTTACTCTCATGCAGCACCCGCTGGGTGGCCTTGGAAGTCTGCTCTGGGCATTGGTCACCTTTGTTTGCCAGAGTTAGAAAAGCCCCCGTCTCCCTCTTGGGTTCATGGGGACTGGAGTCTGCTCTGTGCACCATAGGGTGCTGTCTTGAAATTAAGTCCACAGTAAACACCTAAATCACCATCCTGGTGTGGTGCAGCAAGTTAAGCACTGGAGTGTGAGGTCAGCAGTTCAGACTCACTAGCCGCTCCTCTGAAGCCCTGTACAGGGTTGCTCTGAGTCAGAACCGACTTGACAGCCCTTAACAACAACAACATAACCATCCTGGTGCTGCCGGCTTTATTGTTTGCTCCCTCAGGCCCCTCTATATTTGGAGGCAAATTTAGAGTTACTGGTCCTTAACCAGGAGCCCTGGTAGGGCTATGGTTAGGCATTGGGCTGCTAATCACAAAGTCCAAGGTTCAAACCCACCAGCTTCTCTAAAGGAGACAGAGGTAGCAGTGTGCTCCTGTGACAGACAATGACAGCCTTGGAGACCCTGTGGGGGTCGTGGGAGTCACAAGTGCCTCACAGCAGACAACTCCTAAACTCCTAAACTGTGGACACTTGGTCATGTCCACCACAGAAGGGGGTTTAGGAGTTCCAGGTTATAGGGTTGATAGAGAAGTAGCCTTGGTGACACTGTGGCAGAAGCACTGGATTGCTAACTGTACAGTCGGCAGTTCAAACCCACCAGCCGCTCTGTGGCAGGACGCTGAGCTGTCTGTCCCTGGGAAGACTTCGAGTCTGAGGACCGTGCTAGAGGGCTGCGATGAGTCGCAATCCACGTGACGGCAGTGGGCTGAGGGGTTTATGAGAGTTGTAACCTGGGAACAGAGCTCAGCACAGTCTACACCAGAATCTGCTCAAGAACATGTAGACTGATTTAAGAAAACTTTCTATATCTTTTAAAGCAAACCTGGAAATCTGGATTTTTTAGGGAAAACACCTACTTTTAAAAAGCTGGAAAATTATTGCTGTTAGAAAGCACACTATGTAGCCACAGAAATTACAACCGCGTTGGTACTGGTATAAAGACATAAATTGTTGGTCTTAGGTTGTGTCTAGTTGACTCTGACTTACAGCGACCCTATATACAACACTGGGTCTTGTACAATCCTCACAATTGTCACACGTACATGCACTGCTGCCGCCACTGTGTCAGTCCATCTCTTCAGAGGTCTTCCTCTTTCCCATTGACACTCCACACGGCAAAGCATGACGCCTTTCTCCAGGCCTGCTTCCTCCTGACAACATGACAGGAGCACTCGGGCTGCACTTTGTTTGTTCTTCCGACAGTCCATGGTACTGTCCATGTTCTTCTCCAACACCATAACTCAAATGCATCAATCCTTTACGGTCTTCCTGATTCACTGTGTTTCACATACGTATGAGGTTATTGAAAATACCATGGCTTGGGTCAGGCATAGCTTACTCCTCAAAATGGTATCATTGCTCTTCAATACTAAAGAGATCTGTGCAGCTGATTTACCCAGTGTAATATGTCATTTGATTTGCCCAATGCAATATGGTGCTGGATCCAAACAAAATGAAGCATTTGACAGCTTTGATCTTTTCTCCATTTATCCTAATGTTATTTATTGGTCCTGTTGACAGGATTTTTGTTTTCTTTACATTGACGTGTAATCCATAATGAAGGCTGTGGTCTTTGATCTTCATCAGTAAGTATTTTAAGTCCTCTTTACTATCTGCATATGGCAGGTTGTTAATGAGCCTTCCTCCAATCCTGATGCCACGTTCTTCTTCATATAATTCAGCTTCTTGGATTATGTGCTCATCACGCAGCCTGAATAAGAATGGTGAAAGACTACAACCTGGTACACACCTTTCCTGACTTTAAACCATTCAGTGTCCCTTTGTCTGTTTGAATGACTGTCTCTTGGTCTATGTACAGGTTCCTCACGAGCACAATGGGGTGTTCTGGAATACTCATTCACCCCAATTATTCATAGCTGGTCAGGATTCACAGAGTTGAAAGCCTTTGCACAGTCAAGAAAGCACAGGTAAACATTTGTCTTTCTGGTATTCTCCGCTTTTAACCAAAATCCATCTGATGTCACCAATGATAATCGCTAGTTCCATTTCCTCCTCTGAATCTGGCTTGAATTTCTGGCAGTTTTCTGGCAATGCCCTGTTGCAGCCATTTCTCAATGATCTTCAGCAAAATTTTACTTACATGTAATATTAATGATATTGTCCAACGATTTCCGCATTCCATTGGGTCACCTCTCATTGGAATGGGCACAAATATGGATCTTTTCCAATTGGTTGGCCAGGTATCTGGCTCCCAAATCTCTTGGCATAGATGAGTGCGTGCCTCCAGCGCTGCATCAGTTTGTTGAGAGATTTCAGTTTGTGTTCTGTTCATCCCTGGGGTCTAGTTTTTCTCCAGCGCTTTCAGTGCAGTTTGGATGTCTCCCTTCAGTATCCTTGGTTCTTGATCCTATGCTATCTACCTGTTGAAATGGCTGAACAGTGACCATCTCCTTTTAGTACAGTGTTTCTGTGTATTCCTTCCGTCTTCTTTTGCTGTTTTTGACATCATTCAATAATGATGATACAGACATATAGACAAATGGAATTAAAAGTCCACAAATAAGTCCATATACCTGTGGTCCACTCATTTTCGACAAGGGTGCTAAGTCCATTCAATGGGAAGGCAAGTTTTTTATTACAAGGAGTGCTGCTGGGAAAATTAGATTTCCACATGCAGAAAAGAATGAATCAGGATCCATGCCTCACACCATAGATACACAATCCATTTCAAAATGGATCAAGTAAAGCTACACGAGAAAGTTAGCACCAAGGTCACAACAGCCTTGCCCTTACATCATTTTCTTCTGAGAATTTTATGGTTTCAGTTTTCACACATAGGTCCTTGATCCATTTTAACTGGTGCCTGTGTGTTGTGTGAAGCATGGATCCTGATTCAGATATGACAATGAAGTGTGCACAGCACAAAAGAAAATAGATACATGGGACCTCATAGAAATTAAGCTTTGTTGTTCGTCAAAAGACTTTACCAACAAAGTGAAATGACAGGCTACAGATTGGAAGATTTGGGGACCCATGTGTCCCAAGGAGTCTAATACCCATAATATATATATATTTTTTAAAGTCTACCACATAGCCATAACAAGAAAAAGATACAAAGCCCAATTTTAAAAACTGACAAAGAATTTGCACAGACGTTTACTAAAGAGGATGCCCAAATGGGTGAAGAACACATGAGAAGCTCATCAAGGCCACTAGCTCTTGGTGACCGTGGTGGCGCTGGGCCATGGAGTTGGCTCTGACTCATAGTGACCCTGTAGAGGGTTTCTGAGGCTGTAAATCACGGCAGGTCAATTTGAACTGCTGACCTTGCAATTAACAATCTGACTCATAATCCACGATGTTACCAGTGTTCTTGGTGTGCAGCTGCTGGATAATGGACTGGACCTCAAGGTTGGTTTGAACCGCAAGGTCGGCAGTTCAAACTCACCAGCCTGTCCTTGGAAACCCTGTGCAAGGTCACTATGACTCAAAGGTCACAAGTGACTCAAAGGAACTTGACAGAAAACAACAACAACTAGGGTTCCTGGGAGTTAGCTGTTTGTGGTTGTCAAGCGCCACTGAGGTAGTTCTGACTCACAGTGACCCTGTATAGGGTTTCCATAGAGCAGATGGGGAGCTTGAACTGCTGACCCTGCAGTTCAAAGCGACCTTGTAGTCCATCGCATTAGCCCCAGTGCCGCACAGGATTCCTTATCCCTGTCATTGTAAGGAAGATGTAAATACAAATCACAGTGACACAACACGTGGTTCCAAGAGAATGGCAGTGACAAAATAAAACAAACAAAAAGCAGAAAACAACAAATGTTAGTGAGGTTGCCAAGAAACGGAAGCCTTCCTCCATTGATGGTGCCTGTGTGATATGGGACATCGCTGTGGGACAGATGTGTGTGAGTTGTGGTGTTGGAGCATACTAAAGTACCACGGACTGCCAGGAGAACCAACAGATCTATGTTGGGAGAAGTATAGCCTGAGTGCTCCTTAGAAGCCAGGATGGACATTTTATCAGGACATTTTATCAGGAGGGACCAGTCCCTGGAGAAGGATATCATGCTTGGTAAGATGGAGGGTCAGAGAAAAAGAGGAAGACCCCCCAACAGCTTAACAAGCCTTGTGAGGCTGGCGCAGGACTGGGCAGGGTTTTGTTTTGTTGTGTGTGGAGTTGCTATGTGATGAAGCCGACTGGAAGCATACAAGAGCAACAACAAATGTGGAAAACAGTTCCATGCTTCCTCAAAAACTTAAGCATAATAAAATGACTACCGAAAAGTAATACTAGCAAAGGCCCAACTAAGGGATTACTAAATCACTGAAATCCCATGTGAGTAAAGTTTTACTAAAGGTAATACAGAAATGGCTGCAAGCATACATTGACAGAGAACTTCCAGAGGGTCAAGCCGGATTCAGAAGAGGATGTGGAACAAGGAATATCATTGCTGATATCTGATAGATCTTGGCAGGAAGCAGAGAATATCAGAAAGATGCTTACTTGTGCTTTATCAACTACACAAAGGTATTTGTCAATTGTGTGGATCACGACAAGCTATGGACAACATCGCGAAGTATGAGTATTCTGGAACACTTAATTCTGCTCATGAGGAATCTGTACCTGGACCACGAGGCAGTTGTTCGAACAGAACATGGGAACCCTGAATGGTTTAAATTAAGGAAGGTATGCGAGAGGGTTGTAATCTTTCACCATACTTATTCAGCCTGTATGCTGAGCAAATAATCCAAGAAGCCGGGTTCTATGAAGAAAAACGTGGCATCAGGATTGGAGGAAGACTCATTAACAACCTGTGATATGCAGATGATACAACCTTGCTTGCTGAAAGTGAAGAGGACTTAAAACATTTACTGATGAAGATCAAAGAGCACAGCACAGCCTTCAGTATGGATTACATCTCAATGTAAAGAAAACAAAAATATTCACCACTGGACCAATAAATAACATTCTTATCAACGGAGAAAAGATTGAAGTTGTCAAGGACTTCACTCTGCTTGGATCAACTATCAACACTCATGGAAGCAGCAGTCAAGAAATCAGACGACGTATTGCATTAGGCAAATCTGCTGCACTAGTCCTTTTTAAAGTGTTGAAAAGCAAAGATGTCAGCTTGAGGACTAAGATGTGCCTGACCCAAGTCATGGTATTTTCAATAACTTCATATGCATGAGAAAGCTGGACAGTGAATAAGGAAGACCCTTAGAAGAATCAATACTTTTGAGTTATGGTGTTAGAGGAGAATATTGAAAATGCCATGGGCTGCCCAAAGAACCAACAGATCTGTGTTGAAAAAAGTACAGCCAGAGTGCTCCTTGGAGGCCAGGATGGCCAACCATCATCTCTCATACTTCCGACATATTGTCAGGAGGGACCAGTCGCTGGAGAAGGCTATCATTTTTGCTAAGATGGAGGGTCAGAGAAAAAGAGGAAGACCCCCAGGGAGTGGCAACATCAATGGGCTCATGCGTGGCAACAAATGTGAGGTTGGCCCAGGACCAGGCAGTGTTGAATTGGTACCGACTCGATGGCACCTAACAACAAAATCACACAATGCTTTATCTAAATCTGAGGTGCCCATTTCAAGTAGACATTTCCTTAAATGTATGTTGTATCTTCCTATTTTTGAGGGACAACAATAGTGTATAGTTCTCTCTGCTATGTCTGAAGAAAATATTCCATATGCTTTAAGTAAAATTTAATTATTTTACTAAAAATACTACTTATTTCAGCTTTATTCAGATCCTTGTTGTTGTGGTGGTGGTTAAGTGCCTTCAAGTCAATTCCGACCCATAGCAACCCTGTATAGGGTTTCCAAGGAGCAGCTGTTGAGCTTGAACCACTGATCTTGCAGTTCACATAACTTCGCAGTCTGACACATTAGCCCACAGCGCCACACCAGGACCCCAAGCTGTAGTTAATTCACTGATTAATAAATGTTGTATTGGGCTTGGTAGAGAATATCAAACCATACATTATCAAAATTAAACATGATATTAAAAAGCATATTATCCTAAAAAAACAACAATGTTGAACGTAGAACTACCATATCCAATCCGAGATGCACCCCCGGAAGACATAACAGCAGGAACACAACAGAAACGAAGAGCAGTGTGCTCTACAGAGCACTTCTGTTACCAGGTGAAGGGTGAGTCTGCAGATCAATGGATAATCAAAACGTGGTACAAACATACAACGGAGTGTTATGCAGCCATTAGGAGAAACAAAGTCCTCATGTATACCCACAATATGAATGAACCTTGAAAATGTGCTGGATGAAATAAGTAGGTCACAAAAGAGCAAATACTATACGATCTTGCTTAAAAAAAATCAGCAAATATATAGAAATCAAAGTGTCCTGGCAACATAGTGCATAGCAAGCTGAGCTGCTAACTGAAAGGTCAGTGGTTCAAATCTATCAGTCACTCCATGGGACAAAGATGAGATTTTCTGCTCCCATGAAAATGCACAGCCTCAGAGACCCTACATCTCAGGGTGGGGAACCTTTTTTCTGCTAAAATTTAAAAACATCATTCATGGGCCACCCAAAATTATCAATTTAGGAAATAGCCTGCTATATTTGGTCAAACATTTAATTAACTCAACCCTAATGTGACGACTGGAACCGAGGTTGCCCTGGCAGGGCCAGACCAAATGATTTTGAGGAAAATATATTAAAAAATACCATGGACTGCAAAAAGCACAAACCAATCTGTGTTGGAGGAAGTACAGTCTGAATGTTCCCTGGAAGCCAGGATGGCCAGACTTCATCTGTCATACTTCAGACTTATTAACAGGAGGGACCAGTCCCTGGAGAAGGATTTCATGTTTGGTAAAGTAGAGGGTTGGAGAAAAAGAGGAAGACCCCCAATGAGATGGACTGGCACAGTGGCAGCAGCAATGGGCTCAAGCATAGCAATGATTGGGAGGTTGGTGCAGGACCGGGCAGTGTTTCGCTATGTTGTGCATAGGGTCGCTATGAGTTGGTGCTGACTTGATGGAACCTAATAATAGCAGCAAATACGGCCCGTGGAGCAGACGTTCCCCACCCCTGCTCTACAGGGTCACTCTGAGTGGGAAGTGACTCCAGGGCACATTGCCACCACTATCACCACCACAGGGACCAAAGAAGATTAATGGCTACCAGGCGTGGGAGGGAGGGGCAGAAGGGAGTTTTTGCTTAGCGGGTGTGACGATGGCACCGACTGCTGTGTGCCACTGCGATGGATGTCTGGAGCCAGCAGGAGCAGAGAGCGCCTGTTCACTCAAAGGGGCATCAAGTTTACATCGATGGTGGCAGAATTATCCGGAAAAGGGCAGGGAGATGGGTCATTTCCACATGCAGCCATTTCTTGACATGACATATACTTTGTTATCTGCATTTTCCTCACAATAAATAATAAAAGTAGGAAAAATATTGGCAAATAGTTGAGAATAAAAATAAAATGGTGTGTGAGCCAAAGACACATGTGTGAGGCAGATGTGCTGCCAGCTGTCAGCCTGGTTTCATGAGTGGTTCTACGGCAGAGTCCAGGGAGGGCTTCCTGGGGGAAGAGGCATTTCAACCCCAGTATAGACAGCACTGTCTGGAGCCCTGGTGGCTTGACCCCACCAGCTGCTCAGAGGGAAACAGATGAAGCTGTCAGGTCCCATAGAGACGTGTGGCCTCAGAATCTCTGTGGAGCAGTCCTCTGTCCCCCGGGCTGCTGTGAGTGGGAGTTTGCTCAGGGACAGGATTTCGGGTTAGGGACAGACAACACTGTAAAAGGGAGAGCTAGCAGGAAAATGACAGGTGCGGCAGTGGCAGGTGTGTGCCATAACTCCGGTTACAACTCAAAGCAACCCTCTTGTCACTATTGTGAAGTGCCATTGACTCGGTTTCAACCCATAGCGACCCTGTATAGCATTTCCAACTATGTGGAAACAAAGTGGCTAGTGGGTTTGAACATCTGACCATACGGTTCAAACCGACCTTGCAGTTCAACGCATTAGCCCACAGCGCCACATCAGGACTCCCAGTAGTCCCCTCAAACTCTCCAAACAAAATCCCTTCTGCCAAGTCAAGTCCCACTCACAGCAACCCTGTGGGACGGAGTCGAAGTGCCCCCAAGGGTTTCCAAGGCTGCCATCTTTACGGGAGCAGGCGGCTGGTGGGTTCAAATCCCTGGCCCTTTGGTTAGCAGTCAAGCACTGTAACCACTGCACCACCAGAGGACCCCAAATAGTCAGACTTTACTAAGAACTCAGCCTTTGGCATAAACACAGACGACATCCCCTGCCCACCGTCAACGCAGCTGCTGACCTTGAGGTGCACACACTGGACAGCATCCAGGTCCACGAGGGCTGGTGACACAGTGTCTGACAACAGAAAAGAAAGAAGGAAGGGATCATAGCAGGTGGCTCCCACTTCAAAGGCAGAGATGGAGAGCCCACAGTCCACACACCCAGGCCTTATTTCAATGACAAAAGTTGGCAGACATTGGCTCCCCTCTACATAGGGACAGATCCTGGCTTCCTTAGGAGCATCAGTGGCAGCCTCACTGCAAGTGCCTTGTAAACCAGGCTTTTTGATGGTTGTGGCCCTCCTCCCCCCATTTTGGCTCCTTCAGGTACCAGGCACACAGGCCCTGGGCCCATCTCCACCATTTTGCTTTCTCTCTTTGATGGAAGGAAGTGTTCTCTATGCTGAGTACAAAAGACAACCTGATGATTCTGACGGTGATTCAGGAAGAAGCAGGGGGACATGCGATGCCTGGAGAGCATGGCCAGGTTTTCAGTTACTCAGTTATTTTCCCCTCAAAATATTTTGCAAATGCCTGGGCAGGTGAGGAATCAAACCAACTCTCTTGGATCTTATACTGTCAGCAATCAGCTGCTAATCAAAATTTTGGCAGTTTAAAACCACCCAGTGGCTCCATCGGAGGAAAGACCCGTTGGGAAGATCACAGGCCAGGAAACCCTGTGGGCATTTCTATGCGAAGATGGATTCAAGTTGATGGCCCCTAACAAAAACAACATCATCTATTTCTCAAGACAGCAATAACAAAATACAACAAACAGAAGGACTTAAAAAATAAAAAAAACAACTATTTCCTCACAGTTCTCAGAACAAACAAAACAAAACCAACCAAAACTGTTGTCACTGAGTCGGTTCTGAGTCACAGCGAGACTCTAGGATGGAGCCAAACTGCCCCACTGGGTTTCGGAGGCTGCAAATCTTCACCTTTCTCCCACTGACCTCTCAGCTAGCAGCTGGACACTGTGGCCACTGAGCCACCACGCCTCCTTCTGTACCGGCAGGTGCCCAGAGTCTCACTGATATCCAAGGCAGAGGTTGGGGTGATGCGTTCACGAACCATGGATGGCAGTAAACCACAGAAGCTGCGAGAGAGGCATGAACAGAACCAGCTCCTCTAGTACGGTGACTGTGGACATCTGGCCTCGTGGCGCAGTGAGTTAAGCATTGGGCAGTCTGTGTCATAAAGATTTCCAGCCTTAGAAACGCTGTGGGACCGTTCTGCTCTGTCCTGGAGGGTCACTGGGAGTCAGACTTGACTCTATGGCAGTGGGTTTGTTGGTTGGTTTTGCTGACTTGTATGGCCAGCCCTGCACTCTCTCGACCCCAACTTTCTTCTTGAAACACCCATGTTCAACCATGTAACACCCACCCAGCATAGAGCAAATCTGAGCTCAGAGAGGGCAAGAGACCGGCCCAAAGGAGCAAAGCGAGTGAGGCAGTGTGCTGGGGTTTGTGGTCTGACGCTCAGAACACAGGGTCCTCTGAGCTTATACACCTGCTGTTCCTGCTGACTCTATGCGTTCTAGCTCCTCCGCTGCTGACAAATCTTCCCTGACAGTCTGCCAAGACTGGACCCCTCCCTTCCCTTTGCAACTACGCGGGTGTCTCAGGCTGGCACTAGTGATACTTGGGGTCAGATCATTGTTTGTTGGGGGCTGTTATGTGCATTGTAGGAAGTGGAGCAGCATCCTTAGCATTTTCCCAGGAGATGCCAATAGCACCCCCACCCCAAGGTGTGCTGACCACAGGTGTCTCCAGACATTGCCAGGGTCCCCAAGGGAAGGAGACCCATTCTCAGTGCAGTGATCCTTTGGACAACCCCTACAGCACCTTTCTTCTTGACTTCTTGGTTCCTTGTCTGTACACGTAATGTGACAAGGATCTCAGTCACCTTCTCCACCTTATGTTCAAAGTGCCCGCGACCTGTCTGTTGTTATTAAGTGTCTGAGGAGCGGCTGTGGGTTTGAACCACTGACCTTGCTGGTAGCTGTCTGGACTGCCATTTCCTACAGCACCACACACAGTTATTACTCGTGAGTTCCGACTCACAGAAGGGAACCCTGGAGGCCCTGCGCCATCCTCACAGCCGCGGCCGTGTTTGAGTTCAGTGTTGCTGCTATGATGACATCATTCCATCTCTTTGGAGGTCCTTCTCTTTTACACTTTACCGAGCCTGGTGCCCTTGTCCAGGGTCTGGTCTCTGTTGCTAACACATTCAAAACACCAGAGAACAATCTTGCCATGCTTACTTCTAAGGTGCGTTCTAGCTGTAGTTCTTCCAAGATAGATAATAGACACTCAGTAAGCACCTGCTTGTTTGAATGACTGGAGTCCCTGCGTGATGCAAACAGCAGACACATTCAGCGGCTCAGGAGTCCAGCCACAGGTGCCTTGGAAGAAAGACCTGGTGATCCATTTCTGAACTCTATGGAGCACAGTTCTGCTCTGAAACATGAGGGGTTCTCATGAATTGGAGGGGTTCTCATGAATTGGAAGAAAGACCTGGTGATCCATTTCTGAACTCTATGGAGCACAGTTCTGCTCTGAAACATGAGGGGTTCTCATGAATTGGAGTTCTCATGAATTGACGGCACCTGCTAGGACATGGACTCTAGGCAGTGGTCTTGGGAGCTCAAATCCTCCCTCCTTTTGTCCAGTGCAGAACAATGCTCTGGTCCAGGAGGGAAGCACTCTTCTTAGAGCTGGCAGGAGGGGTACCACCCTTGGGACTTAGGCCCCTAAGAGCCCCACTCACCGAAACTACTGTTTTCCTGACTGTGGCTACATCAAAGGGGCCCAGATGGAAGTGAGTAAGCGAATGGGAGAGACAAAGTTGTAGAAAGAAGAGGTGCTAAATAAAGCTGCAGGGGTGGTCTCCTTCCTTTTGTCCTGAAGACACTGGTCATTGGGCTGTGGAGTCAGAACAATAGCATTTACTGCTGGTATGCACACCAGGGGCGTGATTTATGCTGTAAAAAGTAAGCTGCCTTTAACAGTGTCTGAATGGTCCCAATTCTGAAATAGAACAAAGGAAAAGGCTTTTCCTCTTCCTCAAGCACAAACCCACACAAGAATCTATACATACACGCTCACACATACACACATGCATGTGCACTAATATACCCACACATACACAAGGCACACACAGACACATGCACACATGCATGTGTGACGTGTATACACATGCATGCATACAGAGACACAAGCACTTTCCCACAAACACACATGATCGCATGCATGCACACACATGTACCCCACACACGTAAACATTTATGCACACACACACTTGTATACACAGCCACACAGCCACAAGTTCATGTGCACACAGGCAGACATATACACACAAACACACATGTATGCATACAGTGCACACACAAATGCACACAGGCACATTCAAACACACACACACTCACACATGTTCTTGTTGTTGTTGTCAGGTGCCATCGAGTCGGAACTGACTCATAGCGACCCCATGCACAGCAGAACGAAACAATGTCTGATCCTGGGCTAACCTCACTACCGCTGCCACACTTGACGCCATCAATGATGCCACCTGGCTGATCTATCTTGTTGGGGGTCTTCCTCTTTTTCTCTGACCCTCCACCCTACCCAGCATGACATCCTTCTCCAGTGATTGTTTCCTCCGGACAATATGTCCAAAGTATGAGAGACAAAGCCTAGTCATCCTGGCCTCCAAGGAGCACTCTGGTTGAACTTCTTACCAAACAGATCTATTGGTTCTTTTGGCAGTCCATGGCACTTTCAGTATTCTCCAACACCACAACTCAAATGCATCAATTCTTCTACGATCTTCCTTATTCACTGTCCAGCTTTTGCATCCATATGAGGTTATTGAAAATACCATGGCTTGGGTCAGGAGCACCTTAGTCCTCAAGCTGACATCTCTGCTCTTCAGTACTTTAAAAAGTTCCTGTGCAGCAGATTTGCCCAATGCAATATATGTCGTCTGGTCTCTTGACTGCTGCTTCCGCGAATGTTGATAGTTGATCCAAGAAGAATGAAGTCCTTGACAACTTCAAGGACACTCACACATACACACAAGGATTACACATAAGGATGCATACAGCCACATACATAGTCACACATGCATGTACACACATATACGCACATACATACACACACATTCTCACTTGCAGACACACAGGCACATACACATATACTCTCACATGCATACATACAAACAGACACATATGCAAACTGGTTTCCTATGACTCTACAACTAATATTGAGGACAAAAATTCAATACTCTTTGGAGTGACAAAATGGGATGGCTTTTATTGTCACCAAGCCCTAAAGTAAAAAATCAGCAACTATTTTGTTTCATCATCCAGTAAACAGGAAGGCCACCTCCTACCTTGTAGTCTGTTGCACTGCGGGGGCTGTGTGTGGCTGGGATGCTGGAAGCTATGCTACTGATATTCCAGATACCAGCTGGGTCACCCATAGTGGACAGGCTTTATCAGAGATTCCAGGTTGATATTCAGTAGGAAGACTACCTGGTGATCTGGACTGCCAAAAATCAGTAGTGAAAATCTTATGGCTCTTGAAAAAACATTGTCTCATGTTGTTGTTGTCAGGTGCCATTGAGTTGGTACCGACTTACAGCGACCCTAGGCACAACGGAACAAAACACTGCCCGATCCTGGGCCAACCTCACAATTGTTGCCA
>NW_006408779.1:1343763-1345182 GCF_000296735.1 Chrysochloris asiatica | reverse complement strand
AATGGGCACAAATACAGATCTCTTCCAATCAGTTGGCCAGATAGTTGTCTTCCAAATTTCTTGGCATTGATGAGTGCCTCCAGTGCCACTTCAGTTTCTTGAAAGATTTCAATTTGTATCCCATCAATTCCTGGTGCCTTGTTCTTTGCCAATTCCTTCAGTGCACCTTAGACTTCCTCCTTGAGTATCATTGTCTCTTGATCACATGCTACCTCTTGAACGGTTGAACATCGACCATTTCCTTTGGGTACAGTGACTCTGTGTATTCCTTCTATCTTCTTTTGATGCTTTCTGCATCATTCAATAATTTGTCCAGAGAATCCTTCAATAATGAAAGTTGAGGCTTGAAATTTTTCCTCAGTTTTCCTACCTTGAGAAATGCTGAGCATGTTCTTCCCTTTTGGTTTTCTGATTCCAGATCTTTGTACATTTTGTTGTAATATTTGACTTTGTCTTCTCGAGCTAACCTTTGACATTTTCTGTTCAGCTATTGTACCTCCCCATTTGTTCCATGTGCTTTAGCATCTCTACGCTGGAGAGCAAGTTTCAGTGTCTCTTCTGACATCCATTTTGATACTTTCCTTCTTTCTTCTTAATGACTTTTTGCTTTCTTTCTGTACGATGTTCTTGATGTCATCCCACAACTTTTCTGGTCTTCAGTCTTTAGTGTCTCATGTATCAAATCTGTTCTTCAGATGATCTCTAAATTCAGGTTGGATATATTCAAGGTCATGTTTTGGATCTCATGGACTTGTTTTCATTTTCTTCAGCTTCAGTTTGAATCTGCATATGAGTAATTGATGGTCTGTTCCACAATCTGCCCCTGGCCTTGTTTTAGCTGGTGATATGGAGCTTTTCCACCGTCTCTTTCCACAGATGTAGTCAATTTGATTTCTATGTATTCCATCTGGTGAGGTCCATGTGTATAATTGTGTCTTATGCTGTCTAAAGAAGGTATTTGAAATGAAGAAATCATTGGCTTTGCAGAATTCTATCATGCGTTCTCCAGCATCATTTCTGTCACCAAGGTCCTATTTTCCAACTACTGATCCTTTTGCTTTGTTCTCAACCTTTACATTCCAATCTCCAGTAATGTTCAATACAACTTGGTTGCATATTTGATCACTTTCAGATAGAAGAAATTGGTAGAATTCTTCTATTTCATTCTCACTGGCTTTAGTGGTTGGTGCATAAATTTGAATAACAGTGGTATTAACTGGTCTTCCCTGTAGGTGCATGGATATTATCCTATCACAGACAGTGTTGTACCTCATGACTGATCTGGATATATTCTTTTTGACGATGAATGCAACATCATTCCTCTTCAATTTGTCATTTCCGGCATAGTTAACCATGTGGTTGTCAGATTCAAAATGGCCAATACCAGTCCATTTCATCTCACTAATGCCTAAGATATCA
>NW_006408779.1:1336296-1343348 GCF_000296735.1 Chrysochloris asiatica | reverse complement strand
GATGCATAGTGACTTTATGCACAGCAGAATGAGACACTGCCTCATCCTGTGCCAACCTCACTATTGTTGCCACGCTTCCAGACAAAGACAGACTAGAAAGAAGGAGTGACGAACTACTTCTGAATATTCAGTCACTGAAAACCTTATGAACAGCAGAGAAACTGACAGATACCGTCCTATAAAGTGCTGGATGATGAGCCTCCTTGGGTGGAAGGCTCTCAACATACACAGTGATCAGGACAATGGGCTGAATTAAGCACAGGCATGATTCTGAAGGTGACATAGAACCAGACAAGGTTTCGTTCTGTTGCATGTGGGGCACAGTGAGTAGCAACAACAGCAGCATGAAGCAGGAAGGTCTGTGTGTGTGGGGGCTGCATCTACAATTCTAGAAGCATCCTGAATTGGTAAGTGCTGGGCCCTTTGTGAAAATGTTCAACACTGTGTAGGTACGACATGCTCACGCTTATTGAACATGAAGCTGATTAAGTAATAAATAAATATGTTAATTAATACCTGGTGAGTTACTAGACCCTCTTCCCTCTGTAAACACAGTTTGCTCAAGGTAACAGGTGTAGGCATACCTGTGTATTTGAACTTTGCATTTGTTGTTGTTGTTAAGTGCTGTCAGTTCCAGCTGCTGAGTTTGAACCACTGACCTTGAGGTTCAAACTCATCTTACAGTCCAGTGCTTTATCACAGCACCACCCCAGGAACTTTGTATAAACTGTGCTGTTCATGAATGGGAGGTTTGTAAGAATCCTGCATCGAACAAGTCTGTCGGTACTATTTTCCCATCAGCGTTTCCTAACTTCATGTGTCTGGGTCCCATTTCTTCTCCTTCTGGTGGGGAGAGATGGGTACAGCACTGGACTGCTAACCATAAGGTCAGTGGTCTTAAGTCACCATCCACTCCTTGGAAACCCCATACAGGACTGCTATGAGTCGGAACCGACTAGACGGCACTTCAAACAACATCATGCAAGCTTCACAGATTGCAGTAGCTTGCCACCATAACTCTCGTGTGCACTGGGATGACAATATTCATCTGACTGGCTGTCTTGTGTAATCACTTTATGGTGGTAGTCTGGAAGGGGACCTGCAATTCCTCTGAGGTCCAGGGACTCGAAAATTGTGAAGCCTTGCTGTCCTGCCAGATTATCTCGGGCCTGCAGATCTGCAGACAGCCTGTGTCCTCACAGAAGCTGTCAGGCCCAGGGCAGCAGGGGGAAGCTGTTCTGGCATCTGGGGCGCCCTGATAGCCGTGGGAGCCCGGCGATCCACAACACATGTGGGAAGTTCGCTTTGTAGGAAAAGAGAGCACGCGTGCCCCTAGCAGACTCTTTGATCTCCTTTGGGAAGAAAGTTTTGTCAACTGCCCCTTTGAATCTTTGCCATTCAGACATGAAAGACAAAGGGAGGAAAAGGGGGATGTCAGGAAACACCCAGAAAGAGAGCAGGTGCCCTGGCGGCTGGCTTCCTGGAGGTCTTTTTTCACCCTTTCCCAGATGGGGATGTGCACGTCCAGCGCTGATGACTGGGATGGCCACTGTGCTCGTGCCTTCATGGCAAGGAAGTGAGGGGAAGTCTTTCTCAGACCTGGTGGCACTGTGGGATAAGCACTGGGCTGCTGACCACAAGGTCGTCGGTGCAAATTAATAATGGGAAGTCCAGGGTCCCGGGGCCGGCGGGACAGGAAGGGTCTTCCAGCCATCTTGTACTGGGAAAGGGGCGAAATGTTAGCGGTCCCCCACACCCTTGGTGAGACGTTGGGGTTCATTATCCTCTTTCCTGGATCGGATCTCTGCTTCTGGGTGAGGAGTACCCAGTATGCATGTCACAGCAGTATTTAAACCAGCATCACCCAAGGTAGGCGGAGCTTCCGGACTAAGATGAACTAGGAAGAAAACACCTGGTGATGGACTTCTGAAACCAGCCAATGAAAACTCGGCAGATCCCAACGGTCCAATCGAAAACTGGCTGACCATGGGGACTGGCAGGACTGGGCAGTATTTTGTTCTGTTGTGTGGGGGTTGCTGTGAGTGCAGGGTTAGGAGTGACTGGTGGCTGGTTGTGTATCTCCGAGTTGGTTCTGACTCATCGTGACCCTATAAAGCGTTTCCAAAGCTGTAAATGTTTACAGGAGCAGAAAGCCTCCTCTTTCACCAGCGAGCACCTGGTAGACTTGAACTGCTGACCTTGTGGTTAGCAGACTAACATGTAACCCACTCCAGCATCAGCACTAGCAAACATGTGTGCCCGGAACTTCCCAGCATGTTTGCATGAATGCCTAGATTCACAGACTAGAACCCTCTGGTTCTACAATAGCACCCAGAGCTCTGTCAGATCAAAGGCTCCGTTCAGGAGGGATGAGATCGAATCCTAGCAGTTTTCGCTCAGTCATACACCTTGGGCCAGGGGCTTCTTCTTTTGCCTCAAGCTGCATTTTTATAAAAGATGATTTTAAGTATTATTGTGACTCTACAGCCCCTCGTCGGCTCTTATCAACAATGAATGAAAACTCAGCCACCAAAAGACATAAATCGGCAAAATGTTCTTGTACCACTTACAGTACAAATCTGCCGCACAAGACCTCTTTAAAGTGTTCAAGATCAAAGATGTCAGTTTAAGGACTAAAGCGTGCTGGCTGAAGTCATGGTGTTTTCAAGAATCTCATATGCATGAGAAAATTGGACAGTGAATAAGAATGACCGTAGCAGAAATGATGCATTTGAGTTCTGGTGTTGGAGAAGAATACCATTCAAAGTACCATGGAGTGCCAGAAGAACAAACAAATCTGTGTTTGGAAGAAGCAGTCAGAAGGCTCCTTAGAAGCCAGCATGGGGAGACTTCATCCCTCAGACCTCAGACATATTATCAGGAGGGACCAATCCCTGGAGAAGGACAGACAGCACGCTTGGTAAAGTGCAGGGTCAGCAAGAAAGAGGAAGCCCACCAATGAGATGGAGTGGTACAATGGCTACAGCAATGGGCTAAGGGAGCACCGACTGTGAGGTTGCCACAGTGTTCTGCTCTGTGAGAGTACATAGGGTCGCTAAGAGTCCAACTCCACAACACCTCACAGCAACACCAGCACAACTCCCAGGTCCTATTCCTCCTCCTCTCAGACGCTCCCCTGACGTTCTCTCTATACAAAGCCCTCAGCAAAGGTAAGTGAGGGGCTCATGACTCCTTTACCTGACCACTTCTCCCTGTTGGGTGAAAAGATGGAGAAGGAACTTGAGAAACTTTAGGAAAGTGGAGGAGGGTTTTGCTATCATACAGCCGTGCCCCCCGACACTGCCCCCCATCCCTGTGGTATTAAGTGGAATGATGTCTTGGGCAGCGAAGTTTAAGTGGATCACACCCCCCTCCCCAGGCCCCATGAAGCCTTAACTGTCAACAGAGTCCAAAAGCGTGATGTGTGCAACATACATTGTTGTATCTGGGCTTTGGGGGCGTATGCACACCAGCCGCCCGACTTCCTGATTTTCCCACGAGTTTTCAAAAAGATCTTGTAAGTCTGTGTCAGAGTGTCAGGTCCCCAGCAGGACCATGTTTCCTGTGTTGTGTTTTCTTAGTAACCCAGAGGGCACGGGAAAAGGTGCGCAAATGCTTCCGCTTCTGTTATCACCGGATTAGGCAGCACAGAGGTCTGTGCCCTGAGGAAAGGATCATGAGAATGCTTAGCGGATGCTAGCCCTGCAGATGGATCAGAATTCCTCAGACTCAAAGGCTGGCCTGGGAGGAGAGAGGGTGTGGAAAGGAGAACCCCAAACCCCACACCAAACCCTCTCCTGTTCAGCAGATTCAGACTCACAGCGTTCCTACAGGGCAGAGTAGAACTGCTCCATAGGGTTCCCCAAACGGTACATCCTAAACAAGCAGGGTGCCTCACTGTTCTCCCGAGGAGCGGATGGTGTGTTCGAACCACCAGCCTTTCAGTCAGCAGCTGAACAGTAAGCCACTGTGCCACCAGAACTCCTCAGAGAGAATTCAGTGATGCCTAGACTTACTCCCCCCGAATCAAACAAAACTTTCTGCCATTAAGTGGGGTCTAAGTCCCTGTGACCTTGTTGTTGTTGTTGTTAAGTGCCGTTGAGTCGGTTCTGACCCTTAGCGACCCTGACCAGGGTTTTCGAGGCTGTAAATCTTTACGGGAGCAGAAAGCCTCATCTTTCTCCCGCTGAGCAGCTAGTAGTTTTGAACTGCTGATCTTGTGGTTCACAGCCCGATTCGTAACCACTACGCTACCAGAGCTCCTTAACCTTACAGGGCAAGAATGGAGCTGCTCCACAGGGTGTCCAAGGCTGTACTCTACAGAATTCTACATCTCTGCCCCTCAGAGGGGCTGCTGAGATCACACCAGCGACCTTCTGGTGAGGTGCCCAACACTGAATCCACGGCACTACCAGGACTCGCCAAAAGTCTTCCATCCACAGGGAGTAATGGGAGGGAAGGTGCTTAAAGCACTGGTGAGTCTGAAGGTCCACCTTCATTCTCTGCGAATGTGGTGACACCATGCCTTACAGAGTAGAGCTGTGAGCTGTAAACTGTGGGCTGTGGTGTTGACCTCGACTGTACTGATCAGACTGTGCTGACCCTTACAGAGTAGGGCCGTGAGCTGGGAGCTGTGGTGTTGACCTCAACTGAAGGAGATGGTCAGGCCTTTCTTCTATGCTGCCTCGGGGTGGTACAAAATGCCATTAGAGTCTTACTGTTTTCTGGTTACCAAGCAACCATTGACCCTGATTCTGGTAACAGCATTGACTAGTGCAGGCACAAACAGACCCCAGATTCAACGGCTCAATTCAATAGTGTGAGTCTCCTTTGAGTAACTGTACAAGGCACTATGTTTCATGTGCTCTCTCCTGAGCCAGGCTGAGTGGGATGGTCATCTTCAAGGTCATCAGGCTGGACGTGGGAGATGAGTGATGGTGGGCAGAGCCACATGTGGCAGCTAATCCCGGTGGACGCTGAGAAGACCTGGAGAACTCTTTGCCTGGACAGAGGGAGGGGGCGCTGGAGAGGCCATCTTCCCAGGAATTCTCACGGGAGGCCGTCTTGATGGATCTGTAAGGCAAGTCACGTTGTTCTCGCTCATCAAGTTATGGCCGTGATTTTGAAACTTGAGTGGCATTTGCTAGGAAAAATGCATGGAACAGATTTCCACCAAACAATCCCAGTGGCTCTTGCTGAGAACTTCAGGCTCTTTCAAGTCCAACACTCCAGCCATCTTATTAGTTGTAAAAGCTCTTCGTGACTTTCCAATACACGATCTTAGGATTTAATCAGACATAGATGTTGCCTGCATGCTCAGATTGCTCATATGGATGACTGACCTCTGGAAATCAACTTATCATAACCTGACTCATAGCAACCTTGTGAGGCAGAGTAGAATTGCCCCATATGGTTTCCAGGGCTACAGATCTTTATGAGAACAGACAGCCTCTTCTTTCTCCCAATGAGAGGCTGGTGGATTTGTACCACCAACCTTATGGTTAGCAGTCCTGTGCTTAACTCATGTGCCACCAGAGCTTCTTTGTTGAGTAGAAAGAAGCAAGAAATAGGAAACTGAAACTGGGAAAGAGTTTGGAATTCACTGAGTTCTCAGTGATGTACTCTCAGGAGAAGATGAGAATCCTTGCTGTTAATTGTGGGTATTGCATTCATCAAAGAAGTAAAGAAAAAATTCAGGTTACAATTTTTGAAGGATTCTATAGACCCCAAAATGCCATCATGATGCTGTTGATGGTAGGTACCTACCATTGAATTGGTTCCCACTCATATAACCTTAGGCACAACAGAAAAAAACACTGCCCAGGGCTGCGCCATCTTCACAATTGTTGTAAAACTTGACACTGCTGCTGCTGCCACTATGCCAAACCATCTCGTTGGGCATCTTCCTCCTTTTCATTGACCCTCCTCCACTTTACTGCAGTATGAGAGATGAAGTCTCACCATCCTGGTTTCCAAGGGGCATTCTGCTCGTATGTCTTCCAACACAGATTTGGTTGTCCCTGGTACTTCTAATAGTCTTCTTAACACCATAACTCACATGCATGAATTCTTATACGGTCTTGTTTATTCACTGTCCTACTTTCACACGCATGTGAAGCTATTGAAAATACCATGGTTTGGGTCAGATGAACCTAAGTCCTCAAACTGACATCCTTCCTCTTGAGCACTTTAAAGAGGTTTTGTGCAGCAGATTTGCCGAACGCAGTACTGTCATGGTTAGACTTTTGTGTCAACTTGACTAGGCGAAGATTACCAGAGGTTTGGCATTTAGGATGTGCTTATTTCCAGGATGATGACACCGAATACAGGCCCAATTAGTCCTATGACAAGCAGCAATGAGTAGCCAATCAATTGAAGGGGTGCTTCCTTGAGGGGTGTGGCCTACTCCCAACATAATGGACATGCAACAGGGACTCTCTTTCTTCCACTGGGGACTTGAGATTTTACAATTGTAAGATAATAAACTTCTCTTTATATATGTACATACATATAAACTGGTTTTGCTTATCTAGAAAACCCAGCCTAAGACAAATACATTGCTTGATTTCTTGACTGCTGCTTTCATGAGTCTTGATAGTGGATCCAAGTAAAACTAAGTCTTCGTCAACTTCAATCTTTCTTCATTTATCACAATGTTATTTACTGGTCCAGCAGTGAAGATTTTTGTTTTCTTTACATTGAGATGAAACTCATACTGAAGGCTATGGTCTTTGATCTTCAGCTTGTATTTTAAGTCCTCTTGACTTTCAGCAAGCAACGTTGAACATTTGCATATCGCAGGTTGTTAATGAGTCTTCTTTAAACCTGATGCCATGTTCTCCTTCATATAATCCATCTTCTGGGATAACTGACTCAGCATACAGGTTGAATAAGTATAGTGAAAGAATGCAACCCAGGCATTTACCTTTCTGAATTTCAAACCATTCAGTGTCCCCTTGTTCTATTTGAACAACTGCTTCGTGTTCTATAAACAGATTCCTGATGAGTACAATTAAGTGTTCTGGAATACTCATTCTCCACAATGTTGTCCA
>NW_006408779.1:1333958-1335641 GCF_000296735.1 Chrysochloris asiatica | reverse complement strand
TTTTAGCATTTCTACATGGGAGAGCAAGTTTCAGGGTCTCTTCTTACATCCATTTTGGTCTTTTCCTTCATTCTTGACTTCTTAATGACCTTTTTCTTTCTTCCTAGATGATGCTCTGATGTCATCCCGTAATTCTTCTTGTCTTCACTCATTTGTATCTAATGCATCAAATCTGTTCTATATGGAGAAAAAAAATCAAAGAAAAAGTCAAAGACTTCCTTTTTCTTGGATCCACAATCAACACAGAAAGAGAAATCAAATCAAACAACATGTTGGATTAGGAAAATCTGTTGAACAAGACCTTTTTAAAGTGTTCAGGAACAAAGATACCAGTTTGAGGACTAAGGCGCGCCTTACCCAAGGCAGTATTTTCAATAGCCTCACATGCATGTGAAAGTTGGACAACGAATAAGGAAGACCATAGAAGAATCGATGGTGTTGGAGAAGAATACTGAAAAGTACTATGGACTGTCAGAAGGACAAACAAATCTGTATTGGAAGTTCAGACAGAATGATCCTTATAAGAAGCAAGCCTGGCAAGACTCTGTTACTTTGGATATGTTGTCAGCAGGTGCTTGGTGAAGTGATGGTCAGTGAAAAAGAGGAAGAGCCTACATGAGATGGATTGGCACAGTGACACCAGCAATGGGTCCAAATGTAACAACAATGAGGATGGCACAGGGCCGCTGTGGGCAGGAGTCGACTTGGAGTACGTAACAACAGCAACACTTTGCATTAATTGGGTGTCACTTCCCTTCTTAGGTCTTATTTGGCCATGAGACAGTCCAGTCTTCCTCTCATTTTGTGATTCTAGGGTGTGTGAAAGGCAGTAAAGCTTTTTTAAAAAAAGCACAGAATGTTGCACACACAAATGAAAGATTTCACTATGAAATCAAACCAAAGTGAATAAATATAATGTTCAATCAGAACTTGAAAAATAGTAAATAACCAACCAACCCATACAGTCTTCCCTGAAGTAGAAAGACTTCTCAAAGGCACGTGGCTTCTGAGTCGAGATTGTTATTGGATGGCTGAGAGATGTCTGCACGTGGTATGGGGACAAAATTTGTCCTCAGATGTTTCTTCAACTTGTGAAGCATTTGGGTTTTTTTTAATGCTAAAATTAGAAAACCAAAACATTTCAAGGAAAAGTTCGGGCTTTTCGCAATCCTTAGATAAATACAAGATTCAGCTACTCTGAAAAGTTGGTGGTTTCACTCCTACCTCTGCTCCAAGGAAGAAAGATGTGGCTGTCTACTCCCGGAAGATTTTGATGTTGTTGTTATGTGTCATCGGGCTGGTACCAACTCACAGCGACCTTATGCACAACAGAACACAACACTGCCCGGTCCTGTACGAACCTCTCATTCCTGGCTACAGTTAAGCACATTGCTGCTGCCACTGTACCAGTCCATCTCATTGGGGATCTTCCTCTTTTTCGCTGACCCTACACTTTACCAGCATGATGTCCTTCTTCAGGGACTGGTCTCTCCTGACAACATGTCCGAAGTAAGAAAGATAAAGTCTTGCCACCCTGGCTTATAAGGAGCATTCTGGCTGTACATCTTCCAACACAGATTTGTTTGTTACTCCATGGTACACCAAATATTCTCCTCCAACACCATAACTCAAATGCATCGATTCTTCTACGGTCTTCCTTATTCACTGTCCAGCTTTCTCATG
>NW_006408779.1:1330387-1333603 GCF_000296735.1 Chrysochloris asiatica | reverse complement strand
ATCATCTGCATAGCACAGGTTGTTAATGAGTCTTCCTGCAGTCCTGATGCCATGTTCTTCTTCATATAATTCAGCTTCTCAGACTGTTTGCTCAGCATAGAGACTGAAGAAGCATGGTGAAAAGAGACAACCCTGGCGCACACCTTTCTTAATTTTAAACCATTCAGTGTTCCCTTGCTCTGTTTGAACAACTGCCCCTTGGTCTATGTACAGCTTCCTCAAGATATTGTCTGATGATTTCTACATTCCATTGCATCACCTCTCTTTGGAATGGGCACAAATATGGATCTCTTGCAATCACTTGGCCAGGTGGCTGTCTTCCAAATTTCCTGACATAGATGAGTAAATGCCTACAGTGCTGCACTAGTTTCTTGAAAGACTTGAATTTGTATCCCATCAATTTCAGGAGAATTGTTCTTTGCCAAAGCCTTCAGTGCACCTTAGGCTTCTTCCTTCAGTATCATTGGCTCTTGTTCAAATGCTACCTCTTGAAATGGTTGAACAACGACCATTTCTTTTTGGTACAATGCTGTGAATTCTATCATTTTTTGAAGCTTTCTGCATCATTCAATATTTTGCCCAAAGAATTGTTCAATATTGCAAGTTGAGGCTCAATTTTTTCTTCAATCCCCTTAGCATGAAAAATGCAGAGCATGTCCCTACCTTTTAGTTTCCTAAGTCCAGGTCTTTGTACACTTCGTTATATTTGACTCTGTGTTCTTGAGCTGCTCTTTGGAATTTTCTATTCAGCTATTTTACTTCTTCGTTTCTTCCATTTTCTTTACCATCTCTACACTGAAGAACAAGTTTCAGAGTCTTTCCTGACATCCATGTTGGTCTTCTTCTTTCTTGTCTTCTTAATGACTTTTAGCTTTCTTACTGTATGATATTCTTGATGTCATCCCACAACCTTTCTGGTCTTCTGTCATTAGTTTCCAATTCATCAAATTAAGATGATCTCTCAACTCAGGTGGGAGATGTTCAAGGTCATAGTTTGACTCTCATAGACTTATTTAAATTTTCTTCAGCTTCGGTTCGAACTTGCATGTAAGCAATTGATGGTCTGTTCCACAGTCTGCCCCTGGCTTTCTTTGGTTGACAATATGGAGCTTTTTCCACCATCTCTTTTCACAGATGTAGTTAATTTGATTTCTATGTGTTCTATTTGGTGAGGTCCACGTGTATAGTTGTCTTTTATGTTGTTTTAAAAAGGTATTTGCAATGAAGAAGTCATGGCTCTTGAAAATTTCTGTCATGCGATCTCCAGCATCATTTTTATCACTGAGGCCATATTTTCTAACTACTAATCCTTCCTCTTTGCTTCTAACCTTTGTATTTCAATTTCCAGTAATTCTCAATACATCTTGATTGCACATTTGATCAATTTCAAACTGACGAAGTCACTAGAATTCTTCAATTTCATTATCATTGGCTTTAGGCATTGATGCATAAATTTGATTAATAGTTGTATTAACTGGTCTTCCTTGTATGCGTATGGATATTATTCTATCACAGACAGCCTTGCATTTCAAGACTGACCATGAAGTGGTCGTTTAGATGATGAAAGTGACGTCATTCCTCCTCAATTGGCCATTCCTGGCATAGTAAACCATGTGAATGTCAGATTCACAATGGCCAATACAAGCCCATTTCGACTCACTCACTAATGCCTGGGATATTGATGTTTATGTGCTATATTTTGTTTTCCACAACTTGCAATTTTCTTAGAGTCATACTTTGTACATTCCATGTTCTGATCATTAATGGATATTTACAGCTGTTTCTTCTCATTCCGAGTTGTGCTCCATCAGCAGATGAAGGCCCCCAAAGCTTTACTTTTGTTTGTGCCAATCTCGTCAACTCTCCAATGAGAGGCAGCTCTTCCCCTGTTATATTTGGAGTGCCTTCCAACCGGAGGGGCTCATCTACGAGCTCTACATCTGACAACAGTCTGGTGTTCTTCATCATGTTTCAATAGTCAGTATTCTGGTTCTGACAGTGTTTCACTGCTATTCATAGTTTCCAGAGACTAAATATTCAGAAGTAGCCCATCTCTCCTTCCTAGTCTGTCTTAGTATAGAAGCTCATCTGAAACATGTCTGCCATCCGGTGGCATATTGGAAAGATTACAGACTTGGAAGCTCTAAGGGATAGTTGAACTCTGTCCTGCAGGGTCCCTGTGAGTTGGGATTGCCTCCATAGCAGTAGGTATCACTAGACGAGGTTTTATAAGGTGTGTCCTAGGAAATGGTCTATGAGCAACACCACCCATTTGGATCAGGGAGATGCTAATGCAGGCCTTGTCCTCATCTCTCCTCTCAGCTTGCCTTCTTGAGTCTGTTCCAAATTATCATCGCAGACTCTGTGTCCATGACTTTTAAGGAATGCCAAAACTTTCCATTTTCACACTTCCCAGTGGTCTTTCTGGACTCCATTCTGGCAGCTGTAGAACGAGAGTCCACTTTAAGGGGGGGATGGGGGAGAGTGACTTCCTAGATCTGTCTCCAAGAGTCACAGAGGGAGTGTCCACTTTGAGGGGAATTCCTCAGTCCCACTTTGGGAGCCATGGAGGAAGTGGTCAGTTTGGGGGAACTTCCTAGACCCCACTCTAGGCACCACTGAGAGAGTATCCAGTCCTGAGGACACTTCCTGGGCCCCTCTCCAGGACATGCAGAGGGAGTGGTCATCACAGGCTGGGAGGCTAGGAAGAATGCCAGGCAGCCGGGACATAATTGATACCTGGAACCAAGTCCTTTCTGGTGACTTTTGGAAGATTTCCAGCCCACTCGCAGTTCCCACCCTCCCGTGAAGCTTCCCAGCCCCTGGGGTGGGTTGATTATTTCTAGAGTAAGTTGTAAAGCTGCTTGGCCAAAAGATGGTGGAAGCTGATGTGAAATGTGTCAACAAGATAATATCAGGGAGGGGGTCAGACTTTTCATGCTGTTCCAAGGAGGTGGAATCAGAAGCAAGGGGATGAAAGGAACGGGAGCTTTAGGCTGAATGTCAGGATGTTTTCCCCAGAGGGAAGCCAATTAGCCTCTGAAGAGTGGCTTCTCAGCATCGGTCTTCTTCAAACCCAATTTGGAACGACATCTCCGAGACAGAAACAGGCATGAGTAGGGGCTTCTGGGGTCTTCTCACCCCATTTCTCCAATTTCTTAACCTGATTTTTTGTTTGTTTTTTTAAATTATAGTGATTTGTGCTTCCCTAGGAAA
>NW_006408779.1:1324365-1329322 GCF_000296735.1 Chrysochloris asiatica | reverse complement strand
ATTCACAATAAAACATTTAAAAAGAATTATAGTGATTTGGGTGAAAGTTTACTGGGCAAATTGGTTTCCATTCAGCAGTTCACACACATTTTAATTCCTGACACTGACCACTGTCCTCACAATGGAACAGCGCTCTTCCCACTTCCTCCCTGGGTTCCCGTTTCCAGTCCTCATGCCTACCTTCTGAGCGTTGTCCCTGGGCAAACACGGTCTTTGGCTCTGGTGTGGCCAATTGTTCTAAGGAGTGCTTACCTCCATGGTGTTACTGTTCACGTTTGAGTCCTATCGTCTGGTTGAAAGTTGAGTCACCAGGGGTGAGTTCAGTTCCAGGCCTGAAGGGTGTATAGGAGTCCTAGTCTTGAGGGCTCCTCCAGTCTCGATTTGATCAAAAAACCTGGTCTTTTTTTTTAAATGACTTTGAGTTGGACTGAACTTTTGAAGTAAAATGTAGATCTCCTTAGATTTGTCACAACAAATCTGTCCTGACTTCATGCCTGAGTCACCAGCTGAAGGAGCACTTTTTTTCTGGGTTCAGTCTTTCCTGGTATTGCATTTTAGAGGTACGGACTTTAACCAATGGACCGGGGCAGGGCTTTGGGTTTCAGGGCGTGTCCCCACCCTCCTGCCACTGTTTTTAACTGAGAGATACAGTGTGGACCCAGGTGACGAGATTCGGTTCACATGGACTGAGCACCATTCTGCCCACCAGGAAGCGAAGCAGTGGAAATGAGATGTCTGCTTCCATGGAGTTTTAATTTTAATTGTAGCCGGAGGAGCTGGCGGAACACTTTCAGGGAACACCGGTGAGTCTTCCTCACTAGCAGCAACCCAATTGGTTTGTGAAGGCAATGTGTCCAGTTCAAGTCCTCAGATCTGCAGCCTTTCCTTGTAGCATAGGGTAGGTGTGGGATGGAGTTTTGTTGTTAGGCAACATGGTGACACCCTGGACCCCAACCTGGTCCTGGTCCAGCTGCGTGATTCCACTTGGTGTGTCTAAATCCATTGTTGCATCAGCCCAGTTCATGAGTGGTGTCCCTTGTTGTCACTTACCCTCTACTTTACCAACCATGATTTCCTAGAAATTGCTTTTTCCTGAAGACGTGTCCAAAGTAAGTGAACCACAGTATCACACCATCCTTGCTCCCATACTCGCCGGAAGCCCATGTTGCTAGGTCCTGCTTGCGTCCACTGCTGTAGTCACGCTGTTCTGAGAAGCACATCTTCTGCATGCCATCACACGATGTTCTGTTGTGGTCCATAGGCTACTGTTCAAACATGGCTCACCATGACCTGCTTCCCAATCAGTTTCAGTCTGCAAGCTCTGCTAAAACCTGTCCACCATGAATGACCCTGCTGGTATTTGAAATACCAATGGCGTAGCTTCCAGCATCACAGCAAGAAGCTGGCTACGCCGACACACAGGCAGACGGGCGGTGGCCTGGTGATGTTAGTAGCGTATGTACAGGCTTTGGCATTTGTTCCCCTCTGTCCGGTTTCTCTGTGTCATTCCCTGGCTTGTGCGGCTGACTTCCTGCCCACAGACACAATTAGCCTGTGAGCATAGACGATGTCCCGTGTGTTTTATGGTCATCTTACCCAGTTGTTGTTGTTGTTATGTGCCGTGGAGTTGGTTGTGACTCATAGTGACCCTGTACAGGGTTTCTGAGGCTGTACATCTTTACGGGAGCAGAAAGCCTCATCTTTCTCCCGAAGAACAGCTGGTAGTTTCGAACTGCTGACCCTGAGTTTAACAGCCCAATTTGTAACCACTACATTACCAGAGTATCTTACCCAGGGACCTCCCTATATTTATGCATCTCTGTCACCATCTCTTCTGTTTCTTTGTATTTCTCTATCTCTGCACACAAGGAGTCCTAGAGGGGCACCCACCGAAAAATTCATGGTTTGAACCCACCAGACACTTAGTGGGAGAAAGATGTGGCAGTCTACTTTCTATAAGGATTCACAGCGTAGGCAACCCCAGGAGGCAGCTCTACTCTATCCTACAGGGCCGCTGAGTCGGAATTCACACCACAACAGTGGCTTTGGTTTTGGGGTTGGCACTGTAGGATAAACACTGGACCACAAGGTCAGTTTGAACTGCAAGGTTGGCAGTTCAAATCCATCAGTGGCTCCTCAGAGTCCCTATACAGGGGTGCTATGAGTTGGAACCAACTCAATGTCATTTCACAACAACAACAACAATACAGTCTAGAGGAGCTTGGGTGGCTCAGCGGGTTAAGCGCTGGCTGCTAACTGAAAGATGAAGTCGTCTACCTCCACATAGATGACAGCCCCCCAAACACTGCGGGGCAGTTCTAGTTTGTACTGTAGGGGTGCTCTGGGTAGGAACTGACTCAATTCAGTGAATGGATTTTAGTCGTGATGTGGCGCCGTAGGAAAAGCACTGGACTGTATGGTCAGTTTGAACCACAAGGTTGGTGGTTCAAGCACATCAGTTGCTCCTTAGAAACCCTATACAGGATTCCCATGAGTCCGAACCTACTTGACTGCACTTAACAACAACAGAAAATGGTATGGGGCAGCTCCACTTTGTCATCGAGGTAGCTGCAAGTCAGAACCAAGCCCATGGCACCCAACTACTACCAGCAATATCTTTTTCTTTCTTTTCCTGTATCTGTTGTCTTCACCTCTGTGCCGTATTTCTCAGTGATGACAGACATGGATTTTAGAGTCAAGACATGCTTGATTCTAGCTTCTGGCTGTTCCCAGTTGGATGATCTCAAGCAAACAAATGAAGCCTCAGTTTCCTCATTTGACTGTGTTGAGAAGGACATGCTTACATGCCTGTGAGCCTCCCAGCACGGGACCTGACAGGTATCAGAGTTTGAAATGGTCTCTGTTGTCATCACCGCCATCATCACTGCCACCATCACTGCCTTCCTTCTCCTCATGACCAGCCTGGGTCTATACTGGCTCCATGCAGATATCAGGGGCTCTGGTGGCACAGTGGTTAAGAGCTTGGCTGCTAACTGAAAGGTGGGTGCTTTAAACCCACCAGCTGCCCTGTAGGAAAAGAATGTAACAGACATCTGTTGTTGCTGTTAGGGGCAGTTGGCTCAGTGCCAATCCAGAGTGCCCCTCCGCACAACAAAATGAAATACTGCCCAGTCCTGACCGTTCTCACAGCTGTGGGTACACTTGAGCCCATTGTGGCCACCACTGTGCCAATCCACCTCACTGGGGAAGGCGGGGGCGATCTTCCTCTTTTTCGCTGACCTTCCACTTTATTTACCAAGCAAGATGTTCTTCTCTGGGGACTGGTTCCTCCTGATAACATTTCTGCAGTATGAGAAATGAAGTCTCCCCATCCTGGCTTCTAAGGATGTTACTTCTATGAATAGTAACAGACATAGACCTTTATTAAATAAAACCCAGAGGTAGGAAGTCCAGGGAGAGCAAGTGCTGTCTGGACCTCTAATCAAGGACAAATGGAAACGAAGAACTTAGAAAGCAAACAGTCTACAGGAAGTCTGGAGACGGTCTCAAAGTCTGTCTATGGCAATGACAACAAACAGAGTGTCGGGCACTCTCTCTCAGTCAGAGAGGAAGGCATGCTGCTATCTTCCACTTCGTCCATGAGGATCAGTGTGGGTGGCAGGAGGGGATTTCCAAGCTTAGAACACCCCTGGGAATCCCTTTGTCTGACTCTTTCTTACCCAGGGCCTGAGCTCTCATCCATGTCTACAAAGACAAGGTTAGCTTCTTTTAGACATGTTTTCTTTGTAATGCATTTTAGTTACACACAAACAAGCAAAGACCTACACATACTTACATATAATTTAAAAAAACAACATGATTTAAAATGGGAATTCCAGAACACTTAATTGTACTCATGCAGAACTTATACACAGAGCAAGAGGCAGGTGTCAGAACAGAACAAGGGGACACTGAATGGTTTAAAATCAGGAAAGGTGTATGCCAAGGCTGTATCCTTTTGCCATACTTACTCATTCTGTGTGCTGAGCACATATTCCAAGAAGCTGGATGATATGAATAACAACATGGCATCAGGATTGGTGGAAGACTCATTAACAACCTGCAATATGCACATGATACAACTATGCTTGCTGAAAGCGAAGAGAACTTGAGAATCACTTATTGATGAAGATCAAAAACTCCAGCATGAATTACACATCAATATAGAGAAAACACAAATCCTCACAACTGGACTGATAAACAACATCAAACTAAAATGAGGAAAACTGAAGTTGTCAAGGATTTTGTTTTACTAGATCCGCAATCATTGCTCAATAGTGACCCTGTACAGGGTTTCTGAGGCTGTAAATCTTTACGGGAGCAGAAAGCCTCATCTTTCTCCCATGGAACAGCTGGTAGTTTCGAACTGCCGACCCTGAGGTTAGCAGCCCGATTTGTAACCACTATGCTACCAGAGTTCCTTGAATTATGTTGTTGACAAAGACTACCAGGTAGACCATGGGTTGCCAGAAGAATAAAAAGTCTGTCTTAAAAGAAGCAAGGATGGCAGGACTTTGTTTCTCATACCTCAGGCATGCTATCAGGAGGGACTAGGCCCTGAAAAAGGACATCATTCTTGGTAAAGTAGAGGGTCAGCAAGAGAGGAAGACCCTCAACAAGATGAACTGATACAGTGGTTACCAAGATGGGCTCACACAGGGAGACAATTTTGAGGACGGCTCAGGACCAGAGAATCTGTCTGTCATTCTGTTGTGCAGAGGTCTTTAAGAGTGGGAACTGACTCAGCGGCATCCAGCAATCAAAGATCTCCTCCTAGACTTGTCCCCTTTGTTCTCTGTTGTATATATATGAGTATATGCAACACATACAGGTATGTATCTACAGATGCCCACCACTATATACACGTGTGGAGTCCTGGGGTGGTGCTGTGGGTTAATGCGCTGGACCGCGAAGGCGATTTGAACCGCAAGGTGGGTGGATTAAATGCGCCAGCCGC
>NW_006408779.1:1316720-1323500 GCF_000296735.1 Chrysochloris asiatica | reverse complement strand
CAGGTTAGGCATTGGGCTACAAGCCTCAAGGTTGGCAATCAAACCCACCAGCTTCTCCATGGGAGAGAAATATGGCTGCCAGCTCCTGTAAATGTTAAAGAGTTTGGAAATCCTGTGTAGGGCTGCTAGGAGACAGACTTGACTAGATGGAAGTGAGTGCTCCCCATACATGCCAGTGCATGTATTCCACACACCCTCCCACACCTACGCACACGACATAACTACCTGTGTGTGCTCAGAACTTCCAGTGTTGTGGTAGAATTGAATCTGTTACAGCATTTCATTTAGCTTTTCTCTATTCGTACATCCTTCCCAGCATCTTCATATACCTTGGTCACATTGTGCAGACTTCTCTCTATTGTGTATTGCCTTTCTCTTCCTCAGAATAAACACATGTTTACTATGTAATAAGTGATTCTCTCACTCTTCCCATCCCATCCCTGGTAACCAACAAAGAACACTGCTTTCTGTGTATAAACCTATTCTTGACTTTTTATATTACCGGTATCATACAATATTCGTCTTTTAGTGATTGACTTTCCCGACTCATCCACGTTACTATGTTTCACGGCCAGGACTCATCACTATTCTTCACTGTTGCACTGAACTCCATGGTATGTACGGAACACATTGTGTCTTCCCATTTATTCGCTGATGAACACTTACACTGTTTCTATCCTTTTGCTACTGTGAATGATGCTACAATGAACATAGGTGTGCACAAGAGTATTTGTGTCACTGCTCTTGTATTTCTACAGGAGACATACATACCTAGGAGTGCAATCGCTGGTTTATACGGTATTTCTGCTTTTAGCTTGTCGAGGAATCGCTGTATCATTTACCATAGGCATGCACCATTTTTTCATTTCCACCAGCAGTATAGGTACTTGCTGTGTTCTGTTTAATTGAATACTGACATTTTAGCAGTGGTAAGATAGTATCTCATTATAGTTTTGATTTGCATTTCTCTAATGGTTCAGAAGCCCACGTGGCTTTTGTTAGCTTGGCTGCTAATGAAAGGTCGGCAGTTTGAACCCACCAACCACTACTTGGGAGAAAGATGCGGCAGTCTGCTCCTGTCAAAATAGCAGCCTTGGGAACCATGGAGACAGTTCTACTGTGTCCTTCAGAATCACTATATGTTGGAAAGGACTCAGTGTCAATGAGTTTCATGGCTGATGATCGTGAGCATCTCTTTGTATCTGTTAGCCTCCTGAATGTCTTCTTTGGCAAAGTGCCTGTTCATATCCTTTATCCATATATATTTTTTTGATTGTTTGTCTTTTTGTTGTTTAGATGTTGAAGTTTACTATAAAATTCAGAGATTAGACCCTTGTCAGATATGTCATTGCCAAATTTTTTTCCCAGTGTATAGATTCTCTTTTAATGCTTTTGGAAAGTTGTTTGATGAGCATATCTTGCATTTTATTTTTATAAAGTCCCAGTTATCTAATTAATCTTCTGTTGTTTGTCCATTTTCAGTCATGTGTGATAGCATACATATTTATGCCATAAATGAGAACCCCCCCAGCTATGGTCCTATGTTATCTTTCAAGAACTTTATAATTTCAGGTTTAATATTAGGCTTTCCATCTATTTTGGCTTAGTTTTTGTATATTGTGTGAGGTATAGATAGACCCTGTTTAAATTTTCTGCAAATGTGTATCCAGTTTACTAACACCACTTGTTAAAGACACAATCTCTCCCTTACTTAATGAGTTTCAACTATTTGTCAAAGATGAGTTGTCTGAGTTCTCATTTCACTTCCAGTGGTGTACGTGCTTGTTGGTGTAGCAGTTCCAGGCTGTTTTGACTACCCTGACTGTATGATAAGTTCTGAGATTGGGAAGGAGGAGGTCTTCTACTTTGCTCATTTTCAATAATGTTTTAGCTACTTCAGGCCTCTTTCCATATAAACTCGGAGATTCGCTTTTTCATGTGGTTAAAGAATGTTGTTAGAATTTGGATAACAATTGCACTGTATCTATAGGGAGCTTTGGGTACTACTGATGTGTCCACAAGGTTTAATTTTCCACGAGCTTGGTTATGGTTTCCATTTGTGTAGGCTTCTTTTGGCTTCTTGCAGTGGTGTTTTGTAGTTTTCCTCACATAAGTCTTTTGTGCCCCCGGTTAGATTTATTCCTTGGTATTTAATCTATTGTAAATGGTATAGTTTTCTTGATTTCCCTTTCAGAGTCCTGACTGTTGTTGCTGTTAAGTGCTATTGAGTCAGTTCTGACCTATAGCAATCCTGTACAAGGTTTCCAAGGAGTGGCTTGTGAGTTTGAACCACTGGCCTTGAGGTTCTTACTGACCTTGCTGTCTAGTGCTTATTCTGTAGTGCCACACCAGGACTCCTTATTAGTATAGGGGAATCCAACTGATTTCTGGGAGTTGATCTTGTACTGTCATTTGCTGTGTCCTTCTACTATTTCTCGTAAGTTTCTTTCTTGTGGAATTTCTGGGGGTTTCTGTGTGCAGAATCATGCCATCTGTGAACAGAGGGAGTTTCACTTCTGCCTTACCAATCTGGGTGCTCTTTATTTCTCCCTCTAGCCTTGATGCTCCCACCAGGATTTCCAATACAATATTGAGGAAGAGTGATGCTAATGAGCATCCTTGTCCTCTTCCCATTCTCAACGGGGATGCTTTTAATCTCTGTCCATTGAAAATAACGATGGCTGTTGGTTTTGTGCCCTTAATTATGTTTAGGAATTTCCCTTCCATTCCTATTTTTGCTAAGAGTTTTTATCAGGAAAAGGTGTGGGGTTATATCAAATGCCATTTCTGCATCGACTGATGTTTTTTTCCTTTGCTTTATTTATGGGGTGAATGATATTGATGGATTTCTCTACTGTTCATCACTCTGTGATTATGATTATTATTTTGATATGCTGTTGTATTTTGTTGGGAATTTTTGCATCCATATTCGTGAGGAATATTGGTGTGAAATTTTCTTGTTGTGTGGTATCTTTGCCTGGTTTTGGTATCATGATTATGCTGACTTCCTAGAAGGAATTAGGGCATATTTCTTCCTTTTCTATGTTTTAGAATAGCTTCTGTAGAATTGGTGTCAATTCTTTTCTGACTATTTGGTAGAACTCTCCAGAGAAACCACTGGGACTAAGGTTTTGTTGTTGTGATTTTCTTTGGTTTTGTCTTGTTCTTTTCATGACATATTCAGTTTCTTCTTTTGTTATGGGTGCTGTTTGAACTGCAAGGTAGGTGGTTCAAGCTCACCAGCTATTACTTGGAAACCCTATACAGGGTCGCTACGGGTCGGAATTGACTCGATGGCACTTAACAACAACAACAACCTCTGTTTGTGTTGCTTTAGCTACCTAGTGTGTGTGTGATAGTATAGTGTATTTGGTGTTAACTTGGCTGGACCTGGATGCTCAGTGGTTTAGCAGTTAGGACACAGTAACTCTCCAGGAGGAGGTAAAATATAATAAGATTTGCTAATAGCAGCCAATCAATTGACAGGACGTTTCCTTGGGGTGTGGCCTGTAACATCTTTCATCTTATTAACCTAAAGAGAGAAGTGTGCAGAGGAAGAAGGACCTATTACCACCAAGAAGGAAGAACTGGAAGTAGAGTGTGTCCTTTGGACCTGAGGTCCCTGCGCTGTGAAGATCCTAGATCCAGGGGAAGACTGATGCTTGGACATAGGGAGAGCTCCATGGAATGCTGGGCCTATAGATGCTGAGAGGAGACAGGGCCCTTTCCCAAGAGCCAGCACTTGGAATTCGGACTTCTAGCCTCCCAAACTGGGAGAACACAGTTTGTTAAAGCCATTTGTTAGATACCATTGGTGGTGTTTCTGTTAGATCAGCACTACAAAACTATGACATCGTGCTTCTGGAAACGTATCCGATTCTTCTAGGTTTTCACATCTGTTATAGTACTAATTTTCATAGTGTGCTACAATCTGTCCTGGTTGGTTCTTTTATAATGTTACCCCTTGCATTTATTTTAGTTACTTACATTTTTGTCCTTTGTCAGTTTGATGAGTAATTTTGATCCTTGCAAAGAACCAGCTTTTATTGATTCTGTTGTTTTTTCATTCTTTCCTTTCTTCTGGTGATGGTGGGCTTCTATTGCTGTTCCTTTTCTGTTTGCTCAGTGAGTGAGCCTTCCCCCCGCTTGTTGTTACCCACATTCACAGTGCCCCAGCTCTGCGGCCATCGCTTCTGTGACTGGGAAAGCAGGTTGTTCATTTCCATGGTGTGTCTGCTGAACGACAAGAGTGACAAAGATGCCACAGAGTGGCCTTCCAGCTCCACTGGAACCATCAATAAACCCTCTCCCTTCCTACATTTGTCTGCTGTTTCCTGTAGTCGGCCTTCTATAAAGAGAAGAAATCTCAGGTTCCACAGTCATAGCTGTCCTATTTCCTGTGCCTTGGCCTAAATAGCTTCACAGCTCTAATGAAAATATAATGCCCAAGAAAAAGAGAGACTAATTGAAGATAGGTAGATGTTCAACTTGGATGGTTTCCTTATTTGTAAGGTTGCTGAAACACGTACCCAAACCAAACAAACCCACTGCTGTTGGTTCCAGCTTATGGTGAGACAGAGAACTGCCCTCTAGGGTTTCCAAAGCTATAAATCCTAGGGGAGCAGAGCTGCCGGTGGGTTGGAACTGTTGACCTGTTAGCAGCAGAGGGTCATAACTGCAGAGCCACCAGCGCTCCTTGAAACACTCAGTAAGGTCCCCAAAAGACAACTTGGTTTTTTGACCGTGGCGTTGCCTGGCGGGGTTTTGAGTTCTCTGTATGTGATGTGAATGGTATTGGCCCTGTGAGACTTGAACTCCCCCACCGTGTGAAGGTTAAGGCCCATCTGATTTGAATTTTTTTTTTTTTTTTTAATATTAGGCAGATTTCTTTTGCTCTCTCAAATACCCACTCCCATGGAGCTGGCAAGAGTGTGTCCAGCAAGGCAGCCGGCACTGAGGCCTGCTGTGAAGTGAATGGCTGAGCCGGGGCTGTTCCCTCACAGCCCTGGACAGTGTGCCCAAGCGCCTGGGAGCCACAGGACGGGGGTTGCAGAGGCAGATCCCACCTGTTTTCCAAGATAAGATTATTCTGCTGTCACCAGAAACCTGCGCCTGGGGACGTGTCTGCCCATGACGAAAAGGAAGTCAAGAATGTGATGTTGACTTTTATCTCCTTGCCTTTGGATGGGGGTTAGCCAGGCTGACCATGAGAGAGGACTGGAGGTTTGGTTGTAGCTGAAATTAGCTCCTATTTGTGAGTCTCCTTCGCTGTGCACGGGCAGACACTATGGCTGGGATCTCTGCATCCTGTTCCTCCTTGCTAAAGGAGCCTGGGACATGTTCTCCTGAGGGTGGGCGCCTTACTCCCATAGTGCTGCTACAAGAGAAGAGCCACAAGGGGGTGGTGACTTTAGCCAACAGAAATGTATTCTCTCAGCGTGTGGGAGGCGAGAACTGCAAGTCCAGGGCTCCAGCTCCAGGGAGGGCTGTCTCTTTCTGCTGGCTCTGGGGGAATGACCACCTCTCCTTGTGGCACCTGTGGGGAGCCTGGCCATCGCTGTGTATCTTGGCATCAATCTTCCCCTGGGGCTAGGAGGTTCCCAGCACAGGGAGCCTGGGTCCACAGGGGGCACTCCGCTTTCAGCTCTTCTTTCTTGGTGGTAGCGGGCCCCTCTGATTTCTGCTTGCTCATTTAATCTTTTAATATTTCAAAAGAGATTAACTCAAGAAACAAGCTAATCCTGTAGACTATAATCTACCTAATTCACATCATTGCTTCTGATCCTTTACCAATCTCAGAGGTAAGGGGTAATGACATCAGACCACAGTATGTAGGACAAATGGCTTACGGGCCGGGCAAGTTCACATATACTTTTGGGGAAACATAATTTAGTCCATGACAATGGGGTGAATCATGATTTTTCAAAACAATTCTAGAGATCCAATCCTGTCCTCCAAGGATCAGTCTCTTCCCCATGACCCTCAGATGTCGTTGTGTGTGGAGGAACTGCAACCACCTGACAACCTACAGGGCCCAGATCTGAGGGCCAAGATGCTGAGAGTTTGGGAGCCAAAAGATAAGAGGCAGGACCAGGGTCCTAGAGGAGGGCATCATTAATCCACAGAGGACACCACCCCCGAATCTGCCCACCCCTGGATTCCTGTTTTTATGGGCGGGGGACTATCCTAAGCTGAGGAGCTGGCAGGAGGAGGGGGCTGTGTAATAACTTAAAAGCCTAGAGGCAGGAGTGTAAGTTCCTCAGGACACCCATACAGACAGGAGGGGCTGCCCCTGGAGTCTCAAGTGGTCATAAAAACCCAGCAGCTTAAGCTTCCAGAAGAGGACAGTGGTGTCCAGAGGTGGACACCTGGGTTTGACTCCCAGCCATTGTGCCTCCTGTGCAGCTACCACCTGTTTGTCAGTGGATGCCCGGGGGGTTGATGTGGCGCTCAGCAGGCTTCGTGGAGTTTCCAGACTAAAAGAGGATAGGAAGAAAGGCCTGGTAAGCCACTTCCAGAGTCAGCCCTGAGAGCCCATGGACCATGATCATGGGGGTGGCATCACACCACACAGATGCTGGGAGGCTGTGCCAATGGGATTTCAAATACCAGCAGGACCACCCATGGTAGACCGGTTTCAGCTGAGCTTCCAGACTCACAAAGACTAGGAAGAGAGTTTTGGAGATCTACATCTGAAAATAAGCCAAGGAAGGTCTTATAGAGCACACAAGAAGATGGTCTAGTAAAGGCTGGGAGATGAGCCCCAGGTTAGAAGACACT
>NW_006408779.1:1313301-1316038 GCF_000296735.1 Chrysochloris asiatica | reverse complement strand
CTCAGAATACAGAGTGGTCAGATAGAACACTGTCCCATAGAGTGCTGGGAGATGACCCCCAGGTTAGAAGACACTCAGAACACACAGTGGCTTCAACCATGGACTTGAGCAAACCAGTGGTTGCTGCTAAAGGTGATGCGGGCTGAGCAATGTTTGAGTCTGTTGTGCCTGGGTCACCACGAGTCAATGCTGCTAATTCCACAGCATCTAACACAGTCAAAAAAAGAATCAAACCAAGCCTATTGGCCTTGAGTGGATTCTGACTCATAGCAACCCAATAGGGCAGACAAGAATGGCCTCATCGGGTTTCTGAGGCAAATCGGGCTACAAACCTTAAGGGCAGCAGTGTGAAACTACCAGCTGTTCCCCAGGAGAAAGATGAGGCTTTCTGCTCCCATAAAGATTTACAGCCTTGGAAACCCTGTACAGGGTCGCTATGGGTCAGAACCGACTCGACAGCACTTAACAACAACAACAACAATATTTACAGACGCAAACTTCAGCATCTTTCTCACATGAAGTGACTGGTGGATTCGAACTGATGACCTGTTGTTGTGAAATCAAGTGCATAAGAACAGTGCCACTCTGGCTCCTTGGATATCCAGCAGCATCATCTCCAAGCTCTGGCTGTCATCCCCTCACTCAGAACGGTGCTGTCTTGTGTAGTCCCTCAAACAATTTCACCCCATTTTACAGAGGAGCAAACTGGGGGTCAGAGAGAGAACGTAACCGGACCAAAAGCCAGCATCTTGTCATGGGGAGGTTATGACCTGACCCGGCCTGACTCGGTGTTCCGACCACTCCACAAAGCCGTTGTAGATACTACCTGCATGAACCAGCAAGCAAGCACATAAAGACCAACAGGAGGAACGGGAGGCGACTAGTCCTATCTCAAACCAAACGTACATGAGACGTGGATGGAGACACTTAGATTCTGGACATGGGAGCAATGCCTTTCTAGGTCAGACAGCAATGAGAGGCTGGCCTGTGTGCTAACATCCAACCAAACACCAAACTTCTCTTTGCCAGAGGGATCTTAACTCCCTGTGCCCATCTGCTTTGGAGCTCCTTGATTCTCATTTATATCCAAAGTCCATGGTGGGAGGAGGGGACATAAAGCTTGTCATCTATCTGTTCCTTTTTAAATAAATTTCTTTATATGATTTTGGCTGTGGCATCTAAGTTGTATTCATTTGGAGCTTGTTTTGAGGGAAAACCCAGGTCACAGAGACATTCTTTAGCAACTAGAAGGAAAGGAAACAGTGAGTTGCCTCTCCTGGCTCTGCCTAGCACATATGACTACTTAGTTGGCAGGTCTGAGTTACCATTGTAAAAGAGTGCCCTGTGAGGCCACCAGGAGATTTCGGGGGAAGGCTTTTGAGGTCTGGGATGGACAGGGACATTGGGGCCCAGCTTAGTAGAACTCTGTTTCCATAGTGACACTGGGTAAGTTAATATTCTTTGTAGTGGTTAGCAGTTCCCCCCAAGAGGATCTGAAAGGAAAGTTACCTCATTTGTTCCCTTTTTAATTTTTGTCTAATTTTTGTAATGGTATTCAATGTGTCCAAGAGAACATCTGTCATTTCAATCATTCTTACATCCACATTTCAGTGACAATGATTAGTCACCATGTTGTGTAACCATTATCACTCCTGTTCATTCCAACATTTCTTCATCACCCTTGATGGAGAGTTGGGATCCCATCAGTCTAGCTAGCCCTTGTTTCCACTGACCACCGGGCCCCCCGTAACCACTGATGGACTTTAGTCTTTATGCATCTGCCTACTCTAGATCGTGTACGTCAGTGGGATCATACAGCATCTATGCACACTCTGACAGTGTGCAGGGCTAAGTGCTGTGCTGCTAACCAAAAAGTCTATGGTTTGAACCCACCAGCCGCTCTGCAGGAGAGCGGCCTTGGAAATTCTGTGGGGACAGTCCTGCCCGAGCTTATCACGTTGCTAGGAGTTGGAATCAACACAAGGGCAGTGGGTTTGGTTGTATCTCACTTAGCATAATGTTTTCAAGGTCCTACAAGTTGTAGGGACCAGAACACTCCTTAGAAGCAAGGATGCTGAGACTCCAGAGCATAACTTTGGACATGCTGTCAGAAAAGCATGGTCACTAGAAAAGGAGGCCACGGCTGGTCAGGTGGAGGGCCAGTGAAAATGAGAGATGCTAACCATGAGGTGGACAGATGCAGCAGTCACAATACTGGACTCAGACGTACCAACTATTGCAAAGATGGTGCAGGACTGGACAACGTGCCGTTGGTTGTCCACAGTCGCCATGAGCTGGAGCTGACTCCGTGACTACTAACATATTTACTGAGCAGACAGATGGCTTCCTCCTTGTGAGCTGACTTTTTGCCTTTCAAATCAGTCCATATTTGCTGGCTGCATCCTCAGTCCCAGTCCGATGCCATATCTGGGCTTACCCTCTCAGTGCCTCTGTTTCCCTATATATAAAAGGAAGTTGATGGCAAGCGTGTTGACCTTTTAGGATTGCCATGCAGAAGACAGGGGGTTAATGCATGAGGTCCTGCCTGGTACACAGTAAGCACTCATTCAAAGGTAGCCTGCTCTGGTAATCAAGCATCTATAAAAACACAAAATCAAACCCAATACTGCTGAGTTAATGACAACTTACAGTGATCCTAGAGGACACAGTTCATTGCTCCTGCTGTGTGTGAGGCTGTCAATCTTTACAGGAGCACACCGTCTCCTCTTTCTCCCAT
>NW_006408779.1:1311827-1312328 GCF_000296735.1 Chrysochloris asiatica | reverse complement strand
TGGTAGTGATGGTGATGGTGCTGATGGTGGTAGTGATGGTAGTGATGATGGTGGTGGTGGTGGAGATGGTGGTGATGATGATGGTGATGATGGTGGTGATGGTGATGATGGAGGTGGTGATGGTGGTGGTGACGGTGGTGGTGGTGCTGATGGTGGTAGTGATGGTGGTGGTGATGGTGGTAGTTAGTGATGGTGGTGGTGATGGTGGTGGTGGTGGAGATGGTGGTGATGATGATGGTGATGATGGTGGTGATGGTGATGATGGAGGTGGTGATGGTGGTGGTGACGGTGGTGATGATGGAGGTGGTGGTGGTGCTGATGGTGGTAGTGATGGTGGAGTTGATGGTGGTGGTGATGGTGGTGGTGATGGTGGTGATGATGGTGGTGATGGTGATGATGGAGGTGATGATGGTGGTGGTGGTGCTGATGGTGGTAGTGATGGTGGTGGTGATGGTGGTGATGATGGTGGTGGTGGTGGTGGCGGTGATGGTGGTAGTGATG
>NW_006408779.1:1297285-1311727 GCF_000296735.1 Chrysochloris asiatica | reverse complement strand
TGGTGGTAGTGATGATGGTAGTGATGATAGTGGTGATGGTGGTGGTGGTGATGATGGTGATGGTGGTGATGGTGGTAGTGATGATGGTAGTGATGGTGGTGGTGGTGGAGATGGTGATGGTAGGGGTGATGGTGGTAATGGTGGTGGTGGTGGTTACGTGCTGTGGAATCGATTCCGACTCATAACGACCCCATACAGTGTTTCCGAGGCTGTACATCTTTACGGAAGCACACGGTTTCTCCTTACTACTGTGGAACCAAGTGTCTACACTGACGTAGAATTCAGTCACTTCTTGGTACCTGCAGTAGTTATGTTCCATAAAGCCAACAGGAACACTGGATCAATCCACACTGGACTTCTGCTCTGGGGGAAACAGGAGGTTGGGTTCCTACAAGCCTTGGGTCCCAACATTGTCATCAACTGATCAATACACAACCTGTTTAAAGGTTAGGACAGCTTCTTGTTTTGAGATTCCAAAGAAGTCATCTTGATATATTTTCTCCAAGTCCATAGGACAACCACAGGGGCTTATTAGAAAGAAGCTTGAACCAAACAGAAAGGTGCATAAAGGAGAAAAAGGTCAGCAAAACTGCACCTTGAACGTTTTTTCCGCTCGACAACGTACTTGCTCGTTCCTACCGCATAGCCAGGGCTGTCCTACGATTTCTGTTGGGAATCCTCACCCCATCCAACTTACAACTCTGAGCTTACCTCTTTAGATTTTTTTTTGTTCCCCAAATTCAAAGAACATTGAGGCACGTGATTCGAGTCCCTTGAGGATGCCCACACTGCTGTCTGATGTGGTATAAAGCAAACTCTTTGGGGAAGGGTTGTGGTCATTGTTGTTAAATGTTGAGTCAATTCCAACTCATAGCGACCCTGTAAAGCATTTCCGAGGAGTGGCTGATGGGTTTGAACCTCCAACCTCACACTTAACAATCCAGTACGCATCCTATAGCGCCACACCAAGAGATGGAAACACCGCCTTCAGAAGTGTAGAGACCTGGATGGAGGCTAAGTTGAGAAACAATAGCTTCCCATTTTGATATTTTAGTTCAATAAAGATTTCTAAGGTTATGTAGATATGTTTTCTGAAGTACCCTTGTATTGTTGATTTATTTATTAGCAGTATAACTCGAGCATGAACAAAGCTTATGAAACACATGTTATTTTCTCAGTAACACACAACACAGCCTTCGTGTGCTTAGAACACCAGACAGCACAGTAACATGGTGTTTGGAGTCCGTTTGAAGAGCAAATTCACCAGAAAGAAGCCACAACAATGCAGAAAGCAGACCACGAAAAGTACACTTGTCTATAAAACCCGAGAGCTAAGACAAGTGGGCAGAACTTCCATCTGGTTGATCTCAGCTGGGAGCATGAATATCCAATGACCCCATGTTGTGGCCCTTCCATGGGTGTCTGAGAACGGTCAGGAAAGTGCTGCTATAGGTATTGATTTGGGGGTCACAAATACATTTTAGTGAGGAGGCAAATTTGCAAGGAGCCCTAGTGGTACAGTGGTTGGAACATTTGACTGTCAACTGCAAGGGTGGACAGTTCAAACCCACCAGCTGCTCTGAGAGAGAGAGATGAGACTGTCTGCTTCCTTGAAGATTTACCAGTTTGGGAAACTCTATGGAAGGTTCTAAGGAGCTCTGGTAGCGTAGTGGTTACAAATCAGGCTGCTAATCTCACGGTCAGCAGTTTGAAACTACTAGCTGTTCTGCAGAAGAAAAATGAGGCTTTCTGCTCCTGTAAAGATTGCAGCTTTGGAAACCCTGTACAGAGTCGCTATGAGTCGGAACCGACTCCCCGGCACATCACAACAACAATGGAAGGTTCTACTCTGTCCTCTAGTGTTGGAATGGACAAGTGCTTGGCTGTTAAGCAAAAGGCAGGGGGTAAGAATCCATCAGCCATTCTAAGGGAGAAAGGTGAGGCAGTGGTCTTTCACAAAGACAACAGCTCTGGGAAACCCCTGGGACACTTGTACTCTGTCCTACAGGGTAATTGAGAGTTGGAATCAGCTCAACAACGGCAGCAGGTTTTGGGTGGGCTTAGGTGAGTTTACAAATAAATGCCTACAATTCATATTCATTATCCAGGATGTTGTGGTTGTTCAATTTTGAGTACAGTTTGAACACAACTTTTCTCATTGTGCGTATATCTTGTACATATGTGTGTGCGATTTTTTACATACATCTCACATTCCCCATGAGCTGTGGCCACAAATCACGCCACACACAAAGACTGCAGGACAATTTCTGTAGATGTCAGAAACTGTTGGCAGCCTCGAGGTCAAACCTGGCCCGTAGGTAGGTCCTGTGTGCCTTGATGGCATTTAGAATTCAGGGAATTTGCATTACAAAATCTAGATTTCCAAATGCACTGGAAATGCTGGAAGATCTGGCATAGCCACACATGACAACCAGCCGAAGCTGACTGTCTGCTCCCTTCAGACGAAGCTGGCAATCTCTATTTGCCTTCGTCCCCACCACGCACTATAAACGACCAGCTGTCCACTGGGATCATGAGCGGCTTGGCTTTAACAGTGGCTTGGCTCTAACAGATGTCCTGCAGGGATACTGTCTTTTAGCATGACCAGCACAAGGCCAGTCCCTATGAGAGGGAGGTGCAGGTTTTCTCAAGTGTCTGTCCAGCTTTCCCACTCCACCATCCCTTACATCAACAGTCTTCTCTACTCACGACTCTCCCTTCCACCTTTGTTGTTGTTGTTGTGAAGTGCTGGCAAACTGATTCCGACTCAGAGAGAACCTGTATAGGGTTTTCACAGAGCAGCTGGTGAGTTGGAACCGCTGAACTTGTGGTTCAAATCGACCTTGAGGTCCAGTACTTTATCCCACAGCCCACTCCCATCTTTGGGTCCCATAATTTACAGCAATGTTGCATAGAACTCACGAAATGTCAAGAAATGGCTCATGGGGCTTGGGAGGCTAGCAAGTCCCAAATCCATGGATCTGGTATTAGTCTGGAGGTTTCTCCTGACTCACATGATTTCAAGGACTTGTTATTATTGTTAGGTGCCGTGGAGTTGGTTCCGACTCATAGTAACCCTCTGCACAGCAGAACAAAACCCTGCCCGGTCCTGTATCGTCCTCACAGTTGTTGTTAGGTTTGAGCCCACTGTGCTAATCCATCTCGTTGGGGGTCTTCCTCTTTTCTTGCTGACCCTCCACTTTATAAAGTATGTTGTACTTCTCCAGGGACTGGTCCCTCCTGGCAACATGTCCACAGTCTGAGCGCCGAAGTCTGGCCATCCTGGCCTCCAAGGAGCGCTCTGGCGGCACCTCTTTCCAGCACGGGGAGGTTTGTAAATAGGTCTGTACGTTGTGTCGATGCTCTTGAGGTTTTCGCTTGCTCTCCTTGAGTTTACCCAAGATTCCATATGGTGATAATGTTGTTGTTGTTAGGTGCTGTGGAGTTGATTCCAACTCATAGTGACCCTGTGTAGGATTTTCCAGAAACAGTTGGTGGGATTGCACTGTTGATCTTGCGGTTAGCAGTCCAGTGTCACACCCAGACTCCACGTGGGTAGTAAATAATAAGGACAATTCCTAGAAATATTCTCTGTGGTTTGTGAAAAGCTCTATATGTGCTCAGCAATAACCACGGTCATCATTATCAATACATATAATGAGCACACATATGCCAACATATGTATATATTAACACACACCATATACTGATGTAGATCACATATATGGTGTTGGAGTTAAGTGTTGTCAACCTGCAATCGGTCTAGAATGACTTTGTATAGAGGTTTTGAGGAGCGATTGCTGGGTTTGAACTGCTGACCTTGCAGTTAGCAGTCCAGAGCTTATCCTACAGTGCCACATCAGGACTCATATATCTGTATCATGAGCACCATCATCATTATCTTTATTGCTGCCAATCTGCTGCTAGTTCCAGGGGGTGGGGTAGGAGAGTCATTAGGAGGCCCTGCGTTAGTCCATGATCAGTGGGACTATCCAAGGAACTTTGAAAAGTCCCCGGAGTGTGCAGAACACCTAGGCTGGCCGCAGGGTAAAAGTCACGAAACTCTGAAATGATCTGAGGAGTTTTCTTTTCACCCACATCTTGCTCCGTTGTGCCCCCTTCAGGTCAACAGTGAACGACACGATGAGGCTTCCTTGTAGCCATTTCTGGCTTGCAGAGCTCACGGTCTCTGAGTCCTGGCTGAAAAGAGACCCTCAGAAGCCACTGCCATTGCCCTGGAGCCAGAAGAACTAGATGGTGCTGGCTACCACAGCTGACTCCTCTGAAAGGGGTCACAACATAAGGTCCTGAACAAAGTGTGAGGAAAACGTGGGACGAAAGTTAAAATCACAATCTCCCTGAGACTGTGGCCCTCAGTCACCCTTCAGGCCTGGCACCGAACTCACTCCCATGGGTCAACTTTCAGTCCAACAACAGACAAACCTTTAAAGTGAGCAGCACCTCTTGTGAGGAACCGTGTTCCTTACAACCATCAGCCAGAGGAGTCCCAAAGGGCAGTATCTGTCCCACCCCAGAGCTCAGAAGGCAGGAAGGGGCATGGAAGAAGGAGGAGTGGACATGGAGCGCCCCGAGAGGAACTGGGAAGACAGCTGCTGTACTGAAGAGGGAAAAGCCCACAACAAAATGTGTGGGAGTTGTTGGATGGAGAGCTAATGCCAGCATTCACCCCGATCGATCACAATGAACAGGAAACACACAGAGGATACCCACTGCTGTCTAGGTAATCCTGACTCAGAGGACAAAGTACAACTGTCCCTTGGGTTTCCACGACTGAAACTCTTATGGAAGTTGACTGCCCCATTTCTCTCCTACAGAGTAAAGGTGGGTTCCAACCACCACCGTTTTGTGTAGCTGCTGAGACTTCAACCACTGCGCCTCCATGGCACCTCACGGACTCACCAGGGCTTGAAAAACACTGATGTCTGTTCTCCCATCCCAACCACAGGCAACAGTCTCGGGAGCTGTGTCCTGGGCTCGGCCGTGCCCTCCTGAGCAGCTGGGCAGGCTGAACTCCTCCCCATTCTGGCAACGACTTTCAGCACCCCATGTGTGAAGCGTGAGGCTGAGGGCCGGCCTCTTGCTTCCTGTCTCTTTCTGCCTGGCCCCCACTGCAGAGTTACATAGGCAATGGTATTGCTGGGTGGACATCTATGTGCTTTGACTGTGAGTACATCTCCCAAGCGGCCTTAAAGTGGCTACCCTAGTTCACCCCCCTGCCAATGAGAACATCTCCCTGCCGCCTTCTCCGGAGCTTGATATAGCACACTTGCACTTTTTGCCAATCTGATGAGCAAAAATGGCACCAGTTGAAAAAGACTGTGTAGACTTTACGCACCCATTTGGGCAGATCGCCAAGATAAAGTGCTCAGGGAAAGAGACAAGCTGCAGGACACGGAGAACAAGCGTGCAGATGGGTGGGGCGCACTTGCAAAATGATGGGAGGCTATCACCACGCTGCGATCCTGTGTTTCACACTCACTCACACACACACAAAGCTCGGAGGGAAGGGAGGCCAAAACAAACAAGCAGGCAGACCTGTCCTGTCGGGCAGATTCCTACTCACAGAGGCCCTGTAGGACAGAGGAGAACTGCTCCACAGGATTTAGAAGGCTGTAAATATTTATGGAAGTGTGTGCATGTGTATACGTGTGTGTGTGTGTGTGTGTGTGTGTGTGTGTGGACAGAGAGACAGAGAAGGTCAGAGAGAGAGAGAAAAAAAGGATTAAGCAAATGTGTAGTAACAGGCTAACATTTGGGATATCTGGCTATAGGGTGCCCAGAATTTTTTTGTACTTTCTTGCAACTTTTCTGTAAATGTGTAAATGTCAACATAGGTTCCTGGGTGGTCTACACAGTTAACAACACTCTGCTAACTGAAAAGCTTGTGATTCCAGTCTACCCAAAGGCATCTTGGAAGCAAGTCCAAGCCCCAAGCCGTGGTAGAGAGCTCAGTCACAGAAAACTCGATGAAGCAGAGTTCTACCATGCTCTCTGACACAGAAGGTGGTGTCCTGATTCGGAGACCACTAGATGGCAACTGGTCTTTGTCTTATTCAAGAGCAATTTTCTTACTCTTGAAACTTTTATGTTTGAAGCTGTCAAAATAAAACATTAAATAATAACAACAAAAAGCCACTTAGAAGAACAAACTGCATGTCACTGCCAACTGCCTGCATTTCTCCTGTCTCCTAGGTGTGTTCCTGCTCCTGTCTGTGGGCCCAGGGAGTGAATCTGAGGGCTGCCCCACGCCAACGAGCAGCCCAGTAGTGTGAGAGGGTGGACTAAGCAGCTCTGCACCCAGCCTCGCCTGGTCGGTCCTACCCGTCCCCAGGACATAGGACAGACAGCAACTGTCCTTTAAAGATCGTCCTGCTTCAGCCAAATGCCTCCTGGGACTAAAGTTCAAAGCCAGTGTGGGGACAGCGGGTCCAGGGCCTGTTTGGACTGGGGATTTGAGCAGATTACTAACGTGCCCCGTGTTCCAGGCAGCGGGGGACTCAGACCTCAGGTGCAAAAAAGCCTTTGATAGTCCTGAGCTTGTTATGGGCCCAAACAAACTGACCATCTGCCAGCTGGGTTGCTCAGGAGGGGGCCCGGCTGTTCCTTTCTTCCTGGTGTTAGGAAAACAAACACTGGATATTCCAAGGCTGAGTAAACTCATTAGAGGATCTTGAACTTCCTACCTTCTTCTCAGAGCGCTTGGATGCTGCCCGGGCTCTTCTGGGGGCAGGGACAGGCATACTTTGGAGGTACTGCAGGTTTGGTTCTAGACCACTGTGATAAGTAAATAGCGCAATAGCGTGAGTCACGTGGATGTCTCGGTTTCCCAGTACAAAGAAAAGTGATGTTGATACTAGACTGTTGTCTAGACAAAGGAGCCCTACTGGCACTGTGGGTTGGCACTGGGCTGCTAACTACAAGTTCAAACCCACCAGCTGCTCCATAGGACAAAGATGAATCCATCTGCTCTATAAAGATTTATAGTCAAGGTCAGCGGTTCAAACTCACCAGCCACTCCTTGGAAACCCTACACAGGATGGCTGTGAGTTGGAACCCTCTCAATGGTACTTCACAATAAGAACAGGTCTGAGTCGACTGGATGGCAGTTGCTTTAGTTTGGGACTGCAGTTTATAAAATGTGCAACAATGTGCTGAAAAGTACCAATAACTGCGACACACAGACAGGAAGTGACACATGCTGTCTGTGTCAGTACGGGAAAGATGGCACCTATAGACTTGCTAGATGCAGGGTTGCCGCAAGCTCTCCATCTGTAAGAAACGCAGTGTCCACGATGCGCAACAAAACGCGGTGTGCCTGTATGTTCTCAGAGCTCCGGAGACAAGCACGCCTATCCTTCCTGGGGAGCTAGGGAGGCCTGCACTGAGACTCCATGCCGGGAACACAGCACTGAACAAGACTGACTATACGAGGTGGCTGTAGCCGGTTCATCCCCAGGACTTCTGCATTCCAGCTGTTCAACACACTTATGATTACAGATGCAGTTATGGGGGCATGCACACATTAACGACCCCGTGCAAACAGAATGAAACACTGCTCAGTCCTGCGCCAAGAAACTTAGATGATGGAAATGTAGACATTGATAAAATATGCTTAAAAACAAGAATAATACATTCTCCATCCTTATTGCTTCCTAGGAGTCCTGGTGTGATGCTGCCAGTTAATGCGCTGGACTGCGAGGTCGGTTTGAACCACCAAGTTGGTGGTTCCCTGCCAGTCGCTCCTCAGAAACCCTATACAGGGTCACTATGAGTCTGAACCGACTCAATGGCACTTAACAACAACAACAACAACACAGCTTCCTAATTTATTTTACTTGGCTCCACAATCAACACTCATGGAAGCAGCAATCAAGACATCAAATGGCATAGCATTAGACAAATCTGCTGCAAAAACTTCTTTAAAGTTTGAAGAGCAAGAATGTCAACTTGAGGACTAAAGGGCCTGGACAGTGAATAAGGAAGATCAGAGAAGAATTGTTGCTTTTGAATCAGGGTGTTGGAGGAGAATACTTACATGCCATGGCCTTCCAGAAGCACAAATATGTTCTAGAGGAAATACAGCCAGAATTCTCCTTAGAACTGAAGATGACAAGACTTTGTCTCATGCACTTAGGCCATGCTCTCAGGAGAGGCCAGTCCATGGTACTTGGTAAAGTAGAGGGTCAGCAATGAAGAGGAAGACCCTCAGCGAGATGGGGTGGTACAGCGGCTACAACCATGGGCTCAGACATGGCAGTGATTGTGAGGACGGCGCAGGACCGGGCTAGGGTTTCTTCTTTCGGTCATGGGGTCGAGGTGAGTGACATCTACGGAGTCCTGGTGTGGCACTGTGGGGTAAGGCGCTGGACTGCAAAGGTTGCTGGTTCAAACTCTGAAACCCTATACTGGGTCACTATAGGTCAGAACAGATTTGATGGCATTTAATTACAACATAGGGTTTCCAAGACTTTATGTCTTTGAGGGAACAGAGAGCCTCAGCTTTCTCATGCAGAGTGACTTGTTTGCAGTCCAATACTTATGGTATGGAACCACGGGACTCCTGCATTTCACTGTTATACACACACACACACATACACACACACATACACACACACTGCAGAGTGAGCAGTGGGCAGCTAGTCACTGGCTTGGCAGTTCACAACTATCAACGTTTCCAAGGAAGGAAGATGAGACTGTCTGCTCCTATAAAGATTTATAGACGAGGAAACCCTACATAGGACTGCTATGAGAGAATCAACTTGGTGCCAAAAGGCAGGTTATTATCCGTATATGGTCTCGAGGTGATTTACGACTACTGAATCTGTCTATGGAAACAGTATTTCAGGGTGTGATGCTGAATATTTCTTCCCACCTACTCATTCAATAATGTGACATTGTTATTGTTATAAAGTGCTGTCCATTTGGTTTCTGACTCATCGCGATCCTACAGGGTTTCCGAGGAGGAGCTGGTGGGTTTAAACCTCCAATCTTGTGGTTCAAAGTCCAGTGCTGATCCTAAAGCGCTACATCAGGAGTCCTGTTACATGGGCTAGCTGGAAAGTAGTCCTGATGTATCTGCACCAAGGTAAAGGGCAGTAGTGGTCAGGGGTAGAGCTCTCGCCTTTCAGGCAGGAGAACTAGGTTCAATTTGTGTCCAGGGCACCTACATGCGCAGATCACTGCCAGTAGAGGCATCTATGTTGTTAGGATGTGAAACAGGGCTCAGCGAAGCTTCCACACTAAGATAGACTATGAAGTCAGACCTGGTGATGGACTTCTAAAAATCAGCTCATGGAAACTCTATGGATTTCAACAGGAAGGACACATTCTGGTTTACTGCTGGAAGATGTAGTCCCTGAATTGGAAGGCACTCAGAATACACCCTAAAACATCCCACTGCTGGCAAGTCCACTCCAACTCACTGCTCCATGGGATTCCCCAGGGTACAAGTCTTTATGGAAGCAGACAGCCACATCGTTCTTCTGCAAACTGGCTGGTGGGTTCGAACCACTGACCTTTGGGTTAACAGTCCAATGTTTAATCCACAAATACACAGCAGCTGCACAGATGGACTCCAATGACTGTGAAGACGTTACCAGCTGGGCAATGTTTCAGGGCCGGTCTAAGCTTCCCAGAGGGGTCAGGTGGTCCTGGACAGGTGGACAGGTGAACAGACACCAGAAGATAACTAAGTCCACTGTGTCCAGATGGCTTATGGCTTAGAAGTTGACTCAGAGGACTTGGAGATGAAATGTAGGCTAAAGGTGGCCAGACCCCAGAGCACGTCAGCGCAGGAAGCATTTAGTTGGTCAACACAAGAGACAGGAGGAAGACAAAGTAGGTCTGAGCCACATCGGCAAGTCACATGGACCTTCTCCTATGTTTAGCCCCACTTCCACTCGGCCGCGACTTAGGCTCCGACTCTGGAGTCAGAAGCCCTGAGATGAATCCTGCTTCTGCCCCTCACTAACTGAGCAAATCCTTAACCGTGGCCTTGTCTGGAAAGCAGGAATTGTAAAAGGGCTGGAACAAGTGTCTAAACACAGCAAGGTCTGTGAACGTCAGCTGCTGTGAACAAGTTATCACTCAAGGGTCCAAGAAAGTGAGGGGCACCCTCGGTGAGATGGACTGGCACAGTGGCCGTGACAATGGGCTCACACTGACCAACAGTCATGGAGATGGCCCGGGGCCGGACAGTGCTTCCTTCTCTTAGGTGTACAGACAGACTCATGGAATGGAACCGACGACTCACCGAACAACTACCATTACATACTTTGTCACATGTTAGACGTGAAATGGAGACAAGACAGGAACACAGGACATTATAGACATAACATGGATATTTTTGCTGCTGTTAAGTGCTGTTGAGTGGGTTCCGACTCATAACGACCTCGTATAGGGTTTCCGAGGACTTGCTGGTGAATTTGAACTGCCGACCTTGTGATTCAAATGCCCCTGCAGTCCAGTGCTTATCCTACAGTGCTACATTATTACATTCCCTGGAGTCCTGATGTGGCATTGTAGGATAAGCACTCCGCTGTGAACCACAAGGTCTGTGGTTCGAGTCCTGCAGCCACTCCACAGGAGAAAAATGAGGCTTTCAGCCCTGGCGAAGGTTTGTTCTTGTTAAGTGCCATCAAGTTGGTTCTGACTCATGGCAACTTTGGACAGGGTTTCCAAGGAACAGCTGGTGGGTTTGAAGTACCAACCTCTGGTTCAAGTTGACCTTGCAGTCTAGTACTTTAAAGCCTTGGAAATCCTATACAAGGTCACTATGAGTTAGAACTGACTTGAAGACACTTGACAACAGCAACCACATTATATAGGCTTAGAGTCCTGATGCAGACCTTAGGATCAGCACTGGACTACCAGTCACAAGGTTGTCTGTTCAAACCCACCAGCTATATCTTGGAAACCCTACACAGGGTACTGAACAACATTATATAGCTTACGACAGTTAGTCCTCCTTCTGTAAAATGAAAGAAAATAGTAAAAAAAACCAAAACTGATCAATACACATCATCAAGGGTACCTGAGTAGACTGGCTCACTTATCTACTTAAACAGTACCAGTGTGTGCCCTGATGGAGGCAGAAATTCCCATTCACAAGAACACATGCCAGGTGGGTATCTGGTCTCTCCATCACTGCCTTCCCAAGTGGGTGCCCTGCTTTTGCCAGTCCTTGGCCACAGACCTGGGTAGGGTGTCAGTGAAGACTAGTCACCACCAAGTTGGCCTCAACTCCCAGAGACCTCACGGGTGTCAGAGCGCTGTGCTTCTCAGGGCTTTAACTGCTGATTTTTACAGAGAGATTTGTGGAGGCAGATCTTCAGACTTTCCTTCCCAGCACCTCTGGGTGGCCTCAAACCTCCAGTTTTTTGGTGAGCAACTGAGCACATGGACTGTGTGTAGCATCCAGGGGATCCAGGGGCCAGTGTGCTATGGAAAAGTCCTCAAGGTGTGCACTCAAGGGTGTTCACAGCAGCATTGTGTATGCGGCTGCTGTGTGCCACTGAGTCGACTCTGACTCACAGTAAAAGGTTTCCAAGGCTGTAAATGTTTACAGGAGTAGAAAGCCCCAAGTTTCTCCTGCAGTGACACTAGTGGACTTGAACCACTGACCTTGTGGGTTAGCAGGCGAATGTCTACGTCACCATGCTACCAAGGCTCCTTTGCAGTGTTTCTAGCAAACGGAAAACAAGACCCATGCCTATTGGCAGGCGGTGACTGAGACAAGCATCTCTTCATGCACTGTTGTGGTTAAGTGCTATCAAGTCGGTTCCAACTCATAGTAACCCCATATAGGATTTCTGATCCGAGGAACAGTGGGTGGGCTTGAAGAGCCAACCTTGCAGTTAGCAGTACAGTGCTTATCCTACAACTCCACACCAGGACCCCATATGAGGGGCCTTCCAAAAGTTCATGAAAATTGCCTTTAGCTCTTAATTCCATTTTTCCAGGACTTTGTGAAGTCCCCTATCATAGTGGGACACACTGTATCAATCCAAAGAAAGGGATAGGCCTCTTGATCAACAGTGATGACTCAAGAGATTATTGAATGAAAAGATTGCAGAACTGCTTCATTACATGATAACATCTACATAAAACACCCATATCAACAAATACTATATATTCCAAAAGCTTATATACGTGTACTGTTGTTGTTGTTAAGTGCCACTGAGTCCGTTCTGACTCAAAGAGAACCTGAGTAAGGTTTCTGAGGAGTAGCTGCTGGGTTTGAACTGCTGATCTTGTGGCTAACAGTCCAGTGCTGATCCTACAGTGCCATACCATATGTGCACAAAGATTGCCATCTAGTCAACTCTGAATCACAGCACCTGCATGCGTGTCAGAGCAGAACTGGGCTTGATGCGAGGTTTCCACTGGCTGATTTTTGGGGTGGCGGATTGCCAGGCCTTTCTTCCACAGTACCTCAGGATAAGTTGAACTGCCCACCTTTCTCAGTTAGCAGCTGAGGGTATTAATAGTTAGCACCACCCTGGGACTCGAATAATCCACCCAACTCCCTGCTCTTGAGTCAATTCCAACTCATATTTAAGGAGAGGACAGAGTAGAACTGCTTCAAAGGGTTTCTGAGGCTGCAAATGTTTATAAGAACAGATAGTCTCACCTTTCTCCAAGGAGTAGCTGGTGGATTTGAACTCTCAACTTTTAGGTTAGCAGCCCAGTGCTTAACTCAGAGCGCCATAAGGAGCCTTAAATATAAATACAATTACCAAAAAACCCTCAATGTAACAGTGGGTCTCTCTGGGTATCTTCGCTTTAGCTATTATGGTCTAAGTTTTTTAAAAAGAGAAGAGGTCCAGGTGTTACTTATATAATTAATTTTTTACAACGGGAAAACCACAGCTGAGCCAGCCGTGGTCTGTGGGTTGGTGGGCTCGTGTTTGAAGTCCATGTCCTCCTCGCTTACTGTACCCTGCGTTATGGCATTTCACAGACACCAGACTGCTTATAAATGGAACCCTGTGGCGAGCATTTTTCCAGCAGTAGGTGCTCACTTTGTATCTCTGAGCCTCATTTTGGTCCTACTGACAATATTTCAAATTTTTCCTCACGCTATTGCACACCTCACAGATAGCAGTTTAGAGTTGGCATCGCTGTTCTATGCATCAGGACACCACAGCATTTGTGTGACTTAGATCATTATGATATCGCTTTATTGTGGTGGTCCCGCACGAAGGCACCATAGCTCTGAGGTCTGCCTGTGGGGATAAATGGTATGATAGGGGCTCTCTTCTACCAGCCAGAAAGGCGGTGGTCTGAGAAAGCAGACAAGCAGTGAGCTCAATAAACCCACCCGGTTATTACGATGGGAAAGAGAATATTAGTGCCTTGGGTTCCTTTTGAAATTCCAGTTGTGACTCAAGACAGGGCAGGGGACTATGAATTCCTCTCCAACCTCCCGCTTGTTTTCCTACCCTCCATTTCTTTGCTAGTCTTCACACCTCATGAAGTCTAGCTGTCTTTTTTGTGCTCAGGGTTTCTGGGTGAGGCTTTCTATGGTTGTTAACTGCAGGAAGAGTTGTTGAGTACCTTTTGTGGGTCTGCCACTACCACCGAAGCTGTAGGCCGCACAGACCCCGATCTCAGAGAGCTCCTGCGCTGGAGGAGGAGGTGGGCCGGGAACCCCACAATTCCTGTCCAGGGTGAAGCGGGAGCACAGAGGAGCTCCTAGCCTGGGGCTTGCAGAGGGCTTCCTGAAAAAGAGGGTGCAAGTCAGGCCTCCACATTCTCGTGCCTTCTGGGGTCGCTTTTTCAGACACAGTAGAGTAACGGGCTTTGGGACAGGGAACAAAAGCCAGCTTTGCTCCATGTGGTGTGGTGTGACACAGGTTTGCTGTGCTGTCTTCAGATGTTCCCAGATCACAAGAGCTAGTGTGAAATCTCCCCATTTTTTAAACACTGAGCCGTCCACACAAACACATGTGCACACCAGCTATTTCCTATAGTTCTCCTTTTGCAACTTCGGGCCTAAGCAAAAGTTAGCCAGGTGAGGAAATGGTGACCAGGTGACAGGAATGGCAGACACCAAGACCTGGGGACCTGAGGGAGCTTCCACAGTGACCCGCACGGGCCTTCTTCTTCATTCAACAAACAGTCCCTTAGCCCTGCTGTGTGGTGTGCGGGATGCGTGTGGTGTTGGTGTGGTGTGTGTAGCCCACAGTGTGTGTATGTGGTGTACAGTGTACGAATGTACGGGGTGTGTGGTATGTGTATGTGACAAGTGGCGGCATCTAAGCAGCGTGTGTCTGCCGTGTGGGATGTGACGGAGTTGTGGGTGTGAATGGGGAGACTGTGGGGAGGGTTAGGCTGTGTGCAGAAGTGTGGGATGGGGTGTGTATATGTTTGTGTGATGTGTAAGGTGCGTGTGTGACGTGTGTGAGGTGTACAGTGTGTT
>NW_006408779.1:1291699-1296199 GCF_000296735.1 Chrysochloris asiatica | reverse complement strand
GTGTGCACGTGTGACAAAGTGGAGAGCGCGGGGTGTACGGTGTGTGGGTGAGGGTGACGTCCTTCTGGGGGTGTGACGTCCCCACTCCAGCGCAGCCCAGGCTTTCTCACCAGCGAGAACCTTCAGGGCCCCAGCCAGGGTCAGGTTGGCCCTGGCAGTAGCGCTCGCTACTCCTGTGGAAGCCAGTCCGTCTGTCCGTCCGTGCGCCCATCGGTGAAAGGCATCAGGCGGCCTGGCGCGAGGGGCAAGCCTGTCTGGCGGGTTCACAAGGCCCGCGTGGCGCGCGGAGTCCGGGCCGGGCACATGCGCAGACTCTCAGAAAAGTTGGCCGCGGGGGAGCCGCACTGTCGCTTCAGCGGAACTCGTGCGGACGCTGCCCCCTGGTGGCGCGTGGGAACAGTGCCGAGGGCGCGGGTGCACACCCTACAGGTCCGGCGGGAAACGCTTCCGGCTGGCTCTCTCGAGGCAGCTCGGGCTTCCTGAGAGCCTACGAGTCGCGCGGAAGGAGTCCTGAGAGGTGAGCAGTAGCCGGGCCTCTCCGTAGTAGCCGCGTGCAGCGGTCTGCCTCAATTTCCCCGTCGTAAAATGGACACGCGTCTCCCAGGCATGCGAGGAGGAAATGCCACCGTGCGTTTAAAACCTCAGGTCAGCTTCCAGGATCCCTTGGTTATTAAGTGCCGTGGAGTCAGTTCGGACTCATAGAGACCCAGTATAAGGTTCCTAGGGGCGGATGATGGGTTTGAACCGCTGACCTTACGATTCAGACTGACCTTGCGGTCCCAAAAAGCAAACACAGAACAAGAAAATAAAACCACAGGTACTGTGCAGACACCCTGCCTCAGATGACCACGACCCCCACCTCACCAGGCCACCCCCCTCACCCCACCCCCCCACCTCACGGTCACCCTAGGCTCACGACTGACCACCAGTACCCCATGTGTCAGGGTAGAACTGTGCTCCACATAGGGCTGCCCGTGGCTGATGTTTTAGGAATTGATCACCAGGTCAGCCTTGGGTTTCAGCCCAGCCTGAGCACCGCTTGCATTTCAGCCCCACGTTCCTCCTGGCCTCCCTCCCAGAGCGGGAAGCGCAGTCTGAGTCCTAACTGCGCCTGCGCGGCCTTCAGGGCGGTGGGCGCTGGCCTGGAGGCCACCTGGGCACAAGCTTGCGCACTGTCTGCTGGACGTGTTTCACCCAGGCTTTGGGGCACCTCGTTCGTATGGGCTCTGCCAGTGACCTCTTTGTGCCCCCATTTCCTCATCTATAAAGTGGGGCCAGAGTATTAAAACCCACCTTACAGGGCTGATGCTAGGATTAAACTGGTTAATCCAATGAAAGTGTTGAAATGTATTCGGATGCATAGAACTGTCTGTTAGCTGTGAAAACATTTATAGAAAAGGCATGCAGTTTCCTGTTTTGAAAATTTAGGTACCACTCACATAAATGTGCAAATTTATGTTATGTGACATAAATGTGTGTTATGTAACAAATTTATGTTACGTAACAATTTGCACACATAACAAAATGTGTGCAAATTGTTGGATGGAAAATTAATTTACTCTGTAGACTTTCACCCAAACTACTATATTAGAAAAAATATGTATGTATGTTTTGGCATACAAAAAGCAGTTTAAGCATTTTAAAGTGAAAACTTCATTGGCCTTAGTACATTCTCTGTGGAGGACAGACTTTGCCACATCCGGGTTCTAATATATTTGCATGTTGTTGTGAAGCGTGAAATTGATTCCAACTCAGAGTGACCCTGTATAGAGTTTCCAAGGAGCGGTGGGTGAATTTGAACCGCCATCCTTGTGGTTCAAAGTAACTTTTTGATCCAGTGCTTTACCTCACTGCGCCACACAAGGACTCCATATGTTTGCATGAGTCACCATCAAAAACTGTCCTCAGTAAGCACTCACCCTCCCTTTCTGCTCCCCACAGCCCCTGAAAAGCACCAGTCTGCACTCTATCTCTATGACTTCACCTATTTAGGGTATGTCACCTGGATGGACTGGTGTGGTGCTGTGGGTTACTGCGCCAGACGGCAAAGCCGTTTGAACTGCAAGGTCGGCGGTTCAAGCTCACCAGCTGCTCCTCGGAAACCCTAGACAGGATTGCTGTGGGTTAGAATCGATGGCACTTAACAAGAACAACCTGGATGGAATCATACAGTGTGTGGCCTTTTGTGTCTGGCTTCTCGTACGCAACAGGATGTCTGAGGTTCACCCACATGGAAATGTGATTCAGGACTTCGGTCCTTTTTTCAGGCTAAATAATATTTCATTGCGTGAATGAACCCCATTGTATTTATCCTTTTATCTGTTGGTAGATGGGTGTTTGGACGGTTTCTACCTTTTGGTTACTGTGGCTAATGTTGCCATGAATGTTGGTGTCTGTGTAACTGTTTTGTGTTTCTGTTCCAGACTTATTCTGTGTATAAACGTAAAAATGAAATTGCTGGATCACACAGTTATTTCTGTGTTTAACTTTGAGGAACTGTAAAACTGTCTTCGACAGTAGCTGTATCATTTTACATTACTATCAGCAGGGGACAAGGGTTCCCATTTTTCTACACGCTTGCCACCATTTGTTCTTTATGTCTATGATCGTCTCTGCCTAGTGGGTCAGAAGTGGCCTCTCAGCCTGGTGTGCATTGGCATTTCCCCCATACAGAATGATATGGAAACCATATACTAGGGTCGCTATGGTTCAGAACCGACTTGACAGCACTTAACAACAACAAATGATATGGAGCGTCTTTTCATGTGCTTCTTGGCCGTTTGTGGCTTATCTTTGGAGAACTATCTGTGCTAATCCTTTGCTCACTCTTAATTGGGTCATTGATTATTTTCTTTAGTACACTTTCTGAGTAAATAACAGCTTTGTTGTGTTTCACCCTCTAGGGGTCTTGGTCTGCCCTCATTCAACTGGCTGTGTCCCTGCTGACCACACACCCCACAATGCCCTGGTCTCTCATGACCTTCCTAGGGCCAGGGAGTGGGTGGTGGTGTCATTAACCCACTCTGTGAAACTGTCTAATGACACCTTTCATTTGGGCCTATCATTACCCTGGAGCGAATGAAGCTTAATTCCCAGATGGGGAGTCTGAGATACAGGCTGCCACAGAATGCCTCTGCGCCCCAGTGACACACATTAAATCATTAATTTCCCTAAGTGCCCTGAGATGCAGAGATGAAAGGAAGAGTAGCTGGAGAGCCTGTCATTATCTGGACCATTCCACAGATGGAAGAACGCTTTCTTGTATCTTCCAGGCTGGCTGGACAGGTACGGTAAGACGCCCGGCGTACAGCTGACTCTTCGGTTTATTTCCAACTCAGAAAGGCTTTTTTTGTGCCTAATCCAAGTAATCAAAGCTCTCTCCCAGGAGTGACAGGATCTGAGAGGCTGGCTCCAGGGCACTCGTGGCCAGTTTCCTTGTGAACACACAGAGCCCTCCCTCACCTGCAGGAACTCCGGAGACTCCTGGCTCCCTCCCCAGACCCCCTCAGAGCTACTCCCTCAAGCTAGGTTTGGTTTGGTTCATATTACCATGGTCTTTTCATGGACTTTAGAAAAAGTACATCTACTAAACCGTGAAGGAGCCTGGGTGGCACAATGCTTAGGTGCTCGGCTGTTAACTGAGAGGTTGATGGTTCGGACCTGCCCAGCAGCTCCCCAGGAGAACGACCTGGTCATCAGCTCCCAGAGCAGTTCATCTGTGCCATGTGGGGGCACTAGGAGTCTCCAGCAAGAATGCGGAACTTATTTTATGGGTATGTTTTTTGTGTGGGTGGACATTCATTAAGGCCAGTTCAACAAAAATGATTGAACAACTTTTATTGTCCTTGGGGTCCTGCTGCTAACACTAAGGATGGAGCAGCAGTTGGAACCCACCAGCTGCTCCCCAGGGGAGAGGTGAGGAAGTCTGCACCTGTGAGGACGTCAGCCTTGGAAACCCTGGGGGCGCTTCTGCTCTGTCCTTTAGGGTCCCCACAGGTCAGTGGGTGTTTGACCTTTAAGTCAGCCCAGGCCGATGGCCACCCCATGTGTCAACATCACGATTGGCTGTGTGCTCTAAGGTCTCACTGACTGAAACTGTTCTTCCTAGTCCGTCTTAGTTTGAAACCCATTCAGCGTCACAGCAACAGGTGGGCGGGCTCTGTACAGAAGGCGCCTTGGCTGGGAATCAAAGGTGAAGATTCCACCCCTGAGCCCCCACTGCGCAAGCCCTGCAGTGGTGAGACTGATGTTTTATGTTCTCATGATGCTCAGCATCTGGAGGGACGAGGGGCAGATGGGAAGGAATGTTCATGAATTAACTGCAAGTTTGGCTCCAAGCTGAGGACTCAGGTGGGCGTGTAGCCTGGCAGAGCCAGGGAGACGGACTGGAGGTACACCGACTTTGATGCCACAAGAGCTAGCCTAATCTCGCCATGTACAACTACCTACCCCCCCACCCCATCTCAGTGGTTGGCATCAGCGTAAGAATGGCTTTCTTCC
>NW_006408779.1:1280331-1291599 GCF_000296735.1 Chrysochloris asiatica | reverse complement strand
CCCCACATGCGTTAGAGTGCACCTGTGAGGTTCAGGGCAGGTTCCACAGTAGCAAGTGACCATGCCTGTCTTCCAAGGCACTTGTGGGTGGTCTTTTAGGTGACCAGCGAGCACTACACCACTTGTCTACGTGGGACTCCTGTTCTGGGACTGGTCAGAGTCTTCTGTTCCCAGTGGACCACAGAGATGCAGGAACACCGCCTTGGGGGGCAGACGTATCACACCAGCGGGTCTACAACACACTGAGCGGCGGAGGGGCGTGAGCACTGGGGGCACAGCGGTCCAGTCAATTAAATAAGGCCACGGTGGCTTTTGAAAGCCCAGACCCGAATCCCTTTCTGCCTGAGAGACCACACCTGCCTGGCCTCGGGCTTCAGAGCGCCCCGCTGAGGGAATGTCCTCACTACCTCCTTCTTGGCCATGTGTTTTTAAAACGTCTGTCTGAGGTTAATATGTGTGCATGTCTGTACATCTGTGTGTTCTTCTGTACGTGTGTCTGTGGGTATGCTTGTATCTGTATTTATCTGTGTGTGTCAGTGTGAGTCTGTGTTTGTCTCATATATAATATGTATGTGTGTTTTTGTATGTATGTGTGTGTGTTTGTATGACTATGTTTGTATGTGTGTCTGTATGAGTGAGTAAGTCTGTATGTCTGTATGTGCGAGTGTACTTGTGTCTGTCTGTGCATGCTATATATCTGTATATGTCTGTATGGGTATATTTGTGTGTGGCTCAGTGTGGGGATGTATATATGACTATGTGTGTAGCAGACTCTTGTTATACACAGGAAGTGGGACCTATTTCTTCTTTTCATTTGTGTTTCGGAAGTTGGACCTGAAGTTGCAATGTCTTTCTGAAACATTTGTACACCACAGCGGAAGGAGAAGTGACCGGATCATCAGTGGCTGAGAGTCTTACATTTCTCCTGTCTGTACCCCCAGGCAGACGTTTCCCTGCAGATTTACTCTCCGAGGCGACAGTCTTGAGCGTGGAGAAGCTTTGTTCTCCTCTGCAGATGACACGGGCAGCCCCTGACTTAGGCCTCAGCATCCTGCTGACTGGTGCAAGTTTGAGGTCTTCCGACAAGGAGAAGGAGCACATGGACCAGCTTGTCCTGTACTGCTGAGCAGAGCCCCCCAGCCCAGCCCAGCCCAGCCCAGGGCCTGTGGAAGCAGAGCAGGCCCTCTTCTGTGCTCTTCCTGAAATGAGAACAGGAGCTGATTACCGAGTGCTCCCATGCACACCCCATCAGGTGGGGCCGCAGGAGGCTGGTGCGCTGGAAGCTTGCCCACCGGTGGCTTCCTTGTTTGGGGACGGCCCTGAGTCTCTCAAGTGGGAGCTGAGCTCCCGACACAGGGCTGCCGGCGTCAGGAACCCTATCCAGGGTCGGTCTGAGTCGGAATCGACTTCACGGCACATAACCACTTCCAACATTAGTTCTTTGGACTACTGGTTTCCTTGTGTCTTTGACTTTCTTCACTCTCCTTTGCTCTGGCGGGGAAAAGACCAGTATTTGCACCTTAGATGGTCACACCTGCTTTTAAGACCTCGGTCACTGCACACTAAAGTGGCATGTAGATACTTATCTGGAAAGGCCTGAGAACCCCGGATAAGCAAAACACTACTAAAGAAGGAGAATAAAGTAGGGAGGCCTTATGCTTCCCAATATCCAAAGCCACTACACGGTCATGGGACTCAAAACAGACACACAGACCAATGTCATAGGGTGGAAAACAGAAGTAAATGCACCAGTATGGACAGCTGAAACCCATTGTTGTTGTGAAGTACCCTTGGGTCGGTTCTGACCCATAGCTACCCTGTATAGGGTTTCCGGGGAGCAGCTGGTGAGCTTGAACCACTGACCTTGCAGTTCAAGAGGCTTTACAGTCTGGCACATTAAGTCCGTTAGGTGGAAGGAAATGGTCTTTAAGAGATGACGCGGTCAATAGTGGCTGCTTCTCCTTACTCCCCTCCTGCCCTGGGAGGATGTCTTGGTTCAGGAATCCCACACATGGGTGGGACAGGACCAGGGCAGCTCCCGGCCTTCATTCACAGCTCTCCTCCGTCACTGCTGCCTTCTGTGATTTTGTTACAGACGCCACGCAGACCTCAGCGCAGACTGATTGAACTAGGAACCATCAGTTAACACTGTGGGTGCAGGATAAAATGTTCAAAGCCACCCCGTTGAGTGTTGACAAAGATTTAAGCAAAAGCCTGAGCGATCTCGGCTCCCGGGGGGCCTCCTGGTCTGCAGGGTGGGTGGGACCCAGCTAGCGTGTAATCATCAAGCAGTTCTAATGGCAGGAAGACTGAGACAGAGGTGGTGACAGCAGTGAGTCCCAAGTGTTTGTCATCTGTTTCCACCTGGAGACAGAATAATTTTTCATTAAAGCTGAAATTAAAAAATATCATAAATTCTTACTTTGAATATGAGTAAGATTCATAAATAAAGCTGTAAATTCCAACTCACACAATTTTTAAGTGTTTCAGTATTTTAAATCTAATGCTCTGAAAAAAGAAAACACGTAGTATTGGGGGGGTGGGGGGTGGGATGTGGCGCGTGACTGAAAAGAGAATGGAATTTTTCCATGAACATTTGGAAACCCCCTCCTATGAAGTGGCACATTTTTTCCCCTTTGTTTCGGGCAACATTATGGCAGCAATGTGTCAATCAATGCCTATGGAGCTATTAAAAGAAGTATCTCAGTAAAGGAGAAAATAATTTGTTCCTTAGGCAACTCAGCCTTTGGATAGGAGCCCCAGAAAAAGTATATGTTGACCTTAAACTCTAAGTGGTATGCAAATATTTACTAGCCTTTCTCCTTTATCTTTAAAAGGACTGACTTTTCACTTTCGAAATGCTTATGCCAACAGCATATACATTTCTCATGTGATTAAAATCCTGTGGCCCATAGTTTAACCTTCATTTTAGTCAGGACTGGACCAAAGGTATTTGTGGCAGATGATCACTTGTTTTCTTGTGACAAATAGCACGGGAATCTTAAGCTTTGCTTTCAGAGGTGATGTTCTGAGGACTGCCACCAGGGGACAGTACCACCAGCTGTTTTCCAAACCTGGGGTGTGACCTGTAGAATAAGATGTACTGAATACAGGGATACAGGTGGGAAATGTCCAGCCATGTCTCAGTTGGTGGTGGGCTGAGATAGAATTTTATTGCTCTGTTCCCTTAAATCCGGCAACATAGGGCTTGAACCAATTATTTCACTTACTATTGCAGCATTTATCCTCTGACTTGTGAGCCATACCTTATGGGCGGTATACATTTTAAATCCCCGAACGCTATGGGCATGCCCTCATCTCTCTCTGATGACCTATGTGGTTTATCACCTGTTCTTTGCTTTATGAGAAATATGAGAAGGATGTGAGGCCTGCTCCTTGGTGTCGCTGACACAACTCTGGGTAGACAATTAAATTTCACTTTAGGTTCTGGGTCTTTGATTACAGTGTGGGCACAGTGTGTTGGTGACTGGGGAATGTGGTAGCTTTCTTTGCCTCCAGAATAAGACAGATTAGGAAGAAAGACCTTGCAATCAACTGCTGAAAATTAGCCGATTCTCTCGTGGGATTGAAACCCTTTGGGCCATAGTCGATCAGTTTATAACCTTCAAAAAAGTATTTGTGGCATAGGATCGCCTGTCTTCTTGTCAACACTACAACATGAATTCTTGGCTCTCAGGGGTCATGTGATACTACAGAGCTAGAACTCCCAGGCTGGACGGTTCCTCAGTAGCCGTGACTGACCTCAGACGACCCTGCAGGTTCTGTTGCACGTGGGCTGAAGGCACAGCTGCCGCACTGGTCTAGAAGCTGCCCGTGTGTCTGCGTTCCTCCCACTCTCTTCTTGTTGCGAAGCTGTGGCATAGTTCTACGTTGTCTTCTAGCAGTGCGAAGCTGTGCATCACTCACTCGTTTTTCTCACCCTGGCCGTTGGTGTTGTTGTGGCCTTAAGTGGCTTCCTACTCTTGTAAACCCATGCGTCTCAGAGTAGAACTGCTCCAAAGCAGATCTCCCGGCTTGTCTGCCAAAGCACCTCAGGGTGAGTCTGAATTGCCAACCTGTTGCCTAGTGATTGAGTGCTGACCCGTTTTCTCCTCCCCGAGTCTCCTATCCTGAGCCGTTCCATGTTGTTGCTGTTAAGTGTCATCAAGTCGGTTCCCACTCATAGCGAACCTGAATAGGGTTTCTGAGGAGCAGCTGGTGAATTTGAACCACCGACCTTGGTGTTCAAACTGACCTTGAACTCTGATGCTTATCTTACAGCGGCACCCAGGGCTCCATTCAGTAGTTCCTGTTGGCGAAGTGAATCCTTGTGAGAACCAGAAACCAGAGTCCATTGCTGAGGACTTGATTCCGACTCAGCAGCCCCAAACAACAGAGTCGAGTATCCCATCTGGTTTCTGAGGCTGTCATCTTTACAGAGACACACTGCCTTAGCTTTTTCTAGCAGGGTAACTGGAGACTGTGAGCTACTTACTGACCTTTAGGGTGGCAGCCCAGCGCTCCACAGTTGGGTCATCAGCACTCTTAACCCATGCGAAGTGCCTAGAAAAGCCTGAACCCACTTTCCTGCCACAAAACTGCTGAGCAGAGCGCTGTCCCTTGTAGGAGGCACTAGATAAACCACGAAGGAACAGACAAGTGAATGAGCAGACAACGGGTCAGGATCTGAATCTTTGCTGGAAGCTCACGCTGACTTGTGGGTAAATTGTTCCAAAGGGAAATAGAGTCATTTCCAAAGGACCAAGGGCATTTGTGTGTGTGTAAACACAGCTTAGGAATTGAGAGGAAGGACACACCATGGGTTGTATTGGGAATACCCTGGAGATGGTTGGGATGGACTAGCATTCCTGCCTGGGCCTGGAGCCCACTCACCTGCCTTTTCAACACCTAGTGGTGCACAGAGTATACCCCCAAGGGGGACAATGAGCAGCAAGGTGAGAACGTTTCAGACCATGTCCTCTATCAGCCGCTGCTTAGATGGTGACCTGCCCTTTGGGGCTGCGTGCCTGATCCAGTGGATGTTTATTGGTTTTTTTGATGCTCAAGTCATTTTAATAGCAATTATACTATAATCTTAGGTAGAAATGAGCATTTGTCATTTTTTCATCATTTTTTTCTTGTGTATTGTGTTTTTTATATTTTAATTAAGTTTTTGTGAACTGAGTGATGGTTTACATGGGAGAACGTTGGCTTTACACCATCGTTTCATTGCAATGACTACAGTCTCCTCTGGGCATCGTCATTCAACACTATTTGCTTCCATTCCCTATGTTTCTCTTTTTTTGTTTTGTTTTGTTTTTCTGGGAGGTAAGGAGATATACACAAACACACTCAGGAATATATAATCCTTTAAACAGCCAGAGGACTCATTCTGCAAGCCAGCCTCCTGACCACCAGCACTCAGTCCTTCTCTTCCCTGGATAGGGTCGCACACTCCGCTTGTACTCTTCTCCTCTGAAGGTCCTAGGGTCCTCTGTTTCTGGACTGTAAGATTAACTAGTCCCCTGTTTTTGTTACAAAACTTCTGCCTTTACAGTTGTGACAGTTGCAATTAATCATGATAATAATTACTCATTATTGAATCATGAGACTCTTATCCCCATCTCTTTTCACCAGACCTGTCTAGACAAGATGAAAACTATTCAGTGGGAACTCTATCTCCCCACACACTCTCTTAAACTAAACTCCCTCTTGAAACCTTGTAAGCCAATCACTTCACACCTTTATTGCCTCCTCATTTTAAGTAGCCAGTGTCTAATTTGCCCGTCCCTATCTACGCTGTATACAGAGGGGATAGAATTGACGCTCAATGAGAAGACTCCTTCCCTCTCTGTTGGTATTTTGAGCTATTAAATCCATAAGTATAGGTCAAGTTCATCAAATTGTAGCAATTTACTTTACACTTGTTTCCTTTATCAAAAATTGTTTTTTTTTTTAATCTTCCTCTAGTCAAGTTCTGATTCTCAGGCCATTGAGGCTAGGTCACATGGGTACTTTCTGCAAGTTTGGGCATTCTTGTGTGTTTCCCCTCACTTCATATCAGCTGGATGCTTCACTCTCAGCTCTAGCCCTCTGTGGCTATGTCCTTGTCCATGGACTCAAGTGTCCTCAAGTCTCACCACACTTTGGACCAACCAGCCCTTCCTCTTCTCTCTCTCATCTCCAGGTCAATGGGAGTCTATGGAATGTGGTTGAACTCAGCCCATTTCTTCATTGCTGCCTTTCCCCCTCTTCCACTCACCAGTAGACTAATGTGGTGATCAGCAAGCTTACATGCCTACTCTTGTGTTCCCTGTGAGTTTCGGTCTTGGAGGGGGTTCTTGTGGCTATCTTTCAAAAAGATATTTTGTTGCTCTCGTGCCATCGAGTCTCTTCCAACTCATGGCAACCCTGTATGGGGTTTCCAAGGAGAAGTTGGTGAGCTTGAACCACCGACCTTTTGGTTCAAACTGACCTTGTGGTGCGGTACATTATCTAACAGCGCCACACCAGCACAATGCGGTATAAATAACATACAGTCATTGAACCATTTTAAGTACAATTCCGTGAGTATGATTAAAGTATACAATTGACCGAACCAACAGAATTATTAAGATATGGAATATTCCTATCACCCCTAAAGCTTGCTGCTGATCTGGTGTTTGTTTTGTTGTTATCAGAGATTAGATTTGTCTTATGCACTCCACTGTTAACCCAAAGTTTAGAGGTTCGGGTCCACCCAGAGGCACCTTGGGAGAAAGACCTTGTAATCTACTTCTAGAAAACCAGCCGCTGAAGACTCTACAGAGCATAGTTCTCCTCGGACGGACATGATTTAGAGTCAACACTGGTTCAAAATTCTTATGTACACAGTCATACAATATACCCTTTTTGACTTTTTCCAGTCTGGTATCTTTTGCCCAGGATCCTGTTTCTGAGCTTGAATCATGTTGGAGGACATCACTTCCCTTGAATCACGTTGGAGGACGTCACTTCCCTTGAATCACCGTTGGGGGACGTCACTTCCCTTGAATCACCGTTGGGGGATGTCACTTCCCTTGGGGGATGTCACTTCCCTTGAATCACATTGGAACTCATCACTTCTCTTTTTTGGAGTTGTCCTAGATCACACAACTTTGGCATCACGTGATGCCCACTTAAGGCGGTCACTTGGTGGGCTGGCTGCTAATTTCAGCCAGGCTTCAGAAAGTATCCTATGACCAATCTCCTGAAGCCAAAGCTTTTCACTTAGGAAACTTCTCAATGGGAATTGAATGTCTGCACCTCCTTGCCTCGCTGTTTCAGAAAGCATCTTCCAGGAGCAATGGTTGTAGCAGCTCTTCTAATTCCTTCCCATTTTACAGCAGGCTGAAGCAGCCATAAACCAGACTGACAGAGGGTAAACACAACCCCATCGTTCACGGGCTCAAGACACTATTTCACCTCCTGTCAGCATCCCGAGCTGATGGATAGCGGTGGCTTTTGTGAACTTTGCCGTGCTGCCCCGCCCCCGAGATGAATTATTGCACACCTGATGATAACTATCTGCAGCCCAGCCCAGCCCATCTCCCGAAGGCCTCCCTGCTCCCTTCTTTCCCATGACTCCTTCACGAGGCCTGGCTTTCCAGGGCTTCAGCTGCACACTGACACCTAGAGGCTGCTCTGCTGGAAATACGTCGCTGTGTCCAGGGAAATCCGTCTGGAACCTCAGCTTCGTGGAGGATGAGCTCAGGCTCCTGACCTCAGATTACTGAACTACATGATAAATATTTATGGAGCACTGATTACTTGAAGGGCTAGCATAGAGGGTAGGGTTGGGCTGCTAACCTCAAGGTCAGCAGTTCGAAGCTACCAGCGGTTCCATGGGAGAAAGACGAGGCGCTCTGCTCCCGTAAAGATGTACAGCTTCAGGAACTCTATACAGGGTCACTGTGAGTTGGCACCGACTCCACGGCACATCACCACCATGTGCCTTGGAAGAAAGTGATGGCAGTCTGCTTCTAAAATAACAGCTGTGCTGTACCACTGAGTCACCGAGACTGCTGACTGGCTGGTTTTGTGGGTTGGGTTCCATGCTGAGCTTCCAGATGCCTTGCTCTTGAAGAACTGAAAGTTCAGCTGTGGCTCACTGCCCTCAAGTGGATGCTAACCCCCTGTGCGCAGAGCAGGACTGTTCCCCAGGACTGTCAGGGTGGGCCTTTCAGGAGCGCACCGTCAGGCCTACCTGCTGAGACACCTCTGGGTTAGCAGCCGAGTGCTTAAGACAATTCGAATTGAGAATAGCAAGAAGAAAACAAGCAAATCAGACTCGTGGTGACTCGCAGTTGGGGTGACGTTGACTGGGGAAGGGGCTCGAGAACTTTGTTTGGAAATGTTTGTATCTCGGTTCTTTTGGTGGCATAGTCAGGTGTCATCAGGCATTTAACTATTTACGCCACTCAGGTAATTGAAAATGTACCGAGAAACTTCTATCCTGGAGCAGAAAGTATGTCTTGATTAGGATGTTGGCTTTGGATGTGATAAAAGATACAAACTGTTTCCTCAAACTAATCTGAACATTCAGTCCAATCCCGGTGGGGGCTGCGGGGCCAGCCTGCCCAGACTCCCGTACTCGGGAGCTTTTATTCCTTAGAGTGGATGTACTCTTTGCTGCTGATTTTGGTAGGTGCTGGCTGTTTAGTGTGTTCCAGCTCATAGCCACAGACGCCACGTACAACAAAACGGACCACTGCCCAGTCCCACCTCATCTTCACAACTGTTCCTGTGCTGAACCCCGTGTTATTGCCGTTCACTGAGGATGCTTTCTGAAGCGGGGCTGCAGTGAAATGTGGATCCACCTGAGAGTCCTCCTCTTGTTCTCTGACCCTCCATCTTACCAAGCATGATAACATGTCTGAAGTAGGAGAGGTGAAGTCTCACCATCGTGGTTTCTAAGGAACATTCTGACTGTACTTTTTCCAACAGAGTTGTTCATTCTTTTGGTAGGTAGGCCATGGTATACTTCATAGTCTTTGCCAGCACTAGGATTCAAATGCATCCATTCTTATTTGGTTTCCTTATTCCTCACCTGGCTTTCCCATGAACCTTTGTGGTGACAAGGCACACAGCAATGGCGCTTTGTGGTGACAAGGCCTCGTGTAGACTTCAGCGGAGGAGGATACACAGAGCAGGGTCCAAGCAGGCCTGGTGCCCTGGCCATCACAGTTAATGAGCTGATAGATTGATAATTTTCCCATGTGCCAGGTGTCTAGGCAGAGGGTATACCTATGAGGGTCTGAGGGCTCTCTTCATCAGAGCACGGCTGGCCCACCATGGTTCCTCTTCAGACTAGTCAGTGCTGGCACATGGCGCCCCCTCGTGTGTCAGATTAGAACTGTGCTCCCTAGCAGTTTCAATGGCTGACTTTTCAGAAGATACAGGCCGATCTTCTGAAGTGGAGGGTTAAGCTCTCATTGCCTTCCTTTCTCCTTATCCTTGTTGTTGGGAGCCACCGAATCAATCCAACTCAAGCGTCCCTGTGTGAGAGAGAACTTCCCCACCCCAGGCTAGCACCTTCATAGGAGCACATCACCAGGTCTTTCCGCAGCGGAACCGTTGAGTGTTCAAACCACAGACCTTTCAGTCCACAGCTGAGCACTCACCCCTTTGTGTGCCTTTCTCCTGAGACCAGGAAGAGGCTGTGTGTGTGATGTCCAGTTTCCCAGCCCCTTCCGGCCCCTATGCTCCACCTGACAGACAGATGGCTTAGAGAGAAGCTCAGGTGTGTACTAACATCACCTTGGTTTTGTTCCTTATTCCTTATTCTGAGTCTGTAGGCCATACAGACTTGGTCACAGCACTGTTGGCCCTCGCCTGGTTGGTCCTGACACTTGTAGTTGAACTGGAATGGGGGAAATGGTGGTCTCGGAGAGCTAGGTGGTTAAGGTCTCCACCCACCATCTCCTTGTTTAAGACCACGTGGTGTCTTCAGAGTTGGGGGCCATTGCCTCTGACCCACTGGTACTCAGTGCCGCCTGCTCAGGGCTATCTTTCTGTCCATGTTGCCCCAGTGTGGCTCATGGACCTCCAGGCCAGTCCCTCTGTACCTGGTGGCTGGAAGTCTATCCTTCCCTCTTCTTTCCCCCTCAAAGCATCCCTGCCTTCCCTGCCCACTTCCAGTGTCCGGGGTGTTATTTCCAGTGAACTCTGTTCTTAACAAATGGGAGTCATTAGCAATTTGTTCCAACCCCCTGAAACCACAATCAAGGCCTGTGTGGGAATTGACTGGATGCAGGGCTTGGAAAACCATGGAAAACATAGGCCAGCCGACCTCAGAGGTAGTGCGGGTTCCACTCCAGATGCGGCATCCTAGTAAACTGAGTCCCATGAATTCTTTAGCTTTCCGGTGCCTAGAGAAGAGGTGTTGACCCTCTACTGTGGACAGTAGGCAAAGACAGTGAGATACAGAGAGAACGACCATAGTGGGGCTCAGAGACAAACAGGGAGCGGGCGCTAGGGGGGAAATGGTGCCGATAGACTTGCTGGATGCAGGGTTGCCACAAACCTTCAATTTGTGAAAAACTGTATCTGCAAAGCATAGTAAAATGAGGAGAAGAAATGTAAATTATTATTTCAAAAACAATCATGGTTTCTACAAGTAGGAACATTTCCCTGTCCTGGACAAAATTATTTCTAATTCATTGCATATTTTAAAACAAAATATATTCAGGCTCTGAGCTCTCACTGCCTGTGTGACCTGTGTGCCTTATTTTCAAGAGCAGAAAAAAATGTCATTTTCTGAAGAATGTCCCCAATTCACAGGTCAATAGCCACTCTATCTCTTTCATACCAACCAAGAATAAATAATTAGAAGGAGAATATTAAAAATAATATGTCATTGCTACTTTCTCTAATCCATCTAACTCTATCCCTACTAGGGCGACCATTCTGGAAAGACAGTCTGACAAAATGCACCTTAGCAAAGTCCCTGTACCTTTGTTGGTCTAAGCTAGGGTTTCTCAAACTTGGCATAGTGACATTTGGGCTGGTAGATTCTTTGTTGTTGGGGTTGTCCTGTGCATTGTAGGATGTTTAGTGGCTTTCTTGACTTCTCCCCACAAGGTGCCATTATCATACCTTCCTCCACTGTGACAACCCAATGTTCCCAATAGCAAAAGGGGCAAAATTACCGACCATTGAGAACCACTGAATGCAATCCTACTCTGACTTCCAGTTACGTTCTCCCTTCCCTTCCTTTACTTTCCCTTCCTTTAACTCACTTTGTCACCT
>NW_006408779.1:1269931-1280196 GCF_000296735.1 Chrysochloris asiatica | reverse complement strand
CACCCCCCTCACCTCACTTTTGGCATTGGGCTGAGTGACTTCCCGATGTCCCTACGTGTACAGAGCACAGCTGTGCCCCATAGAGTTGTATTGAGTGACTTTTCACCAGCACATCCCCAGGCCTTTCACTGTGTTTTCCGTCTACGAGTCTGCATCATTATATGTCATAGTCCGCACATTATTGGTACACATGTGTTCAGGAGCTGTTTCTGGCATAAATAAATACACCAATACCTTCTAACGTAGAATGTTATCTAGTGACATCAGTCACGCCGTGTAATGCTGTGTCTAGTTCCAAGTCTCAACAGAGGACACCAAGTAGCGTATTGTTCCATTGTGTGTGGGGTTGTCAGGAGTCAGGACAGACTTGATGGCAGTGACAACGACAACATGAACAGGCTCAGAAACGTTGGAGACAGCAGTCTTCTCTACTGATTTGCTCCAAGATTTCTCTAGCATATAAGCTCAGCCTACCTATGATTCATTTGAGGAACTGAGCTTATGAGATGTATTCTCTGAGGTCAAGAGGCTGCAGGTCCCATGCCAAGCTGCTGGCTCTAGGGGGAGACTGCCTCTCTGTGATGGCTCTTTCAACACGTGTGGGCCCGGCGTTCCTTGGAGAGCTCCTGTAGCTTCGCATCAGCCTTTCCTGGATTGGGAGGTTCCAAAGGACACGCTCCATTCCTGGGTCTTTCTCGGTTGCACTGAGGCCCCTGCTCCTCTGCTCACGTCTCCTTGGAGCTCTTGGAAGCTAAGGTGATGCAGGCCACACACCAGAGAACCCGGCTCACATGGGGTCGGAGCTGTGGTCACATAGACCATGTCCCCAGAAATGATCACATCACTCCAGAACAGCCAAACCACTGAGCATTGTGGCCCAGCCATGTTGCTGTACATTTTGGGGACACACACCTCAGTCCCTGAACGCTGCCACCCTGTCCTGAGTGACTCTGTAGCTCCCAGGCAAGGGTGTGTACTGGGGGTGTGCAGAGCTGGCATGGGCATGCCTCTGTCCGTCTCCCCACAAGGGAGCACACCGGCTGATCTGTGGGTCCGACGCAGCCTGCAGATGTATCTGCCTTGGCACCCACGGTGTTTAAAAATTGTTCATGCCAAACGTTTGAAAATCAGGGTATTTTAAACCACAGTCCGCTTCTCACTCCCTTTGAAAACATGGGATGCTCTGGCAGCCTCCAGCTCACGTTCTTTCAAGGAGACGAGCTGCAGCTGCCCATGGGATGGCCTCATTCCCAGCCTTGCCCATTGTCACCCTGACACGGGGGCCAAGTGTCAGGGGCTGTTTATCACAGCACTTCCATTGCCACTTTTCTTCCAGGAGAGAACTGCCTCTTTGTGCCCACGGACGACCCCATCAGACGTGACAGAGACCTTTCAGGGGAGCGGGTGTGGTTAGGAGAAGGGGGCTCAGCAGAGCTCTCTGTGGGACGGAGGCGTGCCGTGTCCCTCCATGATTAATATGCAAACAGAAGGTGGGGTGCAGGACGTGGGCCACCTGGCCCCCTCATCTGTTGACATGGCTTGCCTGGCCCTAGAGATGGCATCTGGCATGTGTACAGTGTGTGTGTGTGTGTGTGTGTGTGTGTGTGTATGGTGTGGTGGGTAAGAACTGCCCATCTTTCAGAACCTCAGTGTTGATGGAATGGTATCATTTTTAAGCCTGGCCCTGTGCACTATGTCCCGGGGGGTGTCCAAAAGTTGGTGGGGAAATTCCATTCTGTGTTAGTTCTATTTTCCCGCAAACTTTTTGAAGCCCCCCCTTGTACACATCGAGAAATGACTCCACCATCATGGGCAAGTGATGGAGCTAGAATTCTCAGCTTCCAGGCAGGAAGCCAGGGTTGGATTCCCGGCAGGGGCAACTCACGCACAGCCCATCCCACCCCACCCCACCCCACCCCCCTTTGTGTCATTGGAGACTGGTGTGATGCCGAACAAATTTCAGCAGAACTTCCAGGCTCATCTGGATTAGGAAGAACACGCTGGTGATCCACTTTCAGAATTCAGTCAACACAAACTCTGTGGATCACAGTGGTGGGATGCACAGCTGATCATCGGGCTGGTGCAGGACGGACTGGGCAGTTTGTTGTCTAGTGCAGGGGTCTCCTTGGACCCCAGCGACTAACCAGAACAAGTATTGCCATCCAGGAACAATGCAGCTGTTCAGCCTTGTAGCATGACTCCATTGGCACCTCAGGGATTCTTCACTGAAATTTTACAGTTTCCTTTGTGATGTTTCTTGGTGCTCAGGTGGAAAGTCTGGTCTGCATGTGAGTGAAGCTTACTGGTAGCAGTATTCACAATGGCCACACGGTGGCAGCATTGCATCACAGCTCCCGCTCTCACTGCGTCTCCGTCGTCGCCCAGCACTTTTAATTCTTACCTTGGCACTGTCTTTCCTGCCTTCTTTCCCAAGCTCCTTCACTTTGGCTTGACCTTGAAGAGTCTGTGTTATGGAAGATCCCACCCTCTCCTTCCTCTTCTCTACCTGGGCCTTGTTAGGCGCCCTGGAGTGGATTCCAATTCGTAGTGACCCTGTGTAGAAACACTGGCTGGCCCTGTGCTGCCCTCACGGTGGTTCTATTAGTGCCCATCATTGCTGTCACTGTGGCAATCCTTCTCATTGAGGGGCTTCCTCTTTCTCACTGCCCTTTTACTTTTCCAAGCATGATGTCCTTCTCCGGAGACTGGTCCGTTCTGACGACATGTCAAAGTACTCGAGATAACGTCTCATCATCCTGACTTCTAAGGAGCTGGTTCTTCTTCCAAGACAGGTCACTCATTCAGATGAAAGATGGGGTGTGTATTCAGGATTCTCCTTGCTCACTCTTCCCCAATTCTGCTGCTCCAGGCCCAGCCTCAAGCAATTGGTTTCTAGGTCTGAATAGCAGAAGACCCTCAATGATCAGAATGAGCCCTGGAGGTACAACAGCTAAGCGGGAGGCTTCACGGGAGACAGACCTGGCCATCTCCTCCCATAGAGATCACAGGCTCTGTCAGGGGAGTTGGAACAGACTCACGACAGCCATAGCACCAGGCCAGACTCCTGTCCCATGTCAGTGGCATCGATGTTTCTGTGGAGGATCTCCGACACTAGAAATAGCTTCTCCATCTTGAGTCCCTCCTTCCTGAGCCAGACTGGAGAAATGTCACATCCCACAGCAAATCTGAGGCTCCAGCCCCACCGTGTGGTGTGCTTCCCACTCACGTGAGGTACACTGGTGTGTGAGGACCCGCACTTGACCACTGTGATGCTGCAGACAAGACACAGGGGCCCGTGAAGCAGGATGCATCCTCTCTGATGCAGGAAAGAAGCTCTGTAGACGGTTAGGATTTTTGTTGTATGTTGTTTTACTCTCAGTTCTGACCGTGCTGTTAGGAACTGGTGGCGAGCCCTGTGTTCCTGATCCTTTGTGTGTCTGTTGGGGGCCAAAAGGCACCCCTTGTTTGGTCGTGGAGTTTCTGGTCGCTGGAGCAGCAGCCATCCACATTGCAGGAGTGTTAGGGATTGACTTGTGTCTCCCAAGATGTAGGCTGAAGCCCTGACCCCCTTAGCCAGCACCTGTGAATGCGACATTATTTAAAAATCAGGTTTCTCTTCATTAATGGTAGCAATTAACATGAGGTCCCATGGGAACCGGGTGGGAGCAGACCCGAATCCCCTCTGAATGGTGCCTTATACAGCTGAAACCAGTTCTTTCTGGTTCATTAATGCTCAACAAAGTGAACCCAGAATGCTCCCGAATTTGTGAACTGGAGTGAAAAGTGGGACAGGAACAATGACAGTTGGTGCCCTGGTAGGAACTTAATCTCCCTCTTAGGAAACAAGGGTAGCCGCCTTGTTACATAGCAACCAAATCTCGAGTCCAGCAGGCTCGGAAACAATGGAGCCTGGCTCAGAGATGGTGCCTGACCACACGGCTTTGGAAGGGTTTCTCGTCACAGTCCTGGCGGCTGTCCAGTCTCCCACAGTGCGTTCCTGATTTAACCTGGGATGTTTCCTGTTCTGGTGGTCAACCTGCTACACTCACATGTCACAAATTCCAGTTGGTACTGATTTTGCTGCGTCGGGTCTAATGGTTTCAAAGCCCGTACCTATCTTAAACAAGAGGAGACTGGACAGGAAGCAGAGTCTCACACAGGGAGACAATGTATGAGAACTCAGCTATAAGCCCGGAAGTTCGAGGAGATGAGGGAGGCTCTTCTTCTCCAGAGAGGGGACAGCACTGCTGAGGCCTGGAGTCCACACTGGCCGCTCCCAGCACTGTGTGAAAATGCATCTCTGTCTGAACTCCATCATGACCCATGGGACAGATAGTGCCCACCTACATTTGCACCTCTGGGGTTCAGTGGGACCTCCGACCTCACCTTAGTACATGCTGTCATGAAGTGGTGGCATGGATTGGCATAAACGGGAAGAAATGGGTCTCATGCCACCGGCCCCAGTACCAGAGACCCCTTGGATATATGTTCCCTACTAACTATATCAAAGGGGAGTTTGGGTATGGTGCTGTAGGGTAAACACTGGACTACAAGGTCAATGTGAACCACCGGGTTGGCAGTTCAAACTCCCTAGCCACTCCTTGGAAACCCTGTACAGGGTCACTAGGAGTCAGAACCAACTTGATGAATTTAACAACAAACAAACAAAAAAATATCAAAATCCATATTGTACCATTATATTCTTTCTCCATGTCATTCTAAATGTCTCCCATTACTGAAAACACATGATTTCAACAAAAAATTCGAAGCAGAAAATAATTTGGTCTTAAAAGCATGAAAAGCACCCACCTTGAGGTGTCTTATTCTGGTGGCCCACAGAAACCTAGACAAGACACTTTCCCCATCCCAACTGATGTTTTGATTCTCAAACATAGCACCTCTGGGTGCCCTTGGTTAGCCAGGCCCAAAAGAGGATGTGGACAGACCACAGCCAATTATTGGCCCATGTCGCTGGCAATAACGAGGTGCCAAAGGGCAGCAAGGTGGAAGGACAGACTGTGTGCATGTCTGACCATCGCTGCTTCTGTACCGGCCCCAGTGGCTGTAGACTCCCCTTTTCAACCAGCCCCCACCCCCACCCCCCACCAGCACCAAAGTCCTGCAAGGGGACAGGAGTCTTAGCTGTGATTGCTACAAAGGGAGCTGGCTTTTCAGTAGAATTGTCCTTAAAATTCAAGTGTGTTCTGGAACCCCCGAGAAACGGAACCCACTCCCGTGGCCCAGCTGGCAGCTACAGAATGATGGTGGTAGTTGTGGTGTGCTGTGGAGGCGGTTCCGACTCAACGACCCTGTGCAAAGTCTCTGAGGCTGTCAATCTTTACGGGAACAGAAAGCCTCATCTTTCTCCTGCAGAACTGCCAGTACTTAAAAACTGCTGGCCATGAGATTAGCAGGCCGACTTGTAAGCACTACATTAGCAGAGTCCCTTCAGGCCTGTAAGATGAATAATAACACAGGGAGGTCCGGTCTCCTTAGACCCATCAGCCACATGAGAGCAGAAGGGCAGCATTTGCTCTGGGAGAAGGCAGGAAGGCCCAATGAAAACAGGGAACAGAAGGGGCAGGATGTAAGAAGAGCGCTGTTAAGTGGTGGGAACTGCAACCAACGTCAAGAGTCAAAATTCACATGACTTGTTGGCTGGAAAACTGATTTGCTCCGTAAACTTGCCTCCAAATCAAATTTTAAAAAAACACACACAAAACCAAATGGAATAATTTGCAAAAAAATATATGAGGTGTGTCCTCCTTTTAGACAAGAAAGCTCATGGGACTTTATACGGGCTCTGGGAGCCTACCATTCACCGAGATATGGGCCTTTTTACCAGAGATGTCAGAAGCTCGGTGAACCCTCACCAGCCTCGTCCCTTGTTGCTTTGGAGCCCCTTTGCTGGGGCGTGGGTGGCCCTGACCAGGCACACTGGTTTCTGTGTCTGCCGGTACCTCCTCTCTGCTTCTTCCCCATAGAGAGAAAACTGGCTGCTGCTTCTAAGCCTTCTGGGGGAGGGGATGAATGTTGGTTGGCAGCCCGTTTCTGCAAAGCCCTGTGTCTCTTCGCCCAGATGCAGGAAGTGAAGATTCCCCGATGTGCTGCTCTGTAGGGCGGGGCCAGGAGATGATCTCTGTTCCACAAAAGGAGAGAAAATGAAGCATTATTACCCCAAGAAAGGGGTTTGATTGGGCTGACTTTGGAAGTCAAATGCTGCTGCCAAGTTCTATAGAGGCTGGTATGCCAGGGAGTGGGGGTGAGGGAGTGTTTGAAGCCTGCAGCTCTCTGCCAAGGCTGGTCCAGGCTCCACATACACCCAGGGGGCCCCAGGGTGTCTGTACGAATGCTCATCTGTGCCTCCAGAGTAGGGGTGTCAGCCCCCCTGCCCCTCTGTGCCCATTGCTGTACTACCCATGCCCCTAGCATGGTGACGGGTCCAATGGCGCACACACACGGTGGGAGGGCCAGCCCTGCCCACTGTCCTCCTAGGCCACTACTATGGCCCTAGTGCAGCACTGACGAGCCTGAGCACACTGAAGCAGCTGAGGGTCACTGCTTTCCCATAAGTCAAATGAGGACAAATGGGCACCTTGTCATCCTGAGCAGCTCTCACTGGAGAGGCAGAGAGGCACTGCTGGGAATGGTGGGCATCGGGACCATACCAGGCCAACGGTGTCCTGGGGCCGCTGGTACAGACCTCTGTGGTGGGGTAGCTGAGCAGAGCGGACAGAAGCTTTGGACACTGAGAGGTGAACTCCAGGGTGCTGGAGGGTCATGCTCACTGTCACCTCTACCAGAAGATCTGGGCATTTGTTGACGTTCCTTAGCTTGCGGGTGGACCCTTCGCGGTGTCATCTCCTGTGTGTGACTCTGCAGCCAAGCCGGGCTCCCACTGTGGACCTTGCCTGTCTCTTCCAGTATCTGTCACCCTGGGCCTTCCTGTGACCGTCACTGTACATCCTCATATAAGGTCTTCTGCGTGTGTGACTGTTGGTCTGTCCTTGGATTTTTACCAGAAACCGCTCCAAGGGGTTAGGGTTTGGTGCCTCCCCATTACAGCCTCACTTTCTTAATGGTTCACCTCCACAAAGAAAACTCCATTTCCTCAAACAAGGCCACTGTCACAGATGTGGGGCTAGGACACGGGGCACCCAAAAACAGACACAAGTGACAGCTGACCCTCAGGGCTGCTGGGAGGAGCGAGGTTGGCTCTATAGCTGGTGTTTGCAGACAGTGCTTTGCAGTGTCCGTGGGGGCCGGAATCCTGGCTTCCGTGCTGGGGAGGAGGCAGCAGGTGGGCACCAAGCAGGCATGGCATCATGGGAAGAGACTCACAGGCTGACATGGTTTAGAACTGGGTATCTTGGAGTCCTGCTGTGGCACTGTAGGATAAGCACTAGACTACAAGGTCAGTTTCAGTGGTTCAAATGTTCCAGCTACTCCTTGGAAACCCTTGGTTGTCATGAATCAGGAACCAACTCGAAAACATGTAACAATAGTGCTGGGTTCTTACATGCCCTTGGAGCACTTCTGTGCAAGCAAACACTGAGCGGAGTGACTCCATCTCTTTCTGAGTCGCTTGTCCCTGCAGACGGTCCCCTGGTCTGACTGTGCATCCTCAGTCTGTGGACTCGCTGCATCCTGTTGCTGACATGCACACACATGTGGGGGACACAGCTGAGCATGGTCCAGGCATTGATGTGGGTCAGGAAACACCCATCAACTGCTCCTCACAAACCCTATACGGGTCGGTGAGTCAGAACTGACACAAAGACATTGAACGACAACACCAATGGATGACAGCATGGCAGTAGATCATCGCGTTGGGGGTCTTCCTCTTTTTCGCTGACCCTCTAGCATGATGTCCTTCTCCAGGGAATGGGCCCTTATGACCACATGTACAAAGTATGAGAGACAAAGTCTCACCATCCTCATTCTAAGGAGCATTCCGGCTGTACTTCTTCTAAGACAGATTCGTTCATTCTTCTGGTGGTCCGTGGTCTGTTTAGTCTTCTTCTCCAGCTTCTTAGATCCCATTGAGTCAGTTTTGACTCCTAGCGACCCCTGTGTGGCACAGAATGAACAGACTTGGTCCTGAGCCCTCCTCATGGTTGGTGCTCTGCACGAGCCCAGTGTGGCAGCCACTGGGTTGGTCCATCTTCGTGAGGGCACAGCACAGAAAGGTGGAAAGTGGACTGAGGTAAAACAGTCAGGTAACCTGCTGCCTACTTAGCTTATGCCCACTCACCTCTCGACATCTTTCAGTTCTCGTTTTCCATTTTTCATAGAGAATGCCTGGTGTCTGGTATTCTTCAGTCAGCCCACAATTCCCCTTCACCACACCCATTCCCCTATAGGCCTTTCTTTGTGGCTGTTTATATATCCCCTGTGGTTACATTTAGTGAAGGAAAATGTGGAAGAAAAAAGGCCAAACTCTTTAAGAAAAGAAGGAAAGAAGGTTCCGGGTCAATAGAAAAATCACAATTTTCTTCTGATTCAGCACAACCTCCTTTCTCCATTTTATACCAGCCATCTATCAGTCCAAGTAAAGTTTTACGAACCTTGGCGTAATATGAAAGCTCTCAGTACATTTTACAGCAGAAGGCGTTATTGACATTCCAATATTTTAGATGTGGATGGGGTGCATATTGATAGGTAGGAAACATATCTGCTCAAAGAGATAGAGGGATGCAGACGGATTTAGAGTCTTGGGAACAGTCGTGAGGAATCCTGGTGGCTCAGTGGATTAAACATTAGGCTGCTAACCAAAGGTCAGCAGTTTGAACCCTCCAGCCCCTCCTTGGAAGAAATATGCCACAGTCGGCTGTGAAGATTTGTCACCTTGGAAACCCTAGGGGGAAGTTCTATTTCCTGTATGGTTTTTTTGGTATGATTATGAATATCGGGGGCTGTTTTCCAGCTGGGATGTGGGGCCTAGGACACTGGACGGAGTGTGGTTGATTGTCACTGAGGAATGTGATGTGGAGATCTGAGTGTGATGCGCAGGAGACACTCGCGAGCTCATAACAGGAACTCAGAATTGTAGGACCCGCCTCAGTCTTCTCAGGACTCTGGCCCCCTGTGTGTGTCTCTACCTATGATCAAAGCCTTCCCAACCAGCAACAGACTCCAGCTCTGACCTTAAACTCTTCAGTTGCTCATGATGGGATTTTCCATCCATAAAACTAGGGTTCACACCAAGGAACCCCAGTTTAAAGACACAGCTATCCTCACAAGGGGAACACCAGCAGACCTCAGAGGCCTCATGAGGCTGCCTTCCTGCTATGGTCATAAAGCAAGTACCACAGTACAGTGAGTCGCACAGCACTCTGGTTTCCCAGTGCATATATAGCAGAGTGCTGGTGACATCCTACTGCGGTCTATAAAGTATGTGGTAGCGGGCTGAGAAGGTCTGAGATGCTGTGAGAATCATCAGAACAAGACACAGAGGCACTAAGTGAGCCCCAATGGTGGGAAAATGGAAACCCTTATCCTTCTCCTGGTGAGGCAGAGTAGAGGGAAGAAATCTTGAATGCTGTTAAATTAAAACCATATTCTTGAAATATTTCTGTTGATTGACTTGGAAACGCCTACAGTCTCCTATTTCTGTATAGTAGTGACTCCATTCATAGGAGAAACCGACAAATTAGGAAAAAAGTCCCTGTGAAATAGTTGGGAAACACGGGTGCACAACCTGTATCTGAATGGAAAGGGCAGGAGCCACGCGCTGTTGGAGCTCACAGATTTGGGCAATCAGGACTTCTGGAGGCTCTGAAGGAGAGAGAGCATGCCTGCTAAAGGCGATAATGAGTTCTCAGGTGTAGCCAAGCGGAAGAGTGCCGCAGCCTTCTAATTTCCAAAAAAAGCTAGAACTTTTATGTGCAATTTCCCAGTTTTAAAGTATTGCAATTATTTTAAAAGAATACGGCACTCACATTGCATGGGACAAATGAAATGTTTGCGTGCTGCAGGCTCCTGATTGCATACAGTGACGCTATAAAAAAAATGGCATATGGGCTAAGTGGTATTTATGGGAAAACCCAGGATCCAATGTTTTCCTCCTTCCCTGCTTTGAAGATGAAGATGGTGATGATGGTGGTGGATGTGGTGATGGTTTTGATGGTTGTGATGGTGATGGTGCGGGTGATTGATGGTTGTCATGATGGTGATGGTGACGATAGTGGTGGTGATGATTATGATAATGGTGATGTGATGGTGGTAGAGGTGACAGTAGTGGAGGTGGTGGTGATGATGGTGGT
>NW_006408779.1:1265531-1269388 GCF_000296735.1 Chrysochloris asiatica | reverse complement strand
TGGTGGTGATGGTGGTGGTGGTGGTGATGGTGGTGATGGTGATGGTGGTGGTGATGGTGGTGATGGTAATGATGATGAAACTTTTATTATTGCTGAACTGACCTTCACCAAGTACCTCAGGCACCCCCACCTCTCTACGCACTCCCCTCAGGTCCCAAAGGACAGTGAGGACAATTACGACCCTTTACAGCTATCTGCCCTCTGGAAACATTTCAAAGAGTTTCTCATTCCCCACCTCTAAGGTGAGGAAATGGAGGCTCAGTAAATTCCCAAGGTCACAGAAATAGTAAGCAGAAGAGACAGCTGTGGATGGCAGCTGTTGAGAAGCTCAGTCTAAGTCCCTTCATGCCTGAGCTCACTAGTGAAACTGTTATGTCCTTGCAGGGCTCTGTTGTGTTCTCAGACATCACCAAACACAATGTCCTTTCTAGTGACAGCTTCCCCGTTCATGCTCCCTACTGCTCCTTGCTACCCGTTCTGCAGAGCTAGATTCAAGTGTCTTATTAAGTAGACGACAACCTGACCAAAGGCAGAACTCAGGAGTAGAATTTGGCCAGAACTGGTAATTTTATGAGCTCCCTGGTGGCCACAGTCTGACCTGACCTGAGGAGAAGGCTGGAGGTCACCAAGTAAAGTATATACGATGGATTCCGGCTGCAGGCTGCAAGCAGGGCCCATCCCACATGTAAAAGTGCCTCCCTGGTATATGCATGTGGTTTCCCTGTAGGGCTTAGAAAAGGGAGACAATGTATAGAGACTGTGCGTTCCTGGGCTTCTCTAACACAGCACTCGTTATTATTTCTAATCAGAAACACAATGGCAAGGCTCAACAGGACTCCAGATGCCAGCTGGTAAGCAGTGCTTCTCTAGCTCCGCTGTTTCCAGTGCATCTGTCTGTCTGGTACTGTGATGTCCTGATGGCTGGGAGACTCATCATGCCGAGGGACAGGGCGGTCATTTGGGCTCTGAATTATAAAAAGGGACAATTTTTTCTCCCGTGAATGGTCATCATATGGTATGGCAAACACAGGCACATGGATAACTGATGCTATAAGATAAGCAAAACACACCAGAAGAGCTCTGTGGCTCTCTCCCAGGCTGCTCTCCTCAGAGTACTTCCTGTTTATCACAGTGAGGGTCACCCAAGCAACCAGCCAGGGTCTAGTTCTGGCTGGGGGATGGAAGGGTTTATACTGGGAGGGCAGCTTGTGCCTGTCAAGGATCGGACAACACATGGAAAGTCCGCACTTCCCCACCTCGAACCCGGAGGAGGGCCCACATCTTCTGACCTTCTGAATGTTCACGCTGTGGTTCTGATGACCACATCGGATTCCATCAAAGATGGAAATCAGTCTATTTTTCTGGAGACTTGGAGGAGATGAACCCACATGACCTTGTGGGGGAAAATTGGTATAAAAAATAAAATAAAATGATAATTCAAAATTTCACGTGCCTTTCCATGTGGGAAGATTTTCCCTCAAGATCCTTGTCCCTGTCCCTCAAGATCAGCGTGGCCATGTGGCCAGAGTAATCTGAACACATGTGATAGACATGGACACTATGAAGCCCATTTGGTGGCTCCTCCGTGGTCCAGACTGGCATTGTCTAATTGCCTGGTCCTAGAATGAAGGCAACCGAAGGAGACCTGCCAGTCCCTCACAAGGGTCATGCAATATGGAGGAGGAATCCATCTTTGTTAGTCAGGTTTGGAACGTATTTGTTAGGGCAGCACAACATAGTTTATACTGACTAATCCTGAACTGGAGTCCTGGTGTGGCGCTGTAGGATAAGCACTGGACCACAAAGTCAGTGGTGGTTCAAATCCACCAGTCACTTCTCAGAAACCCTATACCGAGTCACTGCAAGTCAGAACTGACTCAACAGCACTTAACAACAACAACAATATAGAGCCTGCAGCTGTCACTTGTCAGTCATGCTTGCTAGTGACAAAAAGAACCAGAGCCAGTTCTCTCCCTGAGAGTTACTCAGAGGGGAGGAGTGAGGTACCCTTCCTTCTCTGATTGAATTCTCTCCTTCTCAGCTCCTAGGACCTGGGTCTGCTCTGGGCAGAGGAAAGACGACAAGAGCAGCTCTCTCCACGTTACTTTAGATCTCATTTTGAAGCTCAACAAGTCAGAATGTAAGTGAAAAGAAGACCAACAAAAAATCGCTGCCTTGGAGTTGGCGAAAAACACTGGATAGACTGTGGACGGTCAGAAGAAGGAACACATCAATTTTGGGAAAAGTATGGTCCGAATGCTCCTAAGAAGCCAAGACGGCAAGACTTTGTCTCACGTACTTGGCACGTGTTCTCAGGATGGAACCATCCCTAGAGAAGGACATTGTGCTGGGCCAAGTAGAGAATCAGCTAAAAAGAGGCAGACCCTCAAGAAGATGACTAAGTAGTGGCTGCATAAAGCATTCAAACCCACTAGCATTTGTGAGGTGGGCGCAGGACCGGGCTGTGTTGGGTCTGTCCTACACAGAGTCCACATGGGTCAGAACTGAGTCGGTTGCACCTCACGCCACCACTACTAATGCTTCCTCTGAGATCAGAGCTACAACAGAAACACCTATCTGCAGTGCTGTCTACCCTTCATACACTACAGCTCAGCAGGTGACACCTGGAAAGATCCATTTTAGCCTTGCCTTACATTATTTTGGAGTTAATGATGCCTTGCAGTAGGGGCCAGTGAACTATGGCCAACAGACCCAATCTGACCCGCTGGTGGTTTCATAACTAACGTTTTATTGGAACCTAGCGATGCTCATTTGTTTACCGATGGCTCGTGGCTGCTCAGCTTTACAACAGCAAAATTGAGTGATCATGCCAGAGACGGACTGGCTCTCAAAGCCTCAAAGACCAGCTGCCCTTTTACAGAATGGAGCTTGCTTCCTGAGAAGAAACTTTGCCTGATGGTGTTCGCCTTTAGAGGCAGAATGCATTTACTCACTCACAAAGCATGGCACCCGGTACAGCCTCCGCTCCGAAAACCAGCCGTTTGCCATTACTTTGTAGTTTTCCACCTGTCATTGCAAATATCAAAGCTTCTCCATCATGCCTGCTACAAATAGACTGGAGCGATGAGGCCAGGGTCAGCCATTTGTTGGTTTATTAGGCCCTTCAGGGAGAAAGCGCTTGGTACCTTTAGTTCTCTCAGGAGTTCTATGATTTCTGTAGAGTTTAATCATCATCTGGGTGACCTTCAATACAGGGCTCAGAAGGCCCCTCCTAAATACTCTGTTCTCAAAAGGATGATTGAAGCAAAGGCATTGTAGTGGCTAAAGACTGCTACATCCGCAGAAGAAAGAACAACGCAGGTGATGTAGTGGGATTGTGAATCCATTGTGGTGTGGGCATTGTCTGTGTTAACCAAAAATATCCACCCGTACCACCTCCTCACCTAAAACGGCCACGTATAGAACCTCCTCACTCGACATGGCCACCCATACCATCTTCCTCCTCCTCACCCAACCTGACCACCCATATATAACCTCCTCACCTAAAAATGAGCACATATACAACCTCCTCACTCAACATGGCTACCTACACAGCCTTCTCACTGACCACAGTCATCCATACCCTCCTCCTCATTCAGGCCACCCATACAACCTCCTCACCTAAAATGGCCACCTATACAGCCTTCTTATGGAACCTGCTAGCATAGTCATCCACAATAGGTTGCTAACTTAAAGGTCAGCAGTTAGAATCCACCAGCTTCTCCTTAGGAGACAGATGAGGCTTTCTGTTCCCCTAAAGGTTTACTGTCTTGGAATCCCTGTGCTGGGTCTCTATGAGCCAACCAAGGCCATAGCACACAACCACCATGACCACCACTATACAACCTCCTCACTCC
>NW_006408779.1:1231051-1265184 GCF_000296735.1 Chrysochloris asiatica | reverse complement strand
CCACATGGCTACCTATGCCTTCCTCCTCACACAACATGGCCGCCCACACCCTCCTCACCTCCAACAGCTTTCCACATCCTCTTCCTCACACATCATGGCCGCCTAGATGCTCCTAGTGTCTTTCCTGCTTTCATTTTATTTTCCTACTCTTGATTTCTCTCTCTCTTTCTTTTTTGCCCCTTCTAATTCCTGTATTAATTCATTCCACTTATGTTGTATGAGTGTTAGGGCAATATGTTTAATGTATTAATCATTTTTAGCTTCTTAGTGGAGTCCTGGTGTGGTGCTGTATTATAAGCACTGGGCTGCTAACCACAAGGTCAGCCGTTCAAACCCACCAGCCTCTCCTTGGAAACCCTGTGCAGGGTCGCTATGAGTCAGAACAGACTCAGTGGTACTTAACAACAGCAATAGACTTTCCTGTTGTGGTGTTGTAGAGAAAGCACTGGATTACTAACCACAAGGTCAAAAGTTCAAACGTACCAGCCGCTCCTGGGAAACCCTGTATAGGATCACTATGAGTCAAAATGGACTCAACGGCACACAACAACAACAGCAATCTATATCCCATGGGGTGCTATAGGATAAGCACTGAACTGTTAACAGAAAGGTCAGCGGTTCAAATCCACCAGATGCTGAGTCAGATCCAACTCGACAGCATCTAACAACAATAATAGCTTTCCTAAGGAGCTCTGATAGCATAGTGGTTACGAATTGGGCTGCTAACCACATGGTCAGCAGTTCGAATCTACCAAATGATCCTTGGGAGAAAGGTGAGGCTTTCTGGTCCGGTAAAGCTTTACAGCCTCAGAAACCCTAAAGAGGGTCACTATGAGTTGAAAATGACTCGACAGCACGCCACCACTACCAGTATTTTATACCTTTGTAGCATAGTGCTAACCACAAGATCAGCAGTTGGAATCCATCAGCCGATCAGTGGGAGAAAGACGAGGCTTTCTACTCCCATAAAGATTTAGAGCCACGGGTCACTATGAGGTGGAACTGACTCCATGGCACGCAGCACCTGTTCGTTCTACCCCTGTTCCCAGCTGGTTGCTGGGCTAGGAGTGGAAGGTTTTATGTGTCTGCTCTTGACTCCAAGGATGGATGTTACAGCAGAAAACAGAATTTGAAACTTCACACCAGTGTGCTGAGGGGAATTAAGCTATAATATAAGTATGATGAATTACCCCTAGTGTTCCTTTCCCAGTGCTAGAAAATGTTTCCCAGACTAGAGTGGAGGCTAGGAGAAAGGAGGGGAAGGTGTGAGAACGGAGAGAAAGCTAATGTACTTTCCCAGGCAGCTGGAGACACAATTCTTAGGAAACTGGGTCTCTGTTCAGGGGTCAGTCTGGCTGCCTTCCTCTACCTCTTCACTGTTGATTATTTAACCCATTGTCCCCCAAGACTTTCCTGAGTATCCTGGAAGGAACATTGTGGACACCTCCCCCTTCATAGTCAGGACACAGTTATCCCTCTGAGAAGGTTTTGTTGTTGTTGTTAAGTGCCTTTGAGTGAGCTCTGACTCATAACAACCCTATATAGATAGGATTTCAGAGGGGTGGCTGGTAAGTTTGAACCACCCACCTTGTGGTTCAAACCCACCTTGAGGTCTAGGATATTTATATTTATGTAATGGAAGGCCTGTCACAATGGTTAACCCGAAAGGCGCTCTGTGGAAGAAAGGCAAAGTAGTCAGTTTCCATAAAGATGGGAGGGTATTCACATGTGAACAAGGGCTGCTAGGTAAGCAATATACAGTAGATCAGAGGAAAGATGAGGCTAGCGGGAAACACGCAATGTTAACATGAACAGTGGTCAATACTGCTAACTGTTGGTGCATGGAGGGGATTGCAAGCATTCAGTGAAGTAAATCACATAGTTTGTTGAATGTAAAGCTGATGATCTGCTCTGTAAACCTTTTTAAGTCACAGGAGAAATTGTTTACCAAAGGATGATAGCCTTGGAAACCTTATGGGCCGGTTCTGCACTAGTATTATTCATGAGTCAGAACTGACTCTACACCCATGGGGTTTTTGGCAGGTATTTGGTGTACACTGTGCTTTCACAGCTTTGCATTCATTTTTAGCATTGGAATATCGTATGGTTTCACATATCAATCCTGACTTCTGGCATGGGAAACACTGTAAGATCAGAGAGGGCGTCAATGGCGACCTTGGACTGGAGCTGAGTAAGGGCGCCCCCTGCAGGCAGAGCTGCAGCCTTCACACATTGCTCTGTTTGTCACCGGGGGTTTTCTCCTGCCTAGCAGTTCCCTGGCCCCTGTGGGCATTTGGATTAGTAGTTCAGTAATTGTTCAAGAGAGAGAGAGCTCTGCCTTTGCTAGTGATCATTGTTATTGAATTAATTGGCTACTTTGCTAAATTCCTCATGCTATCAATACTATTTCCCTGCCACCCCCGGTGCAAATAAACTCATCAATAGATGGAGTACAGTGAGCTTCTTCAGGCTGCCCTTCTGGTCCCTGCTGTTTTTCATCATTTCGCTTCTCACAGGCTACAAGATCAAGTACAATTTTTCCTTCTCCTTTCCTACTGTTTTCTACTTCTTCTTCTTCATCTTCATAGTTATATGAGAGAACTTCAAAGTGTTTGTGGTAAAATTTCATTATCTTTTATTTTTCCAGGAACTTTTGAGGTCTTGTATGCATACATATATATATTTTTAAATTTTCATGTATATAAAAAGTAGAAATAATAATAATACATTTGATATCCAAAGACTATTCAAAAAGCACCTGACTATCTTCCATCTACATGCAACAATTTGTGAACAGTTTGCCATTTTCTCATTCCCTCTGCCTCGCTCTCATTTGTGGCTGGTGTTGAACCATGAAAGCTGTTTTCAGACATCAGCAGCCTGGACATTTCTTACTCGAATCCATTAGCTGACTTATCCTAAGAATAAGGATGATTATTTTCCCTGCTAAACTGGAATGCCTGGAATGCCATTATTTCATATCTTCAAATTGTAGGATCAGCACTAGACTGCTAACCACAAGGGTGGCGGTTCAAAACCAGTAGCCGCTCCTTGGCAACTCAATACAAAGTCGCCAGGAGTCAGAAGCGACTCGATTGCACCTAACAGTCCACACTAAAATCTCCAGATGGCCTCAGGAATCTTTTAGAGTCGGCAGTGTTCTCTTTGAACAAAATCTCACCCTCTCTTGTTTTCCATTTTGTCCTGTTGGACTTTTAAACGTCTTCGGCACTGTGGTTCCAATGGCATGTGCACTCCCTTTGGGTCTCTGTGTCCCATTCTGGTCATTCATTCTCATGCCATTTCAAACTGTGTCATCCTGCTACCTTATTGCACACTTCACAGTGTGCTCCAATTCATGGTGACCAGTCACACAGACTGTACGGAGGGCCAGGGACACTTCTCCATGCCCTGGGAAACCCAAACTGTCATGTAACTTGCTTTATTGTGGTGGTGTGGAACCGAGCCCTCAATATCTCTAAGGTCTGCCTGTACTGACCTAAGAAATGAACACATACTATAGATTTCTCTGGAACAACTGAACCCCTTCTCTCAGGGCAAGACTTGAGAGCCCTGTGTTTCAGTGATGGCTTTTGTGCAGCAAATCTCTGCAAAATGAAGCAGATTTCCATGAAGGGTGTTTATTACACTCATGGGTCTGCAAGTCAGCATAAGAGTGTGGAGAAGTCCACAAGTCCACCTGCACTTCTGAAATTGATTATGAGTTCAGTGACTCCCAAGACCACCTTTCGGTTCAGTAATTTGCCAGAAGGACTCGTTGACAACTGTTACACTGTTGTTGTTGGTGCCATCAAGTCATTGCTTACTCATAGCAACCTTATGCACAGCACAACAAAACCGTGCCAGGCCTGCGCCCTACTCACCGTCATTGCCAGGCCTGCGCCCATTGTTGCAGCTATTGCGCCCATCTACCTCACTGAGGGTCTTCCTCTTTGTCTGCTGCATGGAATCCTTCTCCAGGGACTGGTCTCTACTGATAGCAGGTCCAAAGTCTATGACCAACTCTCACCATCCTGGTTTCTAAGGACCATTCTGGCTGTACTTCTTCCAGGACAGATTTGTTCATTTTTCTGGAAGTCCATAGTATATATTCAGTATTATTCACCAACACCATAACTCAAACACACAACTCAATTCTTCTCTAGTTTCCTTATTCATCGTCCCACTTTCACGAGCATGTAAGGCGATTGACAATACCATGGTGAGTGTCTTCAAAGTGACCTCTTTGTTCTTGAACACTTTACCATCTGTTCTACTCAAACCATTGTTGTTGTTGTTGTTAAGTACTGTCAAGTCAGTTTCAACTCATAACAACCCTGAGTGGGGTTTTTGAGGAGCGATTGGTGGGCTCAAACCAAGGACTCTACGATTAGTAGTTCAGTGCTGATCCAACAGTGCCACACCAGGACTCAATCCCTACTCACCACTGATCCCAGTGAAAGAACACAGGTCAGAACCAGCCATGGGGAGACCCAGCAGGCTTTCAGATGTGGAGGTTCCACTTGTCTTTCTCCAGTGGAGTCATGGCCATGCTGTGAGACTGCTGTGTCGCTGTGGGATCTTCTCCAGTTCATGGTGACCAGCCATCCAGCCACATACTACCTCCACGGCACCTGGTGTGTGTGAGCCCTAGCCTGGAGGAGGCTGCTGCTGTGTGTTCTCCGTCATGTCCCATCAGTGCCCTGTCCGTGCCCAGTCCTCTGACAGTGGGGCAGCGCTCCCGCCTGCAGCTCACTGACTGGGCATGCCATGGCAGCAAACTGACCGAGAGAGCCACTGGACTCTCTGACCTGCTGGAAGAAATGCTGGGTCTTGCCAAAATGTGTGCGGGACAGAGCTTGCTGAAGGAGCAAAGGGATCCAGGTCCTACAGTATCTTGTAAGAGATTGGGAAGGTAGAGCAGAGAAAGGGATTTTCAAATGACTTAATGAATATACAGGATCCAAGACAGAAAAGGAACATTCTGAGTGGCTGACGTTTACAGAATGATGCTCAAAGAGGCACAGACTTTGGGGAGACCCCTTGAACTTGACTTTGCTAATGGTCAAAGTGAAGTCATTTAAGGGCTGATTCTAAGGCTATTTTAGGCTCCTTCTCAGGAATGCGCTTCCTGGGAACATGCTGGGGAGGAGCCCAGAGCCTGTGGGTTTCCTGAGGTAAACTCGCTAGCTGACTTTTAAAAAGTTAGCTCAGAATAAGCCAATAAATAGGAAAAAAACCCCAAACAGAAACAAAGAGTCTGGCATGTATCTGTGGCAGAAATCCTCTCCTGGTGCCAACCTAGCACCTGGCTCTCTCCAGCTCCTTCACATCCTGCCCAGTGACACTTTAAAGTGACAGAATGAGTAGGGAAAGTGTGCAGTGGCAAGCATTTCATTAGGACTTTTAAATGTTTTCTCTGTGCAGTCAGCAAGGGTGAGCCTCGGTGGAAGACAGCAAATCAGTCTTTAATGAGCTTTCTCAAAATAAAGACACTAAGATCGCAATGCATTGTGGAAAATATTTGCTGTCTGCATCCGGAACATGACAAAACCCAGGTGCATCTGAGGAGGGGATTGAACTTATACAATGAGGTTCACCTGGAGACACAGGAGACTCCTCAAGGCTGGTAGTAATTTCTTTGTTTACATTAATTGATTTACTCTACATTAAAAAAGGTCTTTAGATGACAGGAAAGGTTTGCTACACACTCACAAACCTAAAGCTTTGCAGTTTGAAGCACCCTGGAGTATCATGGTCTGGAGAAAATGCCCGGCTATCTCCTGTTAAGGCTACAGCCAAGTACACAGTATGGGATGTTGTCTGTAAGTTGGAATCAACATGACAGACAGCTAGCTACTGACATAACAAGTCGTTAACAAAGTCACTTGTCTTTGATGGAGGGACTCTCTGAACTGAAATCTTCTAGGAACTGTAAGTGGAGACTGGTCTTAAACTGTTTATGTTTCAAGCATACATTTTCACGTTCACTGTTTTCCTTTGGCACTGTAGGATAAGCACTGGACCACTAAACTCAAGGTTGGAGGCTCAAACCCAGCAAATTGCTTCTTGGAAACCCTATACATGGTCCCCATGAGTTGAAATCTAATTGACAGTACGTAACCACAATGTTTCCATAGGAATACTTCCTGTACCTTGTTGTTACTGTTTTCATTGTGACACACAATGCATAGAAAAACCTTTGCCAATTCAACCAGTTTTGCATGTATATTTCAGCATTTTTGAAGATTTTTTTCATGTTTTGCCACCATTTTCACTATCCAATACATACTACTGACATTCATAGAGACTCTGTGGTCCCTAATAAGTAACTTCACCTTTTCTCTTTCCGCTCACCACAGCCCTGTGCACAGTAGAACGGACCACTGTCCAGTCCTGCGCCCTCCTCAGTCATTGCCACGTTTGAGCCATCTGTTGCAGACCATGTGTCCGTCCATCTCCTCAGGTGAGGGGCCTTCCTCTTTCTCACTGATCCTCCACTTTACCAAGTACGGTGGCCTTCTCCAAGAACTAGCCCCAGGGAACGCGTCCAAAGTCAGCTAGATGAAGTCTCACCTGCACTTCCAAGGAGCTGCCTTTTCCTAGCACTGACTTTAATGTTCCCGCCCCTGGTAACCACGAACCATCTTTGGGGTCTGTGTAATGTCTTATTTCATGTAAATGAGATCATACAGTGTCTGTCCTTTTGTGACTGACATACTGCACTAAGCATGATGATTTCAAGGTCGCTCCATGCTGTGGTGTTTCCTGACTTAGTTCTCTTGCGGGCTGGGTGGTGATACTGTGGGTGTGTCCACGCATCTGCTGATGGACATGTTGCTTGTGTCCACCTTTTGGCTGTGGTGGAAGGTGCTTTAGTGAACGCTGGCATGCAGGTCACTGTGTCCTTGCCTTCACTTCTTCTGGGCATACCCTTGGACTGGGTCAAAATTGTCTACAATTCAACATGTTGTTTGGACCATCATTTCCTTCCCCAAAAGAAAACAAATGTAAATTGAGTTTCTCCCTCTGAAATTGTCTTTTTTCCCATTTTCTTTAAAATCACAAAGAACGTTTTTTTTTAATGGAATAAGAGTCCTGGTGCGGGGCTGTGGGTGAATGCATCAGACTGCAAAGCCGTTTGACCTGAAGGTCAGTGGCTGAAACTCACTAGCTGCCCTTGGAAACTCTGTGGAGGTGTCTATGAGTCGAAGCCAACTCGATGGCTCTGTACAATGACCCACTTCTGTCAGCTTGATTCCAATTCACAGTGACCCGATGGCACTGAGGAGAACTGCCCCATCGGGTTTGAAGTCTATACATAGTGATAGAAGCTGGTTGGCAGGTGGGCTTGAACTGGTGACCTTTTGTTTAGTAGCCAAGCCCTCTAACCACAGGACCCCCAAGGTCCCTTAGACTAGGACTCAGTTGTGTTTGTTTGTTTATTGTCTTTTCCCCTTTTACCCATTCTCCAGTCAAGACCATTTAGAAACACCCCGCAAATCTTAATTCCTGGGAACTCCAGAATGATCCCAAATGCTTTATTCTGTCTTCTGAGACTCCACCTGAAATTTCCCTGGGCTTCTTACAGACACTGGGTTTGGTTGGGGCTGGCAGTTTGGTTCTCTTTCATGGGGGGTCTCTTGAGGTTGCAGCATTTCTCAGGAAGTGGCAGGTCTGGTTGGAGGGGCAGCTGTGGCCAGGGATCTGTGGGGGGTGTTTTTAGTACATGTGCTGCTCTGGGCCACATGCAGTGGGCCACAACACTGTCTGCCACATCCCAACAGGTTCGCTTATTGGTGTTCTGTGCAGCGGCGTCTCAGGTGGGCTGTGGGAAGCTTGCAAATCAGCTGATGTTTGGCTCCAAATTTCAGGGAAGAGAAGCCCTCATCCACTTCACCCTCCTAATACACACCTACCACACACACACACATGCACAACATATACACACACCATCATCATCAGAGAACATCCTTGCACAATTTCTGGATGTTCAAAAAACAAATGAAAAAGGAGTAAAAAAAACGTGATGTGTGTTTTGTTCTCTACTCTCACCTGCACGTGTCTGCCCCCTCCCGCTTCATTTCCTTCATATGATTTCAGAACTTGGTGGAGCTGGAAGGCTTGGGCCCGTTTTGCATTACAAAGGCAGAAACATACCTTTGAGTACAAAGACCAAGCAGGCTGAAGACATGCCTCCTTCAGATGACTTGCTAGGAGGGTCTGGGCTACTGGCTGGGGTTGGAGGGGACTGTCTCTGACCAACAAGCCCCCAGCAGCCCCTAACTCACGGAAGGGAGCCCTATTTTCCTGAGTAGTCCGCATTCTTTCCAATTAGCAGTGCCTGTCTTGGCCTGACCTCAATTTCAGCTCACCTGAGAAGATGAATTGGCTCCGTCTCAGGCCGAAACCTCAATCCCACCTTTGAGCCTGGGGTGGAACACACGACAAACACAGGCCAGCAGTGAAACAAGTCAGGTGAGGTACAGTGATGCAGACACGCAGCTCCCACCCTGTTTATAATCGGTTGGGGACATGACTGGTTCTGAGTCACCTGTCTTCTGCAATCCTCGTGAAGTCGATGTGAAGCCCACAGCAACACAGAGCCTTGTACTGACAGAGGGCTGAACCTCCAGAGGGGTTAGAACAGAGACGAATCCTCACCCAGTGGGACCCTGAAGCCTGCCAGATTGGTGCCTGTGGGTTTCTATGCCGTTTCTGAAACCAGTGTGTGTTCTCTGAACTAATCCCTAACAGAGCTGTAAGCAGATGTGTGGACTCCAAGGTAGTAACGCCCAAAGAAAAAGGGCAAGCTGTTTAGAAACAGCAAAGGAGGGCTGTCTGGATCTACAGCTGGAAATCTGGGAGGTACTCAGGATTTGTAACAGATGGAGTCCTGATGTAGCGCTGCAGGATGAGCTCTGGACTGCTAGCCACGAGGTTGATGGTTCAAATCCGGCAGGCACTCCTTGAAGACCCTATATATAGGGTCACTATGAGTTGGACCCGGCTCAATGGCATTTAACAGCATTGTAGGAAGGACTCAGTGTTAAAGCACTGCTTACCAACCTGAAAGGGCTCACAATAGGAGGTCCTGGAAGGAGCGGGAGAAAAATGTAGAGCCAGCTCAACATCATAAAATGACCAGGCTTACTGAGAAAGACTCATGGAACCCCTGAGACTATGGACGGACCTTAGATAGCCTTCAGTTCTGGACCTGAACTCACCTCTGTGGCTCAGCTTTCAGACAGAGGCTAGACAGGCCAAGAAGGGGACCAGTCACACCAGGGAGGTAGGCACGCCTTCACTCAATCAGCCATGTGATATCAGAAGAGCAGCATTTGCCCAGGGAGAAAGCTTAGAAGGAGGATGACGGGAAACAGGAAGAACAAGGAGAAAGTGGGAAGAGGGTGTCCTGTTAAAGGGGATTGCAGTCAGTGCCACAAAACAAAATAGGGATCATTTGTTGGATGGAAAACCGATTTCCTCTGTAAATATTAACCCAAGTTACAATAAAACGTTTAAAAAGAAGAAAAAAGAACCACAGGTTGGGCTTCAGGTGTTCTTCCTGGCTCAGGGACTCCGTGGTGATTGAGTCTACGTTCCCACAGAGCCGCATAGACTCAGAGTGGGGTCCTGGTCCTACACAAAGAGTAAGCTGAGTGAGGGTGGGCAGGCAAAACCAGCCTATGTACTGGCCCGTGAGTGTCCCCGCTGTCCATACTGCTGTCTGTCTGCATCTCCAGTTGTAGCTGCAGCCTGGCCTGCCCCTACCACCATTCTGAACAGTGGGGGAGACAGAATATTTTATCTGTCATTGTCAAATCAGTTCCAACTCACAGTGACCCTGTATAGGGTTTTCATGGAGTGGCTGGGGGGTTTGAACTTCCAACCTTGTGGTTAGCAGTCCAGTGCTTATCTTACAGCACCACACCCAAGCAAACTAGATTCTCTAACGTCTGCCCCAGACACTAACAGACTTCTGCTTGGAGGACTCTCCCTTCTCTCCTTGCCTTTTTGGACATCACGCACTGGTACTGAATCACTGAACTTGAAGTTAAAGAGCTATGGGGCTCTGCCAGCTTTCATTGATAATGCGCCTACTGTGTGGTGCTCAGTAGGAGTCCTGGCTGCACAGGGGGTAAGCACCAGACCAGGCAGTTAGAGCCCACCAAGTGCTCCATAGGAGAAAGATGAGGCTGTGTGTTAACAGAGAGATTTGCAGCCTCAGAGTCCCTCTTCGTCCAGGGCCCCTGTGGGTTGGAATTGATATAACAGTGGTGTTTTTGGCCTTTGGGTCTCTGGTGGTGCTCATGGAATGAACCAAGTGTCTCCTGGCTTTGTGGACAGCCTGGTTTGTCCACTTGCATCCACGTCAGTTCTTGTGAATCTCCTTTATGGTGTGTGGTCTTGTGTGAGGGACTGTTGGCCACAGATGCCAGCTGTCCTCATCAGAAGTGGGCACATCAACCCCAGCTAGTGCCCACCTGCTCTCACTTCGAGCACTTAGACTCTTTAGTGGAGTAAAGCAGGCATGGAAAAGAGTTGGACGGACTCATTGCAGTGGTGATTCCTCACCACACTGGCCGTTATTGGATGGTACACACACCTTCAGAGCTCCTTAGCTCTTGTTGTCTATAAAAGTCAGTGCTCCAGCATTCTCACTGTGCAGTCACTTCATAACTTTACAACACACTGCCTGAAATACGCACAAACACAGACTGTGCTGAGAGCTCCGTGGAGAAGTGCTGTTAGATGCCGGTGCCTCTCGTCGGGCGCCAGCCTGTTCCCTGGAGGCAGGGCTGACATGCTGAGGGCGGAATGCCAGAGCTGAGGACTCAAGGATGAGTAAGAGCTACCTAGGGGAAGGAGGAGAGCCACTAGGCTAAAGAAACAAGTGTACACAAGCCACAAAGCTAAAGCGAGCATTTCCTATGAGACAAGACCAATAAAGAGAATATTGAGCATCTTAGCCTGCTTTATAGTTGCATGCCAGGAATTTATTCATGGTCTTCAGGGCAAAGGCCATCCACTCATGAGCTTGAAGCAGGGAGTTCTTGTGGCCATAAAGCATAGTTCCAGGAATCTCAGCTTGTGTTGAAGACCATGAACCATCAGAGATTTTTTTAACGTAAGAGATGGAAGGACCATAAACTGCCAGCTCATTGGAGCTTGTTTGTGACAGAGTCAGCCAGACACTCTGACCGCCACATACAGTCAGTGCTTGTGAGTGATGGAGCCAGACACTCTGACTGCCACGTACAGTCTGCGCTCGTTAGTGACGGAGTCAGTCAGACACTCTGACCGCCACATACAGTCGGCGCTCGTTAGTGACGGAGTCAGACACTCTGACTGCCACATACAGTCGGCGCTCGTTAGTGACGGAGTCAGACACTCTGACTGCCACATACAGTCGGCGCTCGTTAGTGACGGAGTCAGTCAGACACTGTGATCGCCCCATGCAGTCAGCACTCATTGGACGGCACCAGTCTGTTCCAGTATCAGTCAGCACCCTACAGAAAAAAAGCTGTTGTTTAGCAAAGTGCTGATAGTCTCAAAACAGCAAGGCTACAACACTGAGGAGAGTGAAGCCGCTAGTTTCCTCACAGATCTTTGGGTCCAGAGCTGAGTTAGAATTCACGGTGGCGGGGTGCTTTGACTGCGGGGTGGAGCACGTGTTACACAGGTGTAACCGAGCAGGGCTGGGTCCACTGCTGTCACACATGAAGGACAAGTTCACAGGCCCACGTCCTTCCTTGGCTGAGCTTAGTTTCCCGTTTGTACTTCCATTCCGCCCTTCTTGTTGTTGTTAGGCACCGTTGGTCGAGTCAGTTCTGACACACAGCGACTCTCTGTACAACAGAACGAAACACTGTCCAGCCCAGAGCCGTCCTCACAGTGATGGCCATGCCTGAACCCATTGCTGCTGCCACTCTGCCAGTCTATCCTCTTGGCAGTCTCTCTCATTTTTGCTGACTCTCCACTTTACCAAGCATGATGTCCTTTCCTAGGGACTGGTTCCTCCTGACGATATGTCCCAAGTATGACAAAGTGTTGCCATCTTGACTTCTAAGGAGCATGCTGTTTGTACTTCCTCCAACACAGACAAATCTCTTCTGCATCTGGCCAACTTAAATGCCCCAAATTATCCCAGACCAGGTTTTCTAAGATGATGCCGTGGGCAAGGACCAAAAGATGGGCAGGGTAGGTCCCCATGAGCGCCATATACTGGGCTGGCCTCTGGCACTTCAAAGATGAAAAGAACCTAGAAACAGGAAGGGGAATACAAGGCAAAGAAGAACTAGAGAAAGACACACATTAGTACGTGTCTCAAGGTTCTAATCTCCTCACAGGCATAGGCTAGCTGTTTTATTAGCAATCAAGATTCCTCATATCTCAAATCCCATTTCTTCTATGTTGTCAAGTTTCTTTGTAGAGTAGTTCAGCTTATTTTCTTACTATCTTTTTGTTGTCTGCAAGTCTTAGCAATTGTATCTTTTGTTTTATTATTATTTTTTTAATTGTCCGTTTTTCTAGTAGTTGGTCAATTTTATTGGCATTTTCAAAGGATTTTTTCTGATTCTAATTTCATTGATTTATGATCTGATTTTTATTATTTCCTTCCTTCTGCCTGATTTATGTTTATTTTGCTCTTTTTTGTCTGGTGTATTGAGGTGGAAGCTTAGACTATTGAGTTGAGACTTTAACTCTCTTCAAATGTAAGCATTTAATGCTGTGAATTTTCCTCACAGCACTGCTCTAGCTGCATTCTACACATTTTGAGATGTTTTGATTCCATTTCATTCAGCTAAACATACGTGTCTTTTTCATGGCCCCATTATCTTCCTCTTTGACCAAAGGGTGACCTAAAAGTGTGTTGTGTAATTTCCAAGCATTTAGAGACTTTGCTATTGTCTTTCTGTGATAGATTTCTAGTTTGAGTCCACTGTGGTAGAGGAACACTCAGCACGGTTTCATTTTTGTAAACTTGAGGTTTGCTGTATATCAGAGGAAGCCATCACATCATTCTAATGGCAGTGACACCTCAGTGCTGGTGTGTGGGCTGCTTTTCTCATCTAAGCTCATTTTGTCCTGGTTCTTGGTATTTTTAAAAATTATTATTATTGAAACCTGAAGCTTTGTTTAGGCACATCACTCCAGTCATGGGCGAAGAGGAGTGGCACCTCTTCACTGTGCACATTCCTCCCTCCGTCTCTACTGAGGCTGGTGGGGAGGGGTTCCTCATTACTGCTGGGCGAGGGTAAGAGTACATGCCCCCTAAGTGGGGTCTCCTGCTACGACCCTGGCTGGGAGGGGCAGAAGTGCCTAACGCTGTTCCTCCTCTGACCCCCCAGTCCTCCCTGGCCATGGTCAAAGTGCTGACTCTTCCCCAGCAGGGAGGCTGATGGCTGAGCTCAGCTTGGCTTGACCATGGAGCCCAGTGGTTTGGCAGTTACCTAACAATGTAGCTATGACCCATGATGAGATCTGATACAATGTAACTGCTCACTTCCTTGATGAGATCTTACTGGTGTACTGTAATCACCTACATGGTGAGATCTGCTGTGAGTAGCCAGTCAGCTGAAAGGGACTTTCCTTGGGGGTGGCTTGCATCCCGTATGTGTGGACCTTATAGCCAAGCTCTCTGGCCTTTGGCTGGGCTGGACCTGACCCCTGGTTCTGTGGAAGTGAGTCAGCAGCTTTCTGCACTGCTGCTGATCCGGACCACAGCCTGTGAGCCAGCAGACTGTCATCACACCTGCTAATTTGTGTTCCTCAATTCATGCAGCTGTGCAAGTCAAGAGACACATCTGGACATCTGACATCTGACCTCCAGTCTTGGGACTTGACTGCCTCTGTAACTAAGTGAGGAGTCTTGCTGTGGTGCTGTAGGATCAGCCCTGGACTGCTGACCACAGATTGGCAGTTCAAACCCACCAGCCGCTTCTTAGAAACCCTATATACAGGGTCACTATGAATTGGAACTGACTGGACAGCACTTAACAACAACAAAAAGAGTGGGACAACTACACATGTGTAAGGGGAGTCCTGGCGTGCCCTGTGGGATAAACACTGGACTGCTAGATACCTTCAATGTCGATGGTTCAAATCCACCAGTCGCTCCTGGGAAACCCTACACAAGTTCCCTGTAAGTTGGAAACAATTTAACAATACTTACCTAACTAACTATATATTCCAAGAGGGCTTCTAAACCTTCATGGAAGCATCCATTATTTTCCAATTCCATTGTCCCATGAACTTTTGAAGCCCCCTTGTATATTGTTAAGTGACGTCAAGTCAGTTCTGACCCATAACAACTCTGTATAGGGTTTCCAAGGAGCAGTTGGTGAGCTTGAACTGCCAGCCTTGTGTTTCAAACGAACTTTGCAGTCCAGTGCATTAACCCACAGAGCCACATCAGGACTCCCTCTCATTCACACTCGTACATAAATAAGCTGCCTAAGACGGAGGGAAAGTGTGCCTCTATACCCCCATGTGGGCGTGGAAGTCCAGGTTCTCCCACATGGTCTCCACTAACACCATGGTAGAAGGGGTGCGATCTCTGCTGCCCCAGGGCAGGAAGCCTGGTGCTCCCTACTCGGCCCTGTGGATTGGGGTGCCTCACTGCAGCCAGATAAGGGTGCAAGTGTGGGTTCCCGTACTTCACTGGCACGTGTCTTCTGTGGTTGGAGCACAGCAACTCTTGTCTAAGCACTGTCTGCTGTGGTAGGCGGCCCTTTTGCATCCATTTTGTAGAGAGCAGGCTTTCTTCCTGTTAGAAAGTGGCTCCGTGTCGCAGCAGAAACACAGTAGAACAAAAGGATCTCAGCAAGGCAACTTTTACTTCTGCAGAAGGGTGCATGGTAGCACCAAGTCTGACCAGCGAGCACCCAGGGCAGTCTGCTTGGGCTTTATCCCTGATGGGAGGCTGTGTCCCATCCTGTCTTTGTTCCAGGAAATGATAGCATGCCCAGAACTGGTTTGGGCAGGTTCGCAGCATGAATATGAGAATGGGCTAGAACCAAGCTTATTCCTCCTTGGCTCCTACCTTGTTTTGCAGCCTTTGACAGGAAGACATTTCTGCTCCTTTTTCCCACACTCTGGACCTTTGGGTCTGAGTACCGCTGGCTTTCTTCAGCAGTAGGATTGAGGGGGCACAGAGAACCCACTGTCCTGGTCCTCAGGCCCCATGGCGTGCAGCTGGTCTGTCTTCTTCTCTCCACCTCTTAGAGGCTTCTCGCATTTATTTTGTGTGTAACGTCCATGAGTACTCAGCCTTCCTAACAGGAGGAATAGAAAGGCCATCTTACACCAACTCCATCTTTCCAGAAGTGGAATACTAAAACTCAGAATACCACATAGTGTCCACAGTCCACTCTGGTGTCCTGCCTTTGTTTTGGGGCCACCTGCCTTGAGGCCCTCTTAAGTAATCTAGAAAATTCAAACGCATGCTCTCCCCTCACCATAGTGGGCATGAGACAAAGGATTGCTCTCATCCACGGCTCTCATCCCTAGTGACCTGCGGACTTGGGGCCACTCAGTTTCCTGCTTCCACAGTCCAAAGGTTGGGGGCTGTGTTGTTTGCAACTGAAACTCAGTGCAGTCTGGCCACAGACATGTCTCCACATCCTCAGGAGTTTTGAAAGGCTGCAAACTTTAGAAAACAGCTGTCGAGGCATTTCTAGTGTCTGCAAACATGGCGGAAGGCCTCCAGCTACAACACTTGTTTGAAGCCTTTTTATTTAACAATGTTTATTTTAAATGCCTAAAGTGTTCCTTTGTTATGTGCTTCTGTTTGCTTGCTTGAGAAAATGCTAAAAGGAGAGGTATTCAAGGCCAGAAAGAGAAAAGCTATAAACCCAGAGCTGGCCTGGGGAGCCTAGGGGAAGACCAGACTTGGTTCTTTCTAGGTTCATGCAGGAAGTGGACATAAATTAAGGTCCTGGAAGGGGAGAGAAGGCACAGGCGAGTAGGTGTGGCAAAGATCAGGGTAGACAAAGCTATGAGAAAGTGACCTGGGCAGTACTCTCGTGATGCAGACGCTGGAGACCGCTCCCATCCCTGGGCACAAGGCAGGGGAGCATGGCGGTAGGACAGATCACCTAGAAGACGTTGGGTCTTTTAGTCAAGGACTCCAGGTGACCCAGGGTAGACCTGGAGGGGGTTGTTGTGAATTGTCCACTCAACCTCAGCAGACAGAATAGAAGCCACAGGGCTTCTTGAGTTGTGATGAATACTTCTTGGAAGCTAGCTTGGCAAGACTTTGCCTCACATACTTTGGGTTTTTACCAGGAGGAACCAGTCTATGGAGAAGGACTTCAGGTTTGGTAAAGGGTAGGGTCAGTCAAAAGGAGGGCCACCCCCAATGAGATGGATTGACAAAGTGGCCGCAACAACTGGGGGGATCACGCGGGACAGGAGTGTTTCACCGTCTTGTATGTGGGGTCACTGAGTCGGATCCAGCTTGTAGGCCCTTAACTCTGAAAACAACAACCATCTTATCGGAACTTTTGCCCAGGTCTTTTCTCCCCCAGGAGGGAGGGAGCAGGGAACTATTACCTCCCTCGCATTCTCTTTCACTACCGTTGACTAAGGTTAGCATGAAGCCAGAGGGCACTGGAACCTGTAGTAGATTCCATGTGGTCCAGCATCCTGGGCTCCTGGCAAAGTGGAGAAGGTAGAGAGTGGACCTGGAGAGCAAAGCTAAACTGCCCAGCATGCAGTCATTAGGAAAGGAACAACAACGGGAAGCCACCGGGTCCCTTTGCGGAGGTGACCAGTACTGCCAAACCCAGCCCACTGTCTTGAGTAGATTCAGACTCATAGCGCCCCATAGGACAGAGTAGGACTGCCCCTTAGGGTCTCCAAGAGTGGGCATATTGCTGGAGGCAGACACTGCATCTCTTTCCTGCAGAGTGGCTGGTGGGTTTGAACTGCTGACCTCCTGGTTAGCAGTCCAGTGCTTATACTTCAGCACCTCCAGGGCTTCTCGTACCCTCCCTTTTAGCCATTTAGTTTTCACTGTCCATTTATTATCCTCTTCTGAAGATGAGCATAATGTATGTCCATTGTTCTGGAAGACACATGATGTAACATAGAAAGTAAAAGTCCTCTAATCCCCTTAGCTGGGTATAATGGGACATTTCTTTTTATAGGTGTTCTGGGAATGAGATTGTTGGTGTTTGTATCTCTATTGGATTGTTGCCACTTTCAAGATTTAATAATTCATCTCTTTTTTCTGTTTTAGTATCAGGAAAGTCTTGGGAGATTGTTTCTCCTGTCCTTGTCTGTGATAGAGCTCCGTCTCTCTGTCTACCTAAAAACACAAAGCTTCCCACATCTGAAGCGTTTCCTTGTGTAGTCAGATGATCCAGTCATTGTTTCCATGCTTTACCTTTAGATCTTAAATGTTCCATAGTTTATTGCTGGCAGACTTTCCTCTGGTATCTTATGTTTGGGTGGTACCAAGTCCCATTCCCACATCTCTGCACAGGAGAGCAAGGACAACAGTTAAGAGGATGTGTCTTCTAGAACTTGGCCTAGACATAGAAAAATGGTGCCCGTACAGTGGCTCGATGCAGTGTTGACACAGCCGTCACTTGTGAAAGACGCAGTGTTTGTGAAGAGCAGTGGACGAAAGTGTGGTCAGAGGAGGTACACCCACCAGCCTGAAGCTTCTACTTGACTGCTGCTTTCTCAGGAAGGCCTGCCCTGGCCATCCTGTTTCAGGTGGCCACTCTCCACCTTCACCCCAGCATACCCCGTGCCTTATTCTGAGACATTTTTCCTTGTAACTCTTAACTAACATTACTCAGATCTTTTTTTTTTTTTTAGTATTACCTCCATCCTACTGGGGTGTAGATGTTTGTCCTTTTTATTCAATATTATTTTTATAGTACCTAAAGCAGTGTCAGGCATATGAGAGTAAGCCAAAAAGTATCACTATAAAATCGTAGAACCCTTTTGTTGAACAAAAATACCAAAATGTGCAGGTGTTGTTTCCATATCTCTAACCCTCCCCCAGTGAATTCTATACTCTTACAGTGACATCATGTGAAAACAGCATTTGGGAATCCCTGAAGGACCCAGGTTGTGTTCCTTTTCAATGTTCTTTAAGTTTCGAGAACAAAAAAGAAGTTTGAAGGGACAAGATTGGGGCTTTAGGTGGATGGAGTAAGGTTTCCCAAAGAAATTCTTGTAGGAGGACAGTCGCTACCCACAAAGAGTGAGCAAGTACACCGTCATGATGGAAAAAATTTCCTCTGCACAAATTTCCTGCCTATTTCTCCACAATGCAGTTTTCCATTTTCTTGAATTTTTTTCCTAATGAACCTCATGATCATCCTGTGGCCTTCAAGAAAATTGATTTTAGAATCTCTAAAAACAGTCACTACCACCTTCTGAGCTGACCTCTGCCTTGAATTTAACTAGTCTATCTGACCCCGTCAGAAGCCCTTCTTTTGATGGGCCTATTTTTGGAAGATACCCTAAGTGAATTGTATCCCTGAGAGAACTTGTCAGCAGCAATCTGCTGCTTACAGAGACATGTTTAAACATGTTTTGTTTGGAAGAAACCCTTCATGCATGATCTGAAATCCTGGTAGCATTTCTTTTTTACTTACTCTCATCTAGTAGGCACTCAAATATTTCTTCCATCAATGAATATATATATTTTATTGCAGTAAATTGATACCTCTGTACCTCTGTCTCTTGTTTCCAGACAGAATTTAAGCTTCACTTTTGCCTGTCCTAATAAGTGTCCTCGTATGATGCTGTAGGATAAGCACTGGGCTGCTAGGTTGGTTTAACCGCAATGTTGGTGGTTCAAATTCACCAGCCACTCCTTGGAAATCGTATATGGGGTCACCATGAGTAAGGACCAACTTGACGGCACTTAACAACAACAACAACAACAACAATAATTGTTAATCCTGAACCATGTAAAAGAACAGTGTTTTCTGTAGATGAATTCAACCTACATCTATCTATGAAGCAAAAAGAAAACAAATCTCTAGGCAGGCACCTTTTATAAGAATATCACTTTTACATCCTCACTGTGCTTTTTCGGAGAACAAAACAAAACGCCACAAGGTGAATGCCTATTTTTTGGGCACTACTAAGTTTATCACTCTTTTGACAATTGTTAGATGCCATTGAGTTGGTTCTGATTCTTAATGACCTCATGTGCAACAGAACAAAACACTGTCTGGTCCGGTACCATCCTCACACCCATTGCTGTTTGAGCCCATAGCTGACGGCACTCTATCAGTCCCTCTTATTGTATTGAGGGTCTTCCTCGTTTTCTCTGACCCTCTACTTTACCAAGCCTAGTGTCCTTCTCCAGGGACTGGTCCCTCCTGATGGCAGGTCCAAAGTCCATGAGAAGAAGTTCCACCGTCCAGGCTTGTAAGGGGCATAAGGGGTGTTCTGGAATATCTTTTTGAAGAACTCATAACAGAATGGCCTTTAATGCCCTAGGTGGTTGTACTCAGTCATTTTATAAAGGGGAGAGACCACAGTTGTCTTGAATTTAAGATTTAACGATTCCCCTTGTAAGGATGCTCCACCGTACAACACACTGGGGATATACCTTGAGACCACATAATAATATATCAGAGATACTGTTTCCCTTTGCCTTGGTGACTCTCTTTTCTTTCAACTTCTAGAAAAATACACACACTACCTTCCAAAGATGCTGCAATTCCATTTATATCAAGCTCATCCATTATTGGCCTGATCTATATTTCAAAGAGTAATTTATTGTTCCTCCGAAGGAAGTTCAATATTTGAAATTAGTTATCTCACAATGAATAAAATAGAAGTTTGGAAGCCAATTTAACCTTTCCATTACCTGCAGCCCAGCCAAGACAATTAAGATGCTGCTTTCAGATTAAAGTTGAACTGCAGTAATTGAATGCGATTCATTCCAAGTTTCCCTTATGATGACATTACCTTAATGTTCAATTTCCTTTTGTGAGGGGATGGATCCCAGCCCATGTTCAGGGCAGCGAGGGCTCCTTTCCAAGAGGAGCGGGAACCTTGAGCACCGCTTTCCAGGCAGGGAAGTCACACTGGGAGTGTTGTTCTCTTGAGAGTTGGTAAGAATCACAGTAAGACCATTGCTCTGTCCACCAAGGCCATCTTCCTGTGATGGGTTCTGACTTTGCTTGCTTACCTCTGTGCTAGGATTGCAGGCTCACTAGAGAGTGGCCAGGGGCGAGGTGAAGGGGTAGTCCCTGGGTGTTGCAAACTGTGAACACATTCAACTGCTAACCAAAAGGGTGGAGATTCCAATCCACCCAAAGATGCCCTGGAAGATATAGATCCAAAAAATTCTTCTTTCAAAACTCTATGAAACAAATTCTACTGTGATGTTCAGCAGGTTGAAGGAAATGGGGAGCACTCAATAGTAAGTGCCTTGTTTTTTCCTTTCCTTCTCTCTGAGAAGTGTCACCTCTAGCATTGCAGCATTTTCTTAAGTGGATACAGTCATTTCATTTATTCATTCACCACTGGAGCAGTCGTCTGGATGCTGAGTAAAAATCCACACAGCCCTTATCTAATGAGGTCTACCAACTAGGCAGGGAGGCCAAGACTAAACCACCCATCCAGGAATAAAGGAAGTGGAATTTGTTTTTTAAAATCATTTTTGAATGATAAAATCTATATAGAATGCCATTGATATTTTGAATATAAAGGAAACCGTCATGTAATGGAATAAATCCAAACCGCCAGAGCTTTGTTTGCAGTGAGGATGGGAAACACAGACCTACAGCTGTTCCGGTCCACATAGACTAGGTTCTTGCTGCTTTAACAAAACAACCCCTCAAGCTCAGTAGCTGGAAACAGCCTTCCTCACTGATTCCTGTTGGAAGGACGTCCCACAGCACCAGGCTTTGATGCCCTCCTCATGGCCACTCAGAGCCCAGGCTGACAGAGTGGCCACCGTCTGCACAGTTACCAGTGAGCATGCCTGAAGGGAAAACAGGATGAGAGCCCTGCGCACCGCACAATGGGTCAGGTCAAGCACGGACAGCATCTCTGTCTATCTATCCACCTATCTGCCTACCTGGTGTGGAGTCCTGGTGTGGCACTGTGGGCTAATGCGTCAGACTGCAAAGTTGTTTGAACCGCAAGGTCAATGGTTCAAGCTCACCAGCTGCTCTGTAGAAACCCTATACAAGGTCGTTATGGGTCGGAATCAACTTTGCGGCACTTAACAACAACAACAACCTACCTGGTGTGGTGCTATAGGATAAGCACTGGATTACTAACTACAAGGTTGACAGTTCAAACCCACCAGTTCTCCTTACAAACCCTATACAGGGTCACTATGAGTCAGATAATTTAAAAACGGCTGCAAAAGTGCATTTGTTGACAGGGAACTACCAGAGGTTCAAGCTGGATTCAAACAAGGACATGGAATGATGGATATCAGATGACGTCAGATGGATCTTGGCTGAAAGCAGAGAATACCAGAAAGATGTTTCCCTGTGCTTTACTGACCATGCAAAGGCTTTCGATTACATGGATCACGACAAACTGTGGACAACGTTGGGGAGAATGAGTCTTCCGGAACACTTCGTTGTGCTCATGAGGAATCTGTACCTGGACCAAGAGGCAGTCATTTGAACAGAATAAGGGGCCACTGAATGGTTTAACATTAGGAAAGGTGTGCATCTGTGTTGTATTCTTTTAGCATATTTATTCAATCTGTATGCTGAGCAAATAATCTGAGAAGTTGGATTATAAAAGAATGTGGCATCAGGATTGGAGAAAGACTCATTAACAACCTGCGATATGAAGATGATAAACAACCTTACTTGCTGAAAGCTGAGGATTTAAAATACTTACTTATAAAGGTCAAAGAGCACAGCCTTCAGTATGGATTGCATCTCAATGTAAAGAAAACAAAAATCCTTACCACTGGACCAATAATAACATCAAGATAAATGGAGGCAAAAAACTGAAGTCGTCAAAGTCATTTTGCTCAGATCAACCATCAACACTCATGGAAACAGCAGTTAAGAAATCAAACAATGTGTTGTATTAGATAAATCTGCTGCACATGAAATGTACAAGAGCAAAGATGTCAGTTTGGGGACTAAGGTGCGCCTGACCTGAGCCACAGTATGTTCAGTATGCTCACACGCATGTAAAAGTTGAACAATGATTAAGGAAGGTTGTAGAAGAATCGATGCACTTGAGGTGTGTTGTTGCAGGAGAAAATCGAAAGTATCAGGGACTGCGGCGAAAAGAACAAACCAATCTGTATTGGAGGAAGTACAGCCAGATGGCCAGACTTTGTCCCCCATACTTCAGGTATATTATCAGGAGGGACCAGTCCCTGGAGAAAGATGTCCTTCTTGGTAAAGTAGAGGGTCAGTGAGAAGGAGGACGATCCACAGAGAGGTGGACTGGCCCAGTGGCAGCAACAGTGGGCTCAGGTGTGGCAAATATCGTGAGATTGGCACAAGATCAGGCAGTGTTTCGTTCTGTTGTACGTAAGATCGCTATGAAACAGCACCAACTCAAGGGCATCTAACAACACCAACGAGGAGTCAGAACAGAGGAGATAGCACTCAGCAATAACAACCTGCTTATCTATCACCCCTGACGCCAGTGACAGCATTTCTGTCTGTCCGTTCATCCATCTACGTACTTAGCTATTTATTTTAAACCAAGGTCTTTTCACTTCAATTAAAAGCTACTAGCTATCAATATGACATTCATTTGATATTCTAGTGATACTTAAGCTTCACTGTTTTCCTCGTCTTCTTTCATTTTTTTCATGTTTTCTGGGAGTAAAATGGGTCTTCATCAACAGCTCACACACATTTTGATTTGTGATATTGATCCCAATCCCCACCATGGCACAGCGCTCTGGCCACTTCCTCCCTGGGGTTTCCGGTTGTACTCCTCCTCCTTTCCTGCTCCTGAGCACTCTCCCTGGACAGATGCTGCCCTGTTGAAGCCCGGTGGTTGACTGTGCTAAGCAGTAAGTAGCTTTCTGGTGTTACTGCTCATCTTATGTGTCTGAAAGTTGAGCCACAGGAGTGAGCTCAGCTCCTGACCTGAACGGTGACTAAGCGCCATAGCTGTAGTGGTTCTCCCGGTCTCCATCAGGCCAGTAAGTCTGGGCTATTTTATGATTCTGAATTTGAGTCACATTAGTCCCCCACTCTACCCAGGCCCTTTCCAAGTGCTGCGTAGATGATGACATTTCTGTCAGCTTCTCTCAGGCCCCTCCTTTGCACGTGGCCAGCTCTCTGTTCTCTGGGTGTCCACTGATGTTTTCCAACAGAATTGCCTCTCCATCCCACCCTGTCTCCATCAGCAGGCCTGCTGTGGGTCCCCTGGGGCCTGCTAAGTTGTTGAACAAACCGCCTTTTTAACAACTTCATGAAAACCCTGGCAGACAGAGTGGATGCCTGTCATCCACAGCAGCCTCGTCCTAAAGCCTCCAGTGTCCTCTTGAGCAGGAGCCCACGTCTATTCAGGAGACGAGAACGGAGCACAACTTGCCTGAGAGGCCAGTGACCTGTCAGGTATACCGTGGAGGCATGCATGTTGCCGCAATATGGGAAATTCTACTACAAGTATGTCAAATACCAGCAGGGCCATCGGGAGGGACAAACTAGGAATAAAGTCCTGGTGATCTACTTCTGAAAACTAGCCATGAAAACATGATGGATGACAGCAGAGCACTGTGTGACTCTTGCTTGTTTTTGACATGTCATTGGGAGGGAGCCGTTGCTGGAGATGAATGTTCTTTGTGGTGAGTGAGGCACAGGGACCTTGGGTGACATGGATTGGCAAAATAGCTTCAAGAGTGGACTCAAACACACAAGTCATCCTCCTGAGGACACACAGCGCTGTGAGAGCCTCAGGAGTCAGAATCCAGTGAATGGTGTCCACCCTCCTCCCTCCCTCCACTCACCTACCTGCTCACTGCCCATCCACCTACCCCTCTCCATCTGTCTGTCTACCTACTAATCTACCTACCATCCACATCCATCCATTCATCCTCTATCCATTAATTCATCCCCTCACATGCCATCCCACCTACATCTATCCGTTTGTCTGTGTGCCTACCTACCTACCACATATATCCATCCATTCACCCACCCGCCTACCTCTGTCTAGCCGTCTGTCTGTCTACCTACCAACTTTGCTATCCACATCCATCCACACATTCATGCACCCATCATTCTCCATCCATCTGTCTATCTACCCATTTGTCCACCCACCTATGTCTGTCTGTCTGTCTGTCTGTCTGTCTGTCTGTCTGTCTCTATCTATCTATCTATCTATCTATCTATCTATCTATCTATCTATCTATCATCTTATCTGTCTAGTTATCTTTTTGGCTTTCTATTGCTAATCTATCAATCTATTGATCATCTGTCATTTCCCTCTGTCCATCTGTCTATTTATCTATCTACGGACCTCATCTATCGATCTCCATAAATGGCATACTCATCACCTCTTTTAAAAGAGGAAACTTGGTAGCCTCTGAAACACCTTCTTAAGATCATGCTTCCTATTTCTTTTCCTCTATGGTACTCTTGTTGGCCCTGATACCCCCCTTTCTGCATCTCACCAGTGTACCCCCATCTTGCAATACTGAAATAATAAGCAGATACTGATGTGGCCTCTTCCCACCAGGGATTAATCGCCAGCCCACTTCCTGCTGACACTGCATTCCTCATGAAAAATGTGTTTCAGAGGAGACCTCTGGATAATTAGTGGGCACCTTCACCGTAAAGAACGTTGCAAGCCTCTGCTGTCATCTATGAGATAAGTTTGGTTTTTATAAATGAACTGTATTATAAATCAATGAACCCAACTCTTAAGTACCCCAGGATAATTTATGGATGTTGTGTAAGGTAGCAAAATCTCCTCTCAAGCTCATGATTAAATATGATTCCACCTGTGAGTAAAAACCCATCCCTCATATGCCGGCAGCCCCTGCTTAGTCCCTTTTCCATCATTGCAGGCACGAGAACTACCATCAAATTGACTTTTTCTCAGCTGGCACTGTTCGTTGGTCAACCGTGAGCTGATGGGCTCAGGCAGTCTAGGCATGTGTGGAGATTGGATGTCTTAGGTGACCCTGCCAGTGTGTGGTTCTGATATGGTGGTGGTGGGATCTAATCAAGTTGGCCTCAATTCCTGACCACCCCAAACACAGCAAAACCATCCCACAACCTGCTGCAGATTGTACTGTTGTGTTCCACAATGTGTTGTTCACGGGCCGATTTTCAGACGCCTATTGCAGGCCTTTCTTCCTGCTGTGTCTTGTATGGAAGTGCTACTGAAATTTGTTCAGCATCACACCACACTGCAGCCCCCACTGCAGGCGGGTGGTGGGTGTGCATGACACGAGTTGGTCTGGAAGGTGAGGAGGCTGCAGACAGGACATGGCATCTGTCTGTCCTTCCCAGTTCCCCCCTCTGCTGTGTCTTCAGACAGCTTTCCTTAGCCACACCCCAGGCTTCCTGATCTCCCTGCTACTGGTGGTAAGCATGGAGGCAGCAGGCTGGGGCGTCTAGTCCACTGCGTCTCCTCCTGGCGTCTCCGTCTGCTGGCTCTCTCCACCCTGCAGGAGCCAGCGAGTCCTTTAAGTCTTGGAGTGGCCTCAGACTATACTGTGGCTAGTCTCAACTTTTTGGGGTTTCCATAACCCTGCACCTCTGTATCCATGGCCCTCGAGTGGATTCTGACTCCCCTTGACGACCCTGTAGGACAGATTAGACCTGCCCCCCTCCCCCCCCCCTCCCTCCCCAGGCTTCCAGGGCTGAACTCTTTATGGAGGTCTTTATGGAACTCTTTATGAGGTCTGAGATGATACAGGAAATGCAATTGTTGGAATTTACAAAACAAAGGAGTCCCGCTGTGGTGCTGAGGTTAATGCCCTGGACTGTAAAACCAGTTTGAACCACAACATGGGTGGTGGTTCAAGCTCACCAGCTGCTCCTCAGAAACCCTGTACAGGGTGGCTATGGGTCGAATGGACTCAACGGGCACTTTAATAACAAACAACAACAAAATAAATGAAATGGTATTGATTTTGTGGGGTGGTGCCTCGCCACTTCCTTCTACTACATTGCATGCTTGCTTTTCCTTGTGTCCAGTCAACTTGTCATCTCTGGACACCTGGTGTCCCTGTACTGTGGCTGACCTAAGCAGGTACCAGCCTTGGTGCCTGGGTAATCCATCCCTGGGCATCCTGGCATTGGGATGAAGGTGTTGAGACCCCAGAGAGAGGAGTAAAGGCTGCCTGGGAAGATGGCTGTGGTGTTGTACCAGCGAGTCAGAGGCACCTTTGTGCACTGGCCACAGGCCTCAACCCCAAATGTGCGGGCATCCAATTGCTAAAACTAGTCCAAATAAATGGATTGGTCTGATTTCTTGGCCCTCATCCTGAATTGGCCACGTACAGGCCCCTGGCCAGTAGACTGAAAGGTTTGTCTAAGATCATAGGTATGTGTGGGGGGTGCTTTATCTTCCCCTTTGTCTTCCGTGGTTTTGATCTCTGGGTAAGAGGCCATTCATCTTTGTAAACACAGAACACTTTAGCTTTCTCCAGTTTTCTGTTAATGGTGAAGGAATGAAAGCAAATAAAATTTGACTGATTTTTGAGAAGGCAAAAAAAGTACAAAGAAGCAGATTTTTAGCCACTCAGTACAGGCCTGTAGTTCCCAGTGGGGCAAACAATTGACGTCCTTGGCTGCTAACCGAAAGGTCAGTGTTTGAGTCCACTCAGAGGAGCCTCAGAAGAAAAGGCTGGTGATCTTTCATTGGACATCCTGCTGTGACACCTTGGGGTTACCAGCAGTAGTCAGGGTAGATACACATTTGGTTTAGTCTTTCTGTATGAGTCTCTTTTCCCGGCCGGGCCTTGTGTGCCTGTCCGACACCGTGTAATTGGAGCCCCCTGCCTCCTGTTGTTCTAAATCTCAGTAGCTGGAGTGGAGTGTGTCACCCCATCACCCTGGAACGTCTGGCTGAGTTCTGCAGATGACATGGGCTTCCTGAGGCAGGCCCTGTGCACATCACCTTCTTGTCTGTTCCATCCCCAGTGTGCAGTGTCCTGCTAAGCAGATGGGGAGCAGGGAGGAGGGTCCATAAATAACTGGAGGATGAATTCGTGGTCTGGTAATTTAGGTCTAACAAAAAGGCAGGCCCCAGGCGCTCAGAGTTGGAAAAGATCCTGAACTTGTCCCGCCTCATCTCTACCCTGCACACGAACCACAACTCCGTCCATTACAGAAGCGTGGGTACAAGTGTTTCTCTGACTTTAATTTAAGGCTATTTAAAGAAAAATGATGGTTCTCTCTTGGACAAAGGAACAGCTGCTGTTCCACAGAGTGTCTACAATGCAGTTCCTTAATGACATGGCGTCGTGTGGACTCCGAGTGTCTGTCATTTGGTAATGCCTTACAAAGACTGTCAATTTCACAAATAACCGTGAGGATGAGTGAATGACTGCAGCTCTGCAAATAGAACATGGTTTTGACGGTAAAAGTCAGCTTTTGTTAATGAGGTACTGTGCTCGACAAGAACCAATCAGTTGCAGGCAGATCACATTTCGGTTCTTCATGCCACCATTGTAGAAAATAGTAATGAGATGTCCATAGGGCTGTTAGTTCCTAGATTTGGTAAATGTCTGGTACACAGGTATCCTTTTTCAATACCGCTGAGGGATGGAAATTGAACATTTACAGACATCCCTCCATCAGTCCCACTGCTCAGCAGTTTCCATCAGAGACTTTCCCTCCTCACACTTACTGAGTGCTTCTTGAATGTGGACTCATGGAGACTAATGACCAACAGAAGGAAACAACACCTGATCCCACGCCATCTTGGTGACCATGGGTCTGTCTGACTCCAACGTTACCTCTCTCATTCTCATGGGTCCTCCACTCAGGAGGAGGCTTACCTGAAACACTTCTATGTTCAGTAGGAGGGAAACGTGGTTGTGAAAGGGTGAGTTTTGTGCAGTATGATGTCCCAGGATTTCTGATTCCTTTGTGCCTTTTTGTAGATTTCCATGAAAGATACATTTGGCATGTTTTTCTATCTGGGTGCTTCAAACTCTAGGTATCTTTGAGCAGTTTTTAAATTCAATAGTAAGTTATGGATACATTTAATAGGTTTGACAGAGGATATTTCTACATCCAGTGTTCTGTTCAGTTGAGCATAGGATCACTATGAGTTTGCACCAACTCAATAGCACTTCACAATACCACCTACGTGATACAAATGCATCCATGAATATAGTAACGCACATGTTTTTGTTAAGTGCCTTGGAGTCCCTTCCGACTCATAGTGACCCTTTCTAGGGTTTCCGACCTTGCAGCCCAGGGCACTGTTCTGCAGCACCACACCAGGACTTCGTAGTAGAACATATAGGAGATCAAGTTAGAACAATATCTTAGCCATAGGCACACACTCTGAGGCAATGAGTCACTGGGCTTGGAGGCTCAGGTCCACACTCTAAGGGAATACCAAGGTCAAATGGCATAACATATAGTCCACAGAGACAAGGCTCTGCATCCCACTTTGCTGATTAGAGACTTGGCCTTACAAACTTGTAAGCAGTCCTCTTTGGTACAACTATTGGTGTCTTCCCCTCTGAAGCAAAGAAGAATGAAGAAAAGCAAACATGCCGGGAAACAATCAGTCCACAGGATTAACGGTGCTCACAGCCCTGAGGCTAGAAGAACTGGATGTACCTGGTTACTGCCACCGACTGCTCTGGAGGGATCACATCAGAACCTCCAGGATAGAGCGGTAGAGAAATGTAAGACAAAATCACACAGAAAAACACCAGGCTTATTGGTGTGATGGAGACTGATGCAATCCTGGAGTCTATGGCTTTAGGCCCCGCTTCAAGTCGGGAACTGACCTCACCTCCAGTGAAGCAGCCCTCAGTCCAAGGATAAGCAGTGACCAGTCACACCACGGAGGTACCGCGCCTTCGAACCATCAACCACGAGATCACAAGGGCAGCATGTTCTTAGGGATAAAGCTCACAAGTCAGGAAGGATGAAAGGAAACAGGAAACACAGGGCGGAAGTGTGAAGAGTGTTGTCACCTGCTGGGGATTGTAGTCAGTGATATGAAACAACATATGCACAAATGGTTGAATGGAAACCACTGTGCTTTGTAAACTTTCACCCAGGCCCCAATACACACAGATACAATAAATTAATAAAACAAATCATGGGGACAGTTATACATCACTGGAGGTAGGTACTCCTCATCCTTTTACAACGACGTTTCCCTCCTAATGAACATCGAAGTGTTTTCAAGCTTTCTTCTGTTCGCCAGTGTGCACCTGTGTGAGGTAAGCCGCCTCCTGAGTGGAGGGCCTATGAAAATGAGAGAAGTCACGAGGGGCTCAGACAGAACAACAGTCACCAATGGTCACCAAGACGCGCAGGACCGGCAGTGTTTCCTTCTGTTGGTCATAAGTTTCCATGAGTCCACATGCGAGAGGCACTCACAACAAATATCAGGAATTTATCTGATGGAAATTGCTGGGCAGTGGTACTGGTGGATGTTGTTAACATTTCACAGCGAGACAGTGACAAGCAGAGATATGGCAGTGTGCAGGCTGCCCAGCCCATAGGGCACCTGTGGATAGACGGCTTGCTGATGGGGCGGGCTGCCTCTGAGCCTTTACTGGCAGAGCTAAGAAAGCTTCGTAACACTTGTCTGAGCAGGACAGGAGCTGGAGAGAGGCCTGCCTCTGGGCACAGCTGAGAAGAGACTGTCTTCATAGAAGAACTGAATCCTAAGTCATTCCTAAACCTGAACTGTAACCAGTTAATAAACCCCACAATCATGAGTATTGTTTGTGAATTCTGTGTGGCCATTGCAAAGAATTATGGACCCCTGAGGAGAGATAGAGAGTGCCATGGGAGGGCTGGCTGGGGTCAGAACTGGTAGAAAGTTTGGAGAGAGGAGACGTGTCTGACCCTTCCTCCATACTGAGATGATTCTCTCTCCCCTGAGGCGTCAGCAGAGGCCAGACACCCCCGTACTGTGCCACGTTCATAGCTGGTTAATAGTGGGGGTGAGACGTGGGGTTCTGAGGTCGCCACTGGCATGTCCTTGTGTAGACATGTGGCATTCAGCATGGTGGGAACGGCACCCATCTGGCCTAAATATAAACCCCCCGCTTCTCCCCAGATGGTACTGCTGATTGCTTCCTGTGGTACTAAGAAGCCAGAAGTCAGCAGCGGGAACATCTGGGGGGCTGCTGCTGCTCAAAGTGTCCTGTTGGTTGGCCTGCAGACTCTAAATGGAGGCGTCCAAAATCTCTAACGGGAGCAAAGGCTAAGGCCACTGAACCCGTGAGCAGCCAGGCTCTGGGACCATGACCCTGAGAGGTGAGCCTCAAGAGGTGAGGAATCCGAGGGGGAGCCGACCTGTTGAGTTAGCCTGATCTTAGTTCATTAGTTCATTAAAAGCACGTAGCATGGAACCCTGCTGGTGCAGCGGGTTAAGTGCTTGGCTGTTAACTGAAAGGTCAGCAGTTTGACCCCACCAGCCGCTCTGTAGAAGAAAGATGAGGCAGTGTGCTGTTGTGAAGAGTACAGCCTCAGGAACCCCATGAGACAGTTCTCTGTTCTGTGAGGTATGTGCAGCTTTTAATTCTGTTAATTAGCCCAGATCCATATTAGCAAGCCCTGGAAAATGCCAACTGTGTACTTGCCTAGCAGTAACTGAAAGGTTGGTGGGGCCTCAGAAGGTTGGAGGAGCCTACTCCCCAAAGATCAGCCACTAAAGACGCTGTGAGCACAGCGTCACTCCATGAGCTGAGGTCAAATTCCATGTCATGGCAACTGGTGTTTTTTTGTTCTTCCTGTTTCCTTTTGGAAACCCCGAGACCTTCTCTAAAAATACTGGGGATTTTGGGTCACTGCTTCCAGAACTGGGGTCACATCTGACTGGGCAGCCAAGCGAGGCTCCAGAGTTGCCAGGCACCAGGAACATGACAGGTAGTCTTTCCCAACTCATTTGCACGTGGCCAAACCAGGCCTGAGGAGGTCTGGTGGTGCAGTGGTCAGGTGCTCAGCTGTTAACCAAAAGGGTTGGCAGTTCAGACTCACCAGTCACTCCTCAAGAGAGAGACGTGGCAGTCTGCTTCTGCAGAGATCTACAGACTGGGAAACCCTATGGGGGTAGTTCCGTCCTATAGGGATTGTTGTTGTTAAGTGCCTGAGTCAGTTCTGACCCATAGTGATCCTGTATAGGGTTTCTGAGGAGCAGCTGGTGAGCTTGAACCATTGACCTTGCAGTTCCAACTGACTTTGCAGTCCAGCATTACCCCACAACGCCACCTCAGAACTCCAGACCAGGAGACCTGAGGAGCAGTTCTATCCCAGAGGGCCACTCTGAGGAAGATGGCAGTCTGCTCCTATAACAGTTACAGACTCGGAAACTATGCAGTGGTTCCATGCCATGGGGTCTGTGTGTGTTGGGATGGACTCCAGGGCCCCAGCTCTGCTTTTCTGGAGAAAGGGAACTTGGAGATGAAAGAGACTAAAGAGGAATGCCAGGGAACCCCTCACCATGTGGCTTATGAGGAGACCGTGACTTTATGCACTGGATTACATGCTACCAGAGGTGGCACAGCATGGTGTGGACCCCATCCTGACCTTCTTGGTTGTGTGAGTCTGAGCAGGTGATGTGTGCTGGCTGACATCTCTGCCTTCTTGACATGAAAGTAATAGGCTTTCAAACCTCACACGGCTGCTGAATCCAATACCATGGAGGGTGGTGCCTGAATCCTTGGCCCCCCGGGTGCCTCTTCTCTTCTCCCGTTTCTGACCTCTTGGGGTTCCTTTAACTCCACCCACCCATCTCATTACCACTGAGATGACTGTGATTCATGGAGCCCCCATATCTGTCAGAGTAGAACTGTACTTCTTAGAGTCTGACTCTCTTCCTTTCTCTGTCTTCCTCCCTCCGTCTGCTCCTCTGTCTGTCCTTCCTTCCTTGCTTTTTTAAAAATTGTCAAGCATAGAGGCTTCAATGGCTGATTTTTCAGAAGTACATCCCCAGGACTTTCTTCTGGGTTGCTTCTGTGTGGACTCAAGACTCTCACTCTCCTGTTAGCAGTCGAGCACGTGACCCATGTGCACCGTCCACGGACTCCACCTGAAACTTAGAAAGTGCTGGTATCCTGACCCATCAGTTAGAAAATAAGTCAGTACCTTTATTTGTTCTCATGAGTTCATTATATCAAAGTTTGTTTAAACAGCACGGTGGCATATTCTCAGTAATCTATGGCTTGACAAGTATATTTGGGATAAGATGAGGACGTGAATTGTATATGGATTAACTTGATCAATAAGGGCACAAGAATGAGTCACAATTATATGGAGCGTTCCATGATTAGCTGTTAGAAATGATTGGCAAAACTTGCAAATACTTTTGAACCCATTTAGTGAAGTTAACCAAAACCCAACAGGAAATTAAGTTGATGGTAACAAGATCAAAGTAACATTAACTTGAGATTACAAATCAGAACCATTAATAACTGAAAAGCAATCCAATTTAAGAGAGCGCTGAAGGTGTGTGCTGGTAACAGAACCTCTGGGCTGAAGTTGTCAGCGGTCTAACCGCCAGCATCTGCCTTTTAGTTACTGGTTGGAAAGTACTCTCTCTTTTTTCTGTTGATGGGCATCTAGGCCGTCTCCACCTTTTAATTATTTTTATTAAAGCTTCTGTTGTGAGTTGAGTGATAGTTTACATGGCAGAACATCAGTTTTGCACTTAACCAATCCTATTTTATTTCATTGCAGTGATTATAATCCCCTTCATGCACATATAGGTCAACAGTATTTGCCTATATTCCCTCTTTGATTTTTTTATGTGCACAAAATCATCCAGGAATGTATAGATGTTTAAACAATCAAAAGGCACATTCTGCAAGCCTGCCTCCTGGCTGCCAGCACACAGCCTTTCTCTGAGGACACAGAGTCCTCAGCTGCTCCTTCTCTCCATGTCCTCATCTCTGCCTCCATCTCAGGATTGATTCTTGATGTGAAGACTCCTTCCATCTCATTTGGTACCTTGAGCAACCACATCCATATAAGCAAAGGTCAAGATCATAAAATTGTAGCAATTTACGTTTGTTTCCTGTATCAAACTTTTTCATCTTCCTGTAGTCAAGTTCCGGTCATCAAGCCATCCAACATAGGTTAAATGGGTACTAGATGCAAGTTTAGGCATTCTTGTGCATGTCTCCCCACTTCATATCAGTTGGACGCTCCACTCTCAGTTCTAGCCCCCAGTGGCTAGGTCAGTGTCCATGGGCTGAGCAGTCTCCATCTTTGGATATGTCTCTTGTAGACAGCATATTGAAGGATTCTATTTTCTTATCCATTCTGCTCTTTATGTCTCTTGATAGTACATTTAACCCACCCACATTCAGTGTAATTCTCAATAGGTATGAAAGGAAAACACTCTTGATGCATTGACTGTATTGTTCCTTTGTCACGTGTAGATGTCTCCGCAATATTTCATTTTCCTCATTCCGAAAAGTCAAACCACGCCCACTGCCGTATACTCAATTCTAACTCATAGCAACTCTGTGTATAAGGTTCTCTAAGACTGTAAATCTTTACAGGAACAAACAGCCTCATCTTTTCTCTGATGGCTTTGAACTGACATTAACCTGTGGCTAGCAGCCTAATGCTTAACCCACAGTGCCACCAAGGCTCCTTTTTTGGTTCATTAATCCCAAATCCAAACCCACTGCCACCACTTGTAGTGACTCTTTCGGACAGAGCACAACTGTTCCTGAGGCTGTAAATTTCTGTGACAGCAGACAGCCTCATCTTCCTCCCTTGGAGTGGCTGGTGGAGTTGAACCTTCTAGTTAGCAGCTCGGTGCTTAACTCAGAGCACCAGCCAAATTGTGGTTGTTGTGGAGTTGGTTCTGACTCATAGTAACCCTGTATATGGTTCCCAAGGAGTGACAGGTGAGCTTGAACCACTGACCTTGTGATTCACAGTCCAGTGCTAGTCCTACAGCACCATACGAGGAGTCCCCAGCCTCATTACTGGGTGTAGATTCATGTATGTGTGTGTGTGTGTGTGTATGTGTGT
>NW_006408779.1:1227062-1230264 GCF_000296735.1 Chrysochloris asiatica | reverse complement strand
CCATTAAATATCTATATTGCATTTTAACCCTCATTCTACACAGCCTCTTCCTACTATCATTTCAATTCCTGAAACACGGACAGGCCAAGAGGCAGAGCCCAGACACGTTCGGAGGGAACACCACTGGCCGAAGATGGATCAGAGCTTTCAGGTAAAGCAGCTGTGATTGAAGGTGCTGGGGCCGAGTCCCAGAAGAACATCCTGGGAGTAAAGTTATCGCTCAGTGATGGCTGCGTCTTTGAAACAGCCATCTCGGACACCTGGGTACCAATTTAGATGATGTTTCTGATGCAAACAACGAGACATAGGAGCTTCCTCTGTTCTCCTTTCTCCTCGTCTTTGCTTCTTTCCTCCTTCCTTCCTGTCTTCTTTCTATCTTTCTGTTTCCCTTCCTTCCTTCTTTCTTTTTGTTTTTTCCCCCCAGGTGATATTCAGGCAGGGTCATCTTCAGATGATGATGCTTCAGTCCCCTCTGTTTGAAATTTACTCCCTGAGAACCTTGCCTTGTCTGAGCTGTGATGAATTTAATTCCTATCGAAAGTCAGTTAATATGGTCAATTTGTATCAGAAATGCCAACAGTGAGCATAAACCCTCACACACAGTGGAGGAGGCCAGCATGGAGGCTGAATGACCACTCCAGGTCCTCATCCATGGAACCAGTCACTGTGCCCTCACACGGCCAAAGGGACAGCGTGACAGATGCAGGGACCTTAAGGAAACTGGGATGAGGCACGTGTAATCACATTGGACCTCATCAGTGTGTAGGGGGGAGGAAGGATTCCATTACACAGTAAACAATGAGTCACCAAGCCAGCACCCACTGCAGTGATGTGAAGAAGGGGATATAGCAGCAACCCTGGTAGTGCAGTGGTTAAGTGCTTGGCTGCTCACTGAGAGAGTGGCTGATGAACCCATCAGCCAATCTGTGGGAGAAAAGATCTGTGATTTGTACCCATAAAGATGATGGTCTAGGAAACCCCATGGACAGTTCTCTGTCATATGGGGTCACGATGAGTTGGAACTGACTTGAAGGATCCCAACAGCAGCATCTAAAAGCTGGAAAAGGCAAGGAAATGGACTTTCCTTGGACCCTCCTACAAGAACCATCCCTGTCAGCACCTCGATGTTCGCCTGTGATACCGATCCCACCTTGCAGTCTGTGACCACCAAAAATGGGCTGGTCTTACAAGGCTGTGGTCACGGCCCCCAGCAACCTCAGCAAACTCAGAACCCACATAATTACCTTTGCTCACCCACAACCTAACTTTAAAAATGCTGAGATGGAAAAATTCAGAACCCTTTGAGACCAGCACCCTGTAAATTTGGAACCTAGAGAACAATGAAAGGTTTCTCTTTTTTGGGAGGGAGAGGGTGTTTTTCATACTTCCTTGTTAATCTTCCTTCCTCAAGTGAGAAAAAAAACATGATCAGCTATATTTGCGCTCACTGTGGTGTTAAGGAAACAACGTGTTAAGTAATGTGTTACTCCACTTAGTGTCGGCATGTTAAGTAAAGGCTAAAGGAGGAGGCCATGCCTCACACAGAACAGAACTTGGTGCGGGTGGCATTGCAGGCCAGGCCTGCCCAAGTGTCCTCTAAGATGCACAGCTGTTATTGTTTTTCTTGTTGTTAAGTGCCATTGAGTCGGTTCTAGGGGTATATCATTGTCTAGGTTCTCTAGAGAAGTCACACAAGGGAAGTGTATGTAGGTAGATGCACAGAGAGAAATTCACTTCAAGGAAATGGCTCACACAGTTGTGGGACAGGCAAGTTCCAAATCCATGGGCCAAGTGGCAAACTGGAAACCTCTGCTGGCTCATATGGTTGCAAGGGCTGACGAATCCAAAATGTGCAGGTCAGGTGGCAGGCTGGAGGCTTCTACTGGCTGTGGTGGTGGTGGTGGTGGTGTCAAGTCGGTTCTGACTCATAGTGACTTCTATATAGTGTTTCTGAGAGTATGAATCTTTACAGAAGTAGAAAGTCTCATTTTCTCCCTCGGAGCAACTGGTAGATTCAAACTTACAGTTAGCAGCCCAGCTTGTAATCCATTATACTACCAGGGTTCCTTCACAGTGTTGTAGGATTTGGTAAATCCAAAATCTGCAGGTCAGGTGGTAGGCTACAGACTTCTACAGGCTTGTGTTCCAACAGCCAGCGGTCAAGTGATGAGAAGAGCACAGGATCCCAAAGAGGATGAGCTTTTCCAGAGCATCAGTTTATATCGTGCAGGCAGACCTCATCACCAAGCAAACTCCCCTTTCAATGGAATCAGAAGTGATTGCATAGTGTCTGCCAAAGCGTTCAGAATTGCAGCCTCTTCAATTTGACACAGGAGATTAACCATCACAGAGTGGCCACCCCATGCCGTGGTGGGATTTAGCTGTTAGGTCCTGGGAACACAGGAACAACCAGGCTAGACCAAGTTCCTGACCAAACAGAAATGGCACTGAAATGAACAAGTACCCACGCAATAGCGGACAGTGCTAATATGGACGAAAGAAGCAATGCAGGAAGTGGGCTAGGTGAGAGAGGTCTGGTCTACCCAGCATGGAATTGGATCAAAGATCTAAAGGAAGTGACAGAGCAGGCCAAAGGGGGAAGAGACTTCCAAACAGAGGGAGCCAGGTGGCTGAGGGCACAGAGGGTGGACCATGGGGTCACCCCTCACCATACAGCGCCATAGAGAAAAGACGTTGGGTTTTGTGCTGCAGGAGATGGAAGGCCTGGGAGCATAAAACAGAGGGTGGCTGGACCTGACGTCTTTCTAAAGGACCCCTCTTGTTGCTATGTTAAGAATAGACTCTCCAATTCCAGGTGGGAGTAGAGAGAAGAGTCAGGTGTTGTTGCAGGGATCCCGGACAGGGATGAGTTGTGGTTCAGGCAATCCCCAGTGGTAGAACTCTGCATATAGTTTGGATTCCAGAACCAATAGGATTTGCTGATGGTTTGGGTCATGGCATGTGAGAGAAAGAGGAGAGCATCATTCCAGGCCTTCTGAGTAGCTGGAAGGGTAACTACTGTGCTTACTTGTTGTGGATTCTGACACCTGGTGACCATGTGTAGTACAAGGGGACTTATCAATTTTTGTAGTAGAATGGAATTAAAATCGAATGGAATTTCCCCACACGTTTTTTTTGAAACCCCCTGTAGTATAGACTAGAACTGCCCCCCAGGGTACAACAGAATGAAGCAATGCGGGGT
>NW_006408779.1:1216021-1226339 GCF_000296735.1 Chrysochloris asiatica | reverse complement strand
GACTCGATAGCACCTGACAACAACAACAACAAAGATTTAAAGCCTTGGAAATCCCATGCAGGGTCACTATGAATCGGAACTGACTCCATGGCCCACAACCACCACCACCACTTTATCTAACATGATGTCCTTCTCCAGGCACCCGTCCCTCCTGATAATATGTCTGAAGTATGAAAGATGAAGTTTCACCATCCTGGATTTTAAGGAGTATTCTGGCTTTACTTCTTCCATCACAGATTTTTTGTTCTTCTGGTAGTCCATGCCACTTTTAATATTCTTCTGAAATACATTGATGCTTCTCCAGTCTTCTTCATTCATTGTCCAACTGTTACATGCATATGAGAAGTTTAAAAATGACCATGGCTTGGGTCAGTAGCACATTATTATGCTAATATTAGTGTAGTGGTTATGATTTGAGCTGCTAATCTCATGGTCAGCAGTTTGAAACTACCAGCTGTTCTGCGGGAGAAAGATGAAGCTTTCTGCTCCCATAAAGATTTATAGCCTCAGAAACTCTATACAGGGTTGCCATGAGTCGGAACCAACTCTACGGCACATAACAACAGCAACAACCTTACAAATAAAGTACATGGCACCCTTTTTGGGGGTTATTGTTGCTATTAGGTGCCTAACATGTTGTTAAGAGTCTTGATGTGGTACTGTAAGGTAAGCACTCGATTGCTAACCTCAAGAAGTTCAAAGCCACCAGCTGCTCCTTGGTACCGACATGACAACACTTAACAACATGGCACCTCTGTGTGGGTGGGACCTCGCAAACAAGGTGTATGGAGACTGGTCAATTTGACCATCTCACTAAGCTTAAAATGAGTCATCCAGAGGTGGAAAGGGGTCATCTCACGGCCTCCAAAAAAGAAGAGCCAGGAGTGGCGCGCATGCTCCGGTCCCAGGATTCCTGCACTGAGAACCACCTGGGTCCAGGAGCAGAGAGCTATGACCAGTCAGAGACCGTGAGATGCTGTGGCAGAGAAATGGGGCAGCAGGATCAAGGGGCATGCACGAGCCAAGAGTGGACGGCTTCCTGGATCAATGCCTAAGAAAGCTGAGTGCTTTGGGCAGGAGGCTGGCCTCTGGGCACTTGGTAGAGCAACGCAACTAGAATTGAGAGTGTTTGGACTGAGGAGTGAGGTCCCTCTGAGCACTTATCGGCAGCTTGGAAAGAACTTTGTAATTCTTGCCCAGACAGGATAGTGGCTAGACTGAGTGCTAGAGAGGCTCTGCTTGAGGGCCTGTCCAAGAAGCTGTCCTGACTGAAGAACTCTGGGTCATTCCTAAACCTGGACCTGGACCGTAACTTGATACTTTCCTAGTTAGCACCTTAACTGTGTTGTCTGTGTGCCACTGCGGTGGGTTATTGAATCCATCAGAGAAGTGGAGAGCGCTGCGGTGGGAGGGATGGTGGTGGCGGAATTGGTCAAAAAGACTGGAGCATGGGGCCATGTCTGACCTCTTCCTTAGAGGACTCAGTCAGGGCTATTCATCTTGTTCCTCTTTTTCCTGATGAAGTTAGAGCAGGTCACATGATGTTCCACCCTGTTTTTACAACAGTCACCTCAAGTAGACTCAATCGTACCAGGGAGGGGAAAGGCTACAAGGGTAGTCCCTGTCGGGGACCTGCCTCGACACGGATGTTTGGCTCACGAGAAGGGGATATCTGGCGGCGATGGGGCTAGCAAAAGAGACACAGAGATGCAAAGAGAGAAACAAAGAGACACCCCGAAACCAGAGTGGATGCGGGACTGGCATCAGGCAGATTCTGCATTGCAAACATCTCAGCCAGGAAGACCGTAATATCCTGCATAGTAAACATCTTGGCTAAGCAGGCAGTATGGTTGCAATGCTGGACTGAGCCCCCTGCATGCTGTAAAGCACACCTTGCCAGCCGTAATGCACACCTGGGTCGGTCTGCGCCTCCGTTTTATTTAGGGGAGGTCCTTTACACAAAGGCGGGACTAAGCCAAGGTACAGCTAACATACGTAATTTTCCAGACATTCAGGCAGCTTTACATCGTACTATGCAGGTTCAAATCTCATGACCGCAACTTGGTTTCTCAAGCTTAATTAACATACCTTTTAGCACCTAGCCTCAAATGGGGGGAGGAAAAGGAGGATTGGGAGGATTCCCATTGTGTTGGCTGCCTGGGCCAGGCTTGCAGGAAGAAGCGAGGTGCCTAGGTGAATGGGCTGCACCTGGAAACACTTTAGGACGGCAGTTCTATTGTTCTTAGAACAGAGACCAGGGAGCCACCCAATTTACTTTGAATGAATTCTCTGAGGGAAGAATTTTGCCTTTTTGGAATTTTACAGTTTCGGCTATTAGGAAGATATCACATTTATCTGTGGATATCAGGGCTTCATGTATAAAACTAATAATAAACATAACTGAATGCTAAGATGAAAAACAGTTTGCTATGACTGCCAGGTGGCTAGAGTCTGTTCCTCAGAGCCTGTGGCCTGTATGGTCTGCAACACTCGGGCCCACAGGGCCTCAAACTCCTGACTGGGTCTGCACGGTCTGCAGCAAGTCCCGTCTGTGTCATGGACTGGGTCTGTCCCCCTGGAAACACCATTCCCTGGCTTTGCTTTTCCTCCTGAGTGTCCCCTTTTTTCTCTGACCCTAAGCATCTTGTACTCATGGGTTGCAAACTTTGCAGGTCTTAATTTGGGATGTTAAAACCAGACTCCCCTGTCCACTTGAACTATAAAGCAGACAACAGTTGATGGTTGTTGCTGTTGTGTGCTGTCGAGTCAGTTCTGACTCATAGCCACCTGTATCGGGTTTCTGAGGAGCAGCTGGTGGGTTTGAACTGCTGACCTGGAAGTTAGCAGTCCAGTACCCAGGATCCAACATCACACCAGCACTCCTCCTTAACACTCCATTGCTGCTGTTGTTGTTAAGTGCCGTCGATGGTTCTGAGTCATAGTGACCCTGCACAGGTGTCTGAGGAGTGGCTGGTGGGTTTGAACCGCCAACCTCAAGGTTAGCAGTTCAGTACTCAGCCTCCAGCAACACACCAGGGTTTCTCTCTAACACTTTATGACTGCTATTTTTGTTACGCGCCATAGACTTTGTTATGACTCCTAGTGACCCTCTACAGGGTTTCTCAGGAGCAGTTGGTGGGTTTGAACTGCCGACCTTGTGGTTACCAATTCAGTGCTGATCTCCTAGCACCACGCCAGGCCCTTTCCCTAACACTTTATTGTTGTCATTGTTAAGTGCTGTCGAGTCAGTCCAGACCTTGCACAGGGTTTCTGAGGAGTGGCTGGTGGGTTTGAACCACCAACCGTGTGGTTACTGGTCCAGCGCTGATCCACCAGAACTCTACTGACTAGACTGACACAAAATGAGGCTAAAGGCCTTTGAACTTCACCTCGTGGTCCCAGGAAAAGGCAATGGGAACACATGTGCACTTGCTAAAGGGTGGAATGTTGTACCTCAGACAGCCACCATAGGTTCTTCCTACAACCAAACATACCTGTGAGTTTTAGGGCCGTAAAGAGTTCGTGTGCAGCAGTTTCCAGTGCAGCGTCCTTGCCCTCCCCAGAGCTGCCTTCACTGTCATGGGTTGTGGTTGTGTTTATTGTAATTTATACAGCATTTGGGGTGGAAGTATGCACAACAAATTAGGTTCCCATCTAACTAATTCTGTGTAAGGCAGCCCACCAGATGAGGCTTTTTGTTCCTGCAAAGATTTACAGCCTCGGAATCCCTGTACAGGGTTGCTATGAGTCAGAACCAACTCCACGGCTCTTGACAACAGTAGCACCCACTGCTCAGGAACCCTGGTTACACACTGTACAATATGCCTACAGCTTCAGTGTTTCCATTCAGTTAGTTCATGTCCATTCATCCAGCTTCCCTGCCCCCCTACATTCTCATTTTTGCTTTACACATGAATTTTTAAAAGAGCCCAGTATTCACTGGTAACGTTGTTCATTTGATGAGCCAGTCTGTTGTTGAGTGGACATGTGAGCTCCGGGTGGTTTCGTTTCCAAGCTTAATGGGTATCTTAGGGCAACAGTGTTCCTGTAGTCCAGGAATGGGACATGTCTGGCCTGTGGGATGTATAAGGCCTGCGAAACCATTTGGTCTGGTCCTGCTAAGGCAACCACAGTTGTACTGATCACCTGATAGGAGGCTAATGTATTTGTTTGTTTTGTAAAAGCTTTAATTGTGAATTGAGTGGGAGTCTACATGGCAGAATGTCTGTTTTATATTCAACCAATGGCATCTTGTTTCATTTGTAATGATTAAAATCCCCTTTTTTGATGTACACAAAGACACATAGGAATATATAATCATATAAACAACCAAAGGGCACATTCTGCACACCAGTTCCCTGGCCGCCAGCACACAGCCTTTCTCCTTCCATGAGTCTAGTGTCCTCTGCTGCTCCCTCTCTTCAGGCCATCGCCTTGGCCTCCGTCTCTGGTGCTGCTGCTTCTCTGGTTGGGATCCCAGTTCGCTCATGCTGGTCCTAGGATAACTTTTAAGTTGAGAAGTTTGTATGGCCTGTGAATGATGCTATGAATTTCCAAATGGCCCTTGGCAGAAAAAAGGTTCCCCACCCCTGCCCTAGTCTCTACCAGCCCAGTAAACTCAGACTTTTTTATAAGCCTCTGAGTTTGGTTTACATTTTTCTCCCATTCTATCCAGGACCATCAACTGTGTCTGGCCAGTGATTGTTGAGACACATAGAAAGACATCACCGACAGCTTCAGTTTCTTCTCCTGTGGGAGAGAGATAATTGCCAAACTGAATATTTAGACAGGCTTCCTGCCCTGGTGTTGTGAAGTTCCATCTAGTTCATGCCAACGCATTGTGATCCTATGCAAAGCAGAAGGAAACACTGCCTGGTCCTGCATCATCCTCATATGGCTGGGGGTGAGTCCACATTGCAGCCTCTGTGCCAGCCCTCCTTATTGGGGGTCTTGCTGGTTTGCTGTAGGTGCACAGCAGTGCTCTTGTTCCTCTACATAGCTGACATACCTAGTATGACAGATGCAGACAATAAAACACATTCATTGGGTGAGGAACACTCATGGGGTGATCGGTGGTGGAGGCTGGGGTGGGCGCATGCTCTTTGATGAGGCAAAATGTGAGAAAACACCTGAAGGGAGGGGAGATGCATGGTGTTGGCACCCAGAGAACAATGAAGTTGCTTGCATGCACTTGCTGGTGGGCAGGGGTCCCTCTTTACCAACCCCACTGATGAAGGCTGTCTGTGGCTCTGCATGGAAGCCCACCCATGGTGTGAATTGAGCTGGAAAAGTACGCCACAATCTGTGTGCCCAACGTTGGTGATGTTGGAAACGCCCGTGGAAGATCAGATGGAGTGGGGATGCTGGGGACACTGAGTATGTTACCTTAGGACCTGTGACTGGTCTTATTGTTAAAACAAGTTTAAACCTCAGGGCTTCCATAAATGTGAGCAGAGACATGTGGGAGGGTCTCCAGAATAGACCAATGTCAGGCCACAAAGCAAACCTCAATAAACTAAGAAACATCAAAATACTACAAAGCATCTTCTCAGATCACAGTGCTGTAAAATTATAAATCAACAACGGGAAGATCAAGGACAAAAAAATCAAATACATGGAAATTGAACGATACCATGCTTAAAAGCTACTGAGTAATAGAATAAATAAAACAAGGAAATGAAAAGTTTCATTGAATCAAACGAGAATGAAAACACTGTTTTCCCAAACCTTTGGGACACAGAAAAAGCAAGTGAGGGCAGTTTGTAGAATAAACGCACATGTCAAAAAAGAAAAAAGAATCAACAATCAACACCTTCACTCAACAATTAGAAGAGGAACAGCAAAGTAAGCGTACAGCCACAGAAGCAAAGAACTAATACAGGACAAACCAGAAATGAATCGAAAGAAACAAGAAAAGAAGTGGGTTTTCTCAAAGGGTTAATAAAACCTACAAACCATGGGCCAATCTAACTAAAGAAAAGAAAGAGATGTAAATAACATGAACAAAAAAAGTGATGTGATGTCTCAACAGAACCAGTGAAATAAAACAGAATACTAGGAAGAGCTGTACTCCAACAATTTCGAAACTGTATAAGAAATGGACAAATTTCTAGAAATCCATGACCTACCTAAACTAACAAAAGAGGACTCCTGGCGTGGCTCTGTAGGATCATCAGTAGACTGGGAGCCACAAGGTCAGTAGTTACAATGCACCGGCTACCTTTTGGGCACCTTATAAAGGGTCACTATGTGTCAAAACCAACTAAATGGCACATAACAAAAACAACATAACAAAAGAAGAAATTGATCAAGTCATTAAATAACTCCCAGCAAATAAGTCTGAGCCCAGATGGTTTTACTGGTGAGTTCTACCAAAAATTCAGAAAATTCACCAGTTCATTCAGCGGCCGCCAGTTCTACTAAAAATCTCCCAGAATATAGAAGAGAATGGACAACTTCCAAAGTCATTTTATGAAGCAACCATAGCTCTGATACCAAAGCCATATAGATCACGAAATAAGAAAATTATGGACCAGTATTCCTCATGAACACAGCTGCAAAGATGCTCAATAAAATCATAGTCAATAGAATCCAACAATATATCAAAAATATTTATATATATCATGATCAGTTGAGAGTCATACCAGGTACGCAGGGATACTTCAGTTTTTTTTAAAAAACAATAAACATAATCTTGCGAAACTGGAAAGTGAAAAAGGAAGACCGTAGAAGAATTGATGCTTTTGAGTTATGGTGTTGGAGGAGAATGTTGAAGGTGCCATGGGCTGGCAAGAGAACCAACAGATCCATTTGGAAGGAATGCAGCCAGAGTGCTCCTTGGAGGCCAAGATGGCCAAACTTCGTCTCTCATACTTCGGACATGTTGTCAGGAGGGACAAGTCACTGGAGAAGGACATCATGTTTGGTAACATGGAGGGTCAGAGAAAAAGAGGAAGACCCCCAACAAGATGGATTGGCCAAGTGTGGCAACAGTAGTGAGGTTGGCCCAGGATCGGGCAGTGTTTCGTTCTGCTGTGCATAAAGTCATTATGGGTCGGTACCCACTCGATGGCACCTAACAACAACAACTGGAAGTGTAGTGGTTACGAATCGGGCTACAAATCTCACCGTCAGCAGTTCGAAACTACCAGCTGTTCCATGGGAGAAAGATGAGGCTTTCTGCTCACATAGAGATTTACAGCCTCGGAAATTCTGTACAGGGCTGCTATGAGTCAGAACCAACTCTATGGTATTTTGCAACAACAACAACAACACATAAATAAAGCAAAGGAAAACACCCACGTGATCATATAGATTGATGCACAAGAGGCATTTGACAAAATCCAACATCCATTCCTGATAAAAATACTAAAAAATAGGAACAGAAGGGAAATTTCTCAATATAATTAAGGGCATATATGCAAAACCAACAGCCAGCATCACTCTCAATGGAGACAAATTGAAGTCATTCCCCTTGCAAACAGGAACCAGACAAGGATGTCCTTTATCACCACTCCTACTCAAAAATGTGTTGGAAGTCTTAGCCAGAGCTGTAAAACAAGAAAGGGGAATTAAAATCATCAAAATTGGAAAAGAAGAAGTCAAATTATCTATATTTGCAGATGACATGATCCTATACTTAAAATATCCCAAAGACTCAGCCAGGAAATTATTGGAACTCTTTGAAAGATTCAGCCAAGTGACATGGTACAAGATCAACATGAAAAATAAGTTGAATTCCTTTATACAATAAAGAGTGCTCTGACAAGGAAATCAGGAAAACAGTGCCATTTGCAATAACCACCCAAAAGATGAAACACTTAGGAATAAATCTAACTAGAGAATCAACAGACCTATACAAAGAAAATGGCAAAATACAAGAAAGCAAAGGAGACCTACAAAAATGGAAGAATATATCATACTTGTGGATAGGAATACTTACCATTGTGAAAATGTCAAAACCATCTATAGATATAATGCAATCCCAACTGATGTTCCAACAACATTCTTTAAAGAGATGGAAAAGCTAATCACCAACTTCACATGGAAAGGAAACAGACACTGGCTATACAGATCAGTACTGAAAAAGAAGAACAAAACAGGTTTCTCACTTCCCAATCTCAACACGTACCACACAGTCACAGTCATCAAAAGAGCCTGGAACTGGTAGAAGGAAAGCTTAATGGAACAGAATTGAGAACCCAGAAGTAAACACTTGAAATGGGAAAGAGATCGTTTCTCCAACAAATGGTACTGGCACAACTGGAACTCCAGTTGCATAACAATGAAAGAAGACCCACATCTCTCACCATATACAAAACAAACACAATGCTGATTAAAGACCTAAACATAAAAACCGAGAACTGTAAGAATCATATATGAAAAACACAGGAACAAATTTGGGGAATCTGATTCACGGAATAAATACACTATTAAATACAACTGAAAACACATAAACAGCACAAATTAGATTACGTGCGTCAAAAGATTTTACCAAAAGTGTAAAAAGAGAACCCATAGACTGGAAAAAATGTTGGTAATGATATATCTGACAAGGGACTACTGTATGAAATAGAGAATACTTCAACACCGCAATAAGAAGACAAATAAAATAATACAACTTAAAGATGGGTAGAGGACATGAAGAGACACCTAACCAAGGAAGACATTCCAGTGGCCAACAAACATGAAGAAATGCTCGTGGTCACTAGTTGTTGTTGTTGTTGCTATCGAGTTGGCACAACCCTCTGCACAACAGAACGAAACACTGTCTGGTCTTGCACCATCCATGCAATTGCTAAACTAGAGTCCATTGCTGCTGCCACCGTGCCAGTCCATCTCCTCGGGGCTCTTCCTCTTTTTTACTGACCCTTCACTTTACCAAGCATAAAGTCCTTCTCTGGAAAGTGGTCCCTCCTGATAATATGTCGGCGATATAAGAAAAGTCTCACCATGATTGTTTCTAAGGCGCATTCTAGCTGTATTTCTTGCAAAAGATTTGCTGGTCCTTCTGGTACTTTTAATATCCAACACTATAAATCAAATGCATCCATTCTTCTACTGTAGTCCTTATTCCTTGTCTCGCTTTCACATGCATATGTTATTGTTGTTGTTAAGTACCATCTCATTGGTTCTCACTCATAGTGACCCTAGGGTTTCAGTGGAGCTGCCGGTGACTTTGAACCTTGCATTGACCTTGCAATTCAAACCAACGTTTTGGTCCAGTGCTTATCCTACAGTGCTACACCAGGACTTGTTGCGTATGAGTTGATTGAAAAAACCAGGGTTTGAACCAGGCGCACCTTAGTCCTCAAACTAATATCTGTTCTCTTGAACACTTGAAGGAAATCTTGTGCAACAGATTTGCCTAATGCAATATGTCACTTGATTTCTTAACGGCTGCTTCCGTGAGTGTTGGCTGTGGATCCAAGCAAATGAAGTTTAAAACGTCAATCTTTTCTACATTTGTCATGATACTGTTTACTGGTTCAGCGGTAAAGATTTTTGTTTTCTTTACCAATGAGGTGCAACCCATACCAAAGACTGTGGTCTTTGATTTTCATCAGCAAATATTTCAAATCCTCTTCACTTTCAGCAAGCAAGGTTGTGTCGTCTACATATCACAGGTTATTAATGAGTCTTCCTCCAATCCTGATGCCACATTCTTCTTCATATAACCCAGCTTCTGGAATTATTTGTTCTGCATACAGATTGAATAAGTATGGTGAAAGAATACAACCCTGGGTCACACCTTTCCTGATTTTATGCCATTCAACGTGCATTGTTCTGTTCTAACACCTGCCTTTTGGTCCATGGTTCCTCATGAGCACAATGAGGTGTTCCAGAATACTCATTTCGGAAATGTTATCCATATTTGGTTATATTCCACACAGCCGAATGCCTTTGTATATAGTCAGTAAAGCACAGGTAAACATCCTTCTGGTTTTCTCTCTTTTCAGCCAAGATCCCTCTGACATCAGTAATGACATCCCTATTCCACATCCTCTTCTGAATCTGTCTTGTGTTTCTGGAAGTTTCCTGTCAATGTACTTTTGTGGCCATTTTCTAATCATCTTCAGAAAAATTTTACTTGCTTATGTTATTAATGATATTGTTTGATGCTTCTGCATTCTGCTGGGTCACCTCTCTTTGGAATTGTTGTTGTTGTTGTTGTCAGGTGCCATCGAGTCGGAACCGACTCATAGCGACTCCATGCACATCAGAACGAAACAATGTTCGATCCTGGGCCAACCTCACCACCGCTGCCACCCCCGAGTCCATCAATGATGCCACCTGGCCGATCCATCTCGTTGGGGGT
>NW_006408779.1:1199295-1213806 GCF_000296735.1 Chrysochloris asiatica | reverse complement strand
CAGTAGTTGGAAAATTTGGACTTGGTGATAGAAATGATGCTGGAGAACGAATGATAGATTTCTGCAAGACAAATGATTTGTTTATTTCAAATACTCTTTGGAATGGACACAAATAAATCCATCTTTTTCCATTTGTTGGCTAGGTAGCTGTCTTCCAAATGTGTTGGCGTAGATGAGTGAACATCTCCAGCGTTGCATCCGTTTGTTAGAGAAATGCAAATCAAATCAAACAGCGAGATATCATCTTACTCCAACAATAGTAATAAAACTTTAACTCCTGGTTTGGTGCTGTAGGATCAGCACTGAGCTGCAAACCCCAAGGTCAGCTGTTCAAACCCACCTGCTGTTCCTCAGAAACTCGATCTAGGGTCGCTGAGTTGGAACTGACACGACAGCACTCAACAAAAACAATAGAAAATGTAAAAAGATAACACACATAAAACAATGAATGCTGGAAAGAGTATGGAGAGTGTGGGACTCTCCTAAACTGCTGATGGGACTGTAGCATGGTGCAACCACTGTGGAAAATGGTATGCCACTGTCTCAGAAGATTGGGAATAGAAATACTTTGTGACCCAGCAATCATTCTGCTTGGTATATGTCCTCAAGAAAACAGAGTCGTGACACGAATAGATATATGTGCATCCATGTTCATATCAGCATTATTCTAATAGCAAACAAGCAGAGACAGCCTAAATGCCCATCAGCAGAGGAACAGTTCAACACACTTTGGTGCATACACACAATGGAATATTACGCAACACTGAAGAATAATGATGAATCTGAAAAACACCGTATAACATGGAGGAACCTGGAGGACAGTATGTTGAGTGAAAATAGTTGCAAAGAGAGGCATATTGCATGAGGCCACTACTGTAAAATGTCAAGAAAAGGTTTTCATTCTACAATAAACTTTTTATTATGGTTACCAAGGGTGAGAGGGAAGTGAGAATTTGTCACAGGGTAGAGTGTAGACATGCACATGCTCACTTGGGTGATGGGGCAGGCAGTTAAAAAGAAAAGGAACAAAAAGAGAAGAAAGAGGAAATATAGAAATTGCTTTCTTCTCACTCTCTTTTTTTCCATGTACTAGAAGGGAAATAATGTAAAAAAACAATTCAGTCATTGTAGATCACAGGCCCAAAGTACGAACTTTTTGTTAACGGCAGAAAAACAGAAGGATGGGGGCAAAGGAAAAACAAACACTGAGGTAGGGAATGTGGTTTATCCAGCTAGTCTGTATGATAAGCACTGGACCACAGGTCAGTTTGAACTGCAAGGTTGGCAGTTCAAACTCGCCAGCCACTCCTCAGAAACCCTACGAGTGAGATCTGACTCGACAGCACTTCACAACAACAACCACGAAGCCCCTGGTAGCCTACATAGTGGGTTATATGTCGGGTTGCTCACTGTGGTATCAGTGGTTCACACCTACCAGCAACCCCCATGGAGATGTGCCCAGTCACAGAAACCCTGTGCAGGCTCGTCATGAGTCAGAACACCACCACCATTAAAATCACATGGTTGGTTCTTTGTTTTGTTTCGCTTTAAAACGTGGCTTACAATCTCACTCAGTGACTGCTGATCACTGTGTCCTGGGATGTGATTGTTATTTACAAAGAAATGAGACGACCTAGCAAAGCATCAAATAGCCTTGCATGATTTAGTTGTTGTTGTTGTTAAGCACCGTCGGTTCAGACTCAATGACACTGCATAGGGTTTCTGAAGAGCTGCTGGTGGGTTTGAACTTCCGACTTTGTGGTTCGTATTACAGTTCTGATCCTACAAGGATACACCAAAAATTCTAACTTAGTCTAAACCCCACAGTCCACACCCACTGTCACTGAACTGATTGAACTCGTAATGACCCTGGAGGTCAGAGTAGAGTTGCTCCATCGCATGTGGCCCTTATGGAAGGAGACTACCGCACTTTCTGCATCAGAGCATCGGGTGGGTCCGAGCGCTTCACTTTCCGTTAGCAGCACAATGTTTCACCCACCAGGGCTCCTGTCCAGTTGGTTCTGACTCATAGCGACCACGTGTAGGGTTTCATAAAGGCAGCTGATGGGTTTGAACTGCTGATCTTGTAGTCTGCAGGTCAGTGCTGATCATAAAGTGCCAGTGTGGGAGTCCAGGGCTCCTACAGTGGACGGTAAATAAAATAGTATGGAAAATAGGAAGCCTCCTATATAGAAAACAAAGGAGAGTCAGATTGTTTTCTGAAGTTATGCTTTGGTTGCAGTGTGGGTGTGTATGTGTGTGTGTGTGTGTGTGTGTGTGCGCGAGCACATATGTGTTCATTTATGTGATTGTAAGTGTGTGCATGCCTTACATCGCAATGCAAAACATATTCTTCACTGTGATTTGCAGTGACACAAGTGGAAAAGATACCAGCCTAAGTGACAAATATTATGGGGAAAGGATTGCTCGTGTAGACTACCCCCCCGCCACACACACACCCATGCCCACGGCCACCACAGCTGTGCCTCTGAGAACCCGTCTCCATCATTTTCTGAGAGTGGGAAGGACCGCCGGTGCAAATTGTGTATGATCATCAGCCTGTGTGTCCGCATCTGACCATCCCATAAATCACTGATTTGACTTTGATTGCACTAGCGCCCCCACCCCACCCCAATACACAGCCCGGCCACCCACCTCGAACAGACAGCACTTTTCAGAAGGCACAAACTGCGCTTCTGGATTCTGCTGAGCTAAGTGGACTGCAGCTCCGGCCCACTTCCAGCCACACTTCCTGCCTCGACTGCAGGCATTGAGCAAATCTGCTCACCTTGAGGTCGACATTCTTACAGACATGCTCTCTGCTCCAGGCTGGGGCCTGACTGGGTAGGAGCACATGTGCAGTATCATCCTGCTCACCTGCAGCAACCGTTACCTGGAAATGATGCCCTTCCTTCTCATTGGACCAGGACAAATTCACTCACTCACCCTCAAGTGGAACTAAAATCATCTCTCACACAGAGTGGAACCTAGCAAGCGATATTGATTTCTTTTTTCTTTCATTAGATAAATAGTATTAAATTAGGGTCCTTGAGAAGAGTGTACTGCTGATATCATGTTTGAATGTATTTTGAGCTCAAGACTCACTCGGGCAAATTTTTATCAAATGCAAATCACCGTCATTATGCAAATAAGCACATCCTCACTGCTGAGCCAGTGTGGATGGTGTTTGTTTTGATAATGATGAATTACCCTCCCCACTGGCAGTCTCTGCGCAACTCAAAAATCAGTGTTTGGGGTGGTGGTGGTGGTTTTGTGTGCTTTACTGATGTTCCCCTTGCTTCCAACATAACTTTCTTGCCAATTTGAGCCACGTGGGGGTCTCTCTTCCTTTGCAGATCCAGATTGGAATTTCTTGATTGAAGCGTATTAGAATTCTTTATTGTACTTTATGGTTTATACTCAATAGCAAGTCTACAGAGCACTTTATCCCTTCCAGCTTCAAAAGTCACTCTAAGAAAAAGTGGAACAAAATTCAAAATCATAACAAAGACTAAACGTGCAAAGCAATGAAAATGTCTTAGACATTGTCAACATCTTAAGGCGATAAGTTGCTGGGCCTGGGGTCTCAGGACCATAGCCCCAGGGGACACCATGGTCAATTGGCATAACATAGTCTACAAAGACCATGTTCTAAACCCTATTTTGGTGAGTAGCGACTGGGATCTTAAAAGACACTGACTGGCTATCTAAGGTGCAACTGTTGTTCTCTCTCTGTGTGGAAAAAATGAGTGATGAGTGTTGAAGATGCTTGGAAACAATGAGTCCAGGGGACTCACTGGAAATTTATGGAAATGGAAAATTAGTGAATATCAGCCTCCATGACTCTGAGACCAGGAGAACTAGATGATGCCCGGCTGCTACTACAAACTACTCTGAAATGGGTCACGTTAGAAATTCCTGGATAGAGTGGGAGAAAATGTAGAACAAAACTCAAAATTATATATATATATATATAGTTGTTAGGTGCCATCGAGTCGGTACCAACTCATAGCGACCTTATGCACAATAGGACGAAGCACTGCCCGATCCTGGCCCAACCTCACTTGAGTCCGTTGACGCTGCCCCTTTGCCAATCCATCTCTCTGGGGAGTCTTCTTCTTTTTCTCTGACCCTCCACCCTACCAAACCTGATACCCTTTTCCAGGGACTGGATGTCTCTCTTATGAGTAAGGTACACCTGACCAAACCATGCCAAAGATGCACAAAGAAAGAGGAAGAGGAAGGTGCATTCATGAGAAAGCCTGAGAAATCATTTGATTTGATTAGTGCTGTTGGCAAAGACTATTGAGTATGCTGTGGACTACCAGAAGAATATGGACTCCTGGTGTGGTGCTATAGAATCAGCACTAGACTGTACACCTAAGGTCAGTAGTTCAAACCCAACAGCTGATCCTTGGAAACCTGACAGGTCGCTAGGATCAGAACCAACTCAACATCACTTTAACAGCAGCACCACATGAAGAATAAACAAATTAGTGTTCAGAATCCATCTGAAGTGAGAATGGTGCCACCTCACCTTTCTTACATTCAAACTATCATCAGGAAAGGTCATTGTTAGAAAAGGACATCATGTTTGATGAAGTAGCAGGTCAGCAGAAGTGAGGGAATCCCTCCATGAGATGGAGTGACCCAAACAGTGGGCCCCAGCACACCAAGGATCATGGCACAATGACAACAAACAACAATGGTGGGCTCCCTCTGTCCTCCCCTCAGCCATTTCAGCTTCTACCCTCTACGCACAGGTCCACATCTTCACTGGCTTATTCCAGCGTTGAAGGGGACGGGGTCATGGGTGAGAATTCTAACACTGTAGAACGCTGCCTGGGTATTTCGTTTTTAGGCATCTGACTGTGGTGGACATTTCATGACTGTGTGCCCAGCAATTTTTCACCTCATTTTGGAAATAGTACCATGGCTTTTTTTTGTTTGTTGTTGGAATAACCCGTTTCCCATTGGATACAATATACAATTCACCAATAAAGCAGAATACTGGCAAGAAACTACGTGAATCAACCTTAGGTGAAAGAAACTAGACAGAAAGCCTGAGACATCATGTGATTCCATGTGTATGAAAGATCCAGAAGGGGCACCGGTGTGGAGACAGAAAGCAAACCAGCAGTCGCCAGGACAGCAGGAAGTGACTGCAGATGGACTCATGGACAAAGTCTTTTTGGGTGACGGGACTGTTAAAACTGGATTGTGGTACTGGCAGCGTTTCCTGTAAACAGACCAAAAATCATTGACTTGTGCACATAAAATGGGTGGGTTTTATGGCTTGTGAACTATACTGGAACTTTCTGGAAGAAGTCCAACCAGAATGTGCCTTAGAGGCAAAGACGATGAGATATCCTTTCACATATTATGGATGTGCTGTCTGGAGGTCCAGTCCCTGGAGAAGATACACCATGCTTGGTAGAGGGTCAACAAAAGGAGGAAGACCCCAATGAAATGGATTGGTACCATGACTGCAACAGTGGATTCCGCCATAAGAATGCTCATGGGATGCCGCAGGATTGGGCAGTGTTTTACGCTTTATACGTGGGGTCAGTATGAGTCAGAACTGACTTGAAGACATCAAACACCACCAAGAACAGCACATTCTAGGCGTGCCTCAGAGATACCGTGAGCTTCGCGGTAAAATGAATATCACAGTAAAGTGAGTCACATGGAGTTTTTGTTGTCCTAGTGTATATGCAACTTATATTGACACAATAGTGTAGTCTATTAAGTATACAGTTGTTGTTAAGTATTCTCCAGTTGGTTCTGACTCAGAGTGACCCTGTGCAGAGTTTCCGAGGAGTGACTTGTGGGTTTGAACCAGCAACCTCTCAGTTAGCAGTACAGGGCTTATCCTACAGCACCACACCAGGACTCTAAGTATATAGTAGTATTATGAAAAAGTTTGCAATGAGAATGGCCAAAATGGGACACAGAGACAGCAAGTGTACACCTGCTGTTGGAGAAATGTAGCTGATACACTGGCCTAATGTAGGGTTGCCACAAACCTTCCATTTAAAAAAATGCGTTATCTGCAATGAGCAATAACGTGAATCACCATAAAATGAAGTATGCCTGTATACTGTTCATTATCTGTGAAAGAAAACCAAATAAGATAGACATTCATGAGTCAACATCTCAGCTCCTTCAGCCTGAACACACTGAAGCCATTTCTCATCATGGTCCTTGAACTTGAGATTCAGATTCCTGGAAGGGACAATCTAATTGGTTCATCCTGGATCACACTCTTGCTGAGATCACGTGGACTCAGATTGGTTCAGCCTAGTCACATGCCTGCCTAGACACATGAACTCTTTTTCTTTTCTTTCTTTTTAACATGTTTTATTGTGAATGGAGTGAAGGTTTACAAACAAGATCATCAGCTTTACATTAAAAAATTAATACACTTAGTTTCATCTCAATGCTTGCCATTCCCTTCATGCAATAACCGTCTTCCCGCTTCTTCCCTGTGGTCCCACTGTTTGTTTCGCCCGCCTTTCCATCCCTCCTCAACCTTGTCCTCAGGTAAATGTTGACGTTTTGATTTTGACTGATTGACTGTGTCCTCACTCATAGTGAGCATACCTTACTAGTGGTGTTGGTCCCCCTTCAGACCTGTTACTTCGTGGCTGACAGTTGGGCCACAAGGGTGATTCCTGATAGACCTGAAGGGTGGCTGAGGGCCGTAGTCTCAGATTCTTTAAGTCTCTTTTTGACCAGTAAGTCTGGTCTTTTAACATTTTTTTAAACCTAATTTTGAGTTTTGTTTCACATATTCTGCTGCTTTATCTAGGACCTTCTAATGTGATCCCTTTCGGAGCAGTTGGTTGTGATAGCTGGGGCACCATCTCATTCGTCTTCTAGAGTCATGTAGACTGGTGTTCACATATTTCATTAGTCCATTAGACTAATTGATTCTAAGCATCTTCAATTCTCATCACTCTTATCTGTATAAGCAGAGACCAATAGCTGTACCTTACACGGCTGCTCAGCTGCTTATAAGCTGGGGTTTTTTGTTTGTTTGTTTTTATTGTGAATTGAATGATTAGTTTACATGGGGGAACATCAGTTATACACTCATCATTTCATTGCAATGATTACAATCTCCTTTGTGCACCATCATTCAGCAGTATTTGCTTTTGTTCCCTCTGTTTTGTTTTAATTTTTGTTGTTTATTTTTTTTGGGGGGGGGAGCCCATGGACTCTTATTGGTTCAGCCAAATCACACACCTGCCACGACCCATGCACTCTGATTGGTTCAGCCTAGTCACAAGCCTGCCTAGACTCATGGACTTTGGTTAGTTCAGCCTGGTCACATGCCTGTTTAGACCCATGGACTCTGGTTGGTTCAGCCTGGTCACATGGCTTATGCAATGGAAAGACAGGACTTTCCAAGAGGAGTAATGCTGATCAGGCATACAATCGCTGTCTACTCTGGCCATTTTCAGAGTGGAACCTAGTCTTGCTGAAGGCTACACAGATTCCTTGTACCTTGCTATTTCGCTAGTGTGGAGGCATTAAAAAATATGTTTGTATTTTAAAGGCAAAGATAGGATTGGAAAGGAGTCTTTGGTGGCACAAACCGTTAAGTGCTCGACTACTCATTGAAAGGTTGGTGGATCAGATTCACCCAGAAGTGCCTCAGATGAAACGTCTGGAAGTCTAATGCTGAAAAGGCATCCATTGAAAACCCTGTGGTGCACAGTTCTGCTCTGACACACACGGCGACAAGAGAAGTCAGCATCAGCTCAACAGCAGCTGGCTTGGTGGCTGTTTACATACAATATTTTGAAGTAACCCCACTTTCATTTCTGCAGAGTTATGTTCTTAATGGTACTTGGGTCAAGTCCCCAAACATCCTTTTTCCTGAGGGAAAGTACAATACATCCTACCCAGAAATCTGGGGGTGTTTTAAAGATTATTCTGTGTTTGTTTTTCTGAGGGGTTCTCTTTCCCCCTTGCAAGCTGGTGGACTTTCAAACCTGCCTGTAAGATTAATTGTCTAGAAAATTGGGTGAATTAATTGCTAATGTCATCAAAAGGCCAGCAGGAAACAGGGGGTACTTCTTCAAAGCTCCAGTTGGTTTCTGTGTGGGTTCCACTGGCTGCTTCTGTGTTTTGCGGCGCTCAGAGCGGCAGAGGTGGGAACAGAGCCCATTCCCCAAACAGAATCTTGGCGATAGCGACACCCCACACTAATGGGAGGAGATGTTGGTATAAATAAGGCCTCCTATTTGTTATAACTCACGATTATTGTTATTATATGCCATTACAGCTCAGGATTATAGCTGTTTGCTATTATTCTTTTGTCAACGAGAAGCAGTAGTAACAAATCCCCAGTCTCACGTGGTCTGTTTTTAAGGTCAGAAAAAGTTCCCAGTGCCTTTGAGGTAATCCAGACTCACAGGGCAGAGTAGGACTGCTCCGTTGGGGTCCCTACGTGGTCAATCTTTATGGGGGCAGACAGACTCATCTTTCTCCTGAGGAGCAGCCTCTGGGTTTTCGGCTCACAGCCCAGCACTTAACCCACCATGCCACCAGGACTCGATGCGTCTCCAGCCCCTCTTTTCAGTAACAGCCCCCAATTTTCTTTTAAAGAATTAGTTCTGTAAAGGATAGATAAGAAGAGGAGTCATAGTGACGCAGCAGTTAGGCACTTGACTGCTAACTGGAAGGTGGGCAATTCAAGCCCATCAGCTGCTGCTCTGGAGACAGATGTGGCAGTCTGCTGCTATAAAGATGTTGTTGTTGTTAAGTGCCGTTGAGTCGGTTCCGACACATAGCAACCCTGTATAGGGTTACCAAGGAGTGGCTGGTAAGCTTGAACCACTGACCACCTTGTGGTTCAAACTGACTTTGCAGTCTAGCTCATGAACCCGCAGAGCCACACCAGGACGCCTCCTATAAAGATGGCAGCTTTGGAAACCCCATGCGGGCAGCTCTCCTCTGTCCAGTAGGGTCGCTATGAGTGGGAATCAATTCTGCGGCAGTGGGTGTAGTTTGATTTGGAGAGTTGATGTATCGTTTGTATCCACCTCTCCCAGGAGTGGAGGGCGCAGAGCCTGCCTGAGGACAGACTCCCCACAGATGTACAGCTGAGTGAGGCGGAGGGAATCAGGCCTCCACACATCATTGGACTGTGGACAAACAGTGGCCGAAGTCAGAACCGAGACTCTTCAGTGGCACTCTCTGGTTAACTACCTCAGCCTGATGCCCTAGTGGGCTGTGACCATCTCAATTACCATCACATGACAAACATGAAGGTCTTTTTGTTGGCTGTCATGTGTGCTTGATACCAGGGAGACGTGGAGGCCTCTTTCACTCCTGGTTGCTGCATCTCTCTGTTCCTGGCCATGACAGAGCTCTCTTTCCAGCCGTCAGCAACTGCAGAGAATTCCATCTGGCTCATTGCAACACCACACGGCAGGCACCTTGCATGTGTTTGTTTGTTTAGTGAACAACCCAATTCTTCCATACGATTACAGGCACAGAACTGAGTTTATTTTCACCCTATTAATAAATGACAAGACACAAGACAGAAGATGGTGCCTTCAGAAGACAGAAAAAAAAAAAAAAATACCGTCTCCCCTTATGGTACATCTCTGTTTTTCTCCCTCGTATTAATTAGTACCATAATTGTTCATTATTTATTAATAGTCTAGTAGCACACTATGTGTAATCATTAATTATTAAATTCATAGCATCTATGTAACTGTTGTGACTACTCATCACTGCTGCTGGTGTAAATGGTTAATGTACTTGGCTGCTAGCGGAAACTTTAGAGGTTTGAGTTCACTTAGAGGTTCCTCCGAGGAAAGTTCTGGTGCTGTAGTTTTGAAAAAGTCCGCTGCTGAAAACCCTCTAGATTGTAATTTTACTCTGACGTGTATGGGGTTTCTGTGAGTTGGAATCTGCTCGATGACAAGGATTTGTGGATTTCTGTTTTGTTTCTTTTATCTCCCCTGCTTGAATAGGAAGCTCAGTTAGACCCTCCCCTGTCCAAGTCTACCTTGGGGGGTTGGGGCTGGGAGAGCCCCTTCATCACCTCAGAACTTCTGCCAGTCCCTGCTGTCCCTCAGCCACTGCTGCTACATGGACCAGGAACTGGACACTCCCCCCTGTTCGGATCGTGACACGAAAGCAGAGAATGAGCCAGCTACAGGATGACAGCGTAGGAACTCATCGGGGAGATTTATACAAAAGCCAGGTCCAGAGGTGGCAGGGGTTTGACTTCAATGGTGAACAAAAGTGGCCCCATGCCAGGACATGGAACTTGCAAGGCATCCCCAGCAGGCGTTACATAAGAGTGATTTAGCACAGGGACGTGAGCTAGAGGGAAGCGAAGGGTGACTGTTTTCACCCTCACAAAGCCTGTTTCCCCTGCACCTTTCAGACGGCATGAGGACCTGCTGTAGGACTTTCTGTGTGTGCTGATAGCATCTTCAGAGACCCTATTTCCAAACAAGGCCATGCTCACAGACAGACGTCTTAGGACTTGATCCTATCTGTTTCAGGAACACAAATCAGTCCATGAAAGTATCCCTTCCCCCACTTCCATTCTTCCAGCTGAGCCCCTGTTGGCCCACTTATCTTGAAGCCAGGTGACTGGGGACACTGGGGGATGTCTCCTGCAGTGGTCAGGTCCTGCTGGCCCACAGGGTGCTCTCAGTGATGGTGTAGAGCTCCCCACCTCACCCCATCCCAGCATCTGCAAGGACTTATAATTAAGCCCTTGCTTGAAGAAGCCAAGCGAGGATGGAACCCGAGCAACCAGAGAAACACTGCTTTTTGAAGAAGCCGTTGGTGCCCAAACGTGTTCTTGTCTGATAAAATGACATAGGAAAACAGCCCATCATGTCTGTGGCCATGCGTTGTTAATCAGAAGCCAGCCCCCAGGACTCTGGAGCTCCTTCCTTCCTTGCTCAGATGTGGGCCTGTGGCTTTTGGGATGTAAAGGCTGTGTATCCAACACATTAGGTAAAGTCAGTCAGAGGATGTTTTAGTGATGTTTGTTTAACTTGGTATCTTGGGCACCTTCTCTGCATGTCTGATGACGCTGGGGGGAGACCAATGTTTTCATTTTCTTTCTTCCAGGTCATAGTGGGCTCTTGCAGTTTGGGGAGTTTGGTTGTATCAGGCTGTGTGCCATTCTCCTCTGTTATTAACAAGGCTCTTGGCTAAGTGCCTTTGAGTCAATTCTGACCCATAGCTACCCTGCATAAGGTTTCCAAGGAGCAGCTGGTGAGCTTGAACCAGCTCAAAAGACTTTGCAGTGTGACGTATTAGCCCACAGTGCCACACCAGGACATTAATTGATATTGTTAAGTGCTACTGAATCTGTTTCAACTGACAGTGACCCCACATGGAGTTTCTGAGGAGTGACTGGTGGGTTTGAACCACAGTCTAGTGCTTATCCTAGAGGGCCACACCCCTAAACACAGTACAAGGGAGCCCTGGTGGCTCGGTGGTTAAGCAGTCAACTGCTAACTAAAGTTCAGCGGTTTGAACCCACTAATGGCTCTGAAGAAGAAAGATGAGACAGTCTGCGTCTGTAAAGATGACAGCCTTGGAAACCCTATCCTGCAGCATCAGTAAGACTGGATCCTGACTAGAAGCTTTTACGTACAATACAGCACCTTTCATTACAGAGTCGCTGAAGCCGTACTCTCTCCAGATTGCTCTTCACTTGTGGTAATAGCTTTTATTAAGGTAGATCATTTTATGTAGGAGTCCTGGTGTGGCACTGTAGGAGATAATGCACTGGACCCTAAGTTCTTGTTAAACCACAAAGTCGGTGGTTCAAATCCACCAGCTGCTCCTTGGAAACCCTATACAGGGCCGCTATGGGTTGGAATTGACTTGACGGCACTTCACAATATTTCATCTGATTCAAAGTCCACATGTCACTGACTAAAATCATTGTGTTGTTTTGTACTGTCAGATCAAATAGGATTTATAGCAGTCCTGAAGGACAAAGCAGAGCTACCCCATAGAGCTGTAATCGCTGGCCCTTAGCACCAACAACAATCTAAGGTGGGAGCACACGGCTGTGCCTTTCCCCTGCAGACCCAATGGTGGGGTCCCACTGCCCACTTCCTGGCTAGCAGCTGAGTGCTTAACCACTTCACCAGCAGGATGTCTTTTAAAAATCACTGGAGTCAGGAAAGATGACCGTGTTTTACAAAAGCATTTCTTAGATGTTCTTCCTGGGCGCAGGACCGCATTTTAATCCTCTCTTGAAGAACACAGCTGGCATTCAAGGAGGATGAGCGCTGTGTTAGACTCATGGCTGAGGGGATTACAAACATAGTCTGATTGAATTCCCACAATAACGCTGGGAGCGGGAGGGTCAGACCCAGCGCCAAGGTCATTACTGACCCAATTGACTCTGGCCATCCCTAATCCCGCCCTCGTAACCATTGACTTCATCTCCTCAGCCTTTCACACAGTGACTGACAGGGTGTAACTACTCATAGCGACCCCATGTCCAACAAAATGAAACACTGCCCGGTCCTACACCATCCTCACAATTGTTGCCATGTGTGTGCCCGTTGGGGCCACCACTGTGTCAGTCCATCTCATTGAAGCACTTCTGTTGTTGCTAACCGTCTGCTACTTGGGGATGCTTTATGTGTGGATGAATGAAGGAACCTAGAAGGACATCCATGTTTCCGTTTTTGGGTCCATGAGCCTAGTCGAGGGCTAATCAGTGTATGTGGTCCATGGGGAAGGAATGGCCACAACTCCTGAGAACAAGTGTCCAGGGCAAGCTCTTCAAGTGGCTAGCCTCTGGCCCAGACAACATGGCCAGAGGAGACCATCTCATGTCATACTGCAGAGACAGGCCTGAGGAACCTGTGGAATCCATGTTGACACCTGGAAGACGTGTATGAGGGGGTCAGGACAGTTTGAGGAGAACATGTGGCAGAGGGGAGGAGAAGAGTGGGTGTGGGAGATGATGAAATGGACTAGGACTGGACATGGCAAGGGGGGCTTCTGTGAGTAGGGAGCAGCACAGGAGACCACTGTGTCTATTCCTACCCTAAGAGAACAAGGTGGGAGTGAGAGGTAGCCACAGACCAGCTGCCCCTCAGAGCAAACCCAGGTGTGTCAGAATACAACTGTGCTCCACGGGGTCTCCAGGGGGCTTGTGTTTTGGAAGTAGATTGCAGGCCTTTTATTTTTTGGGTAGACTCGAATTGCCGGCCTTTTAACTAGCAGCGGATTGTGTTAACGGTATGCATGCACCGTGCAGGGACTCCTAAAGTTGAGGAGGGTGGGTCCAAATCGTGCTTGCGTGCTCCCTGGACAAGCTTGTCCATCAATGCCCACTGCCCTCACAAATGGTGGCTTCCACAGGCCCATGGTCCTCATGAATCTAGAGCTCCCAGGGCGAAAGGCTGCTTTTCAGGAGCAAACATTACCTGCATCCCATTTACCAGAGAACAAGCCATAAATAAATGCACTTGGAAATGTAAATGTGCAATAAATAAAATTAAAATGGCAATGGGACACAGCTTCACTTGTGTGCTGCTTCCGTATTTTAACAAGAGCAACTTTATGGTGCCATTTACCAATCACGTGTCTAATCAATATAAAACCTTAATGTAGCAAGATCCCACAGTGCTTTCTGATGACACTTGTAAATTCTGGGGGGTGGGATGGGGGGTGGTTACTGCTTGCTAAATTAGGATTCAATATGGCTATTAAAATTCTGCAATGGGGATCTAGAAGAAAAAGCTGTATGTCTACCACTGGTCATAAACTGGCCTTTATTAAACCTTCTTGAGATACAAAAAATACTGTATAACTATGTGGTCAGGTTATACGGTAGCAAAAAATTGAGTTATTTGGAGCAAACAATACTTTTTTTAAAATTTTTAAATGTTTTTTGTTGTGTGATAGTTTACATGGGGGAACATTAGCTTTTCACTCATTCTATCATACATCGTTTCATTGCCATAGTTACCATCCCGTCCATGCATCATCACCCAACCAAAGGTTATACCCCGCAGACCCCCCTCTCTCCCTACAGTCCTCAGCACACAGCTCCCTTCCCTCCCTGGATCTCAAGTCCTCAGCCACTCCATCTCTTCATGTCATCCTCTCGGTCTCCATCTCAGGCCTCGTTGCTTCTCTGGGTGGGGTCCCGATTTCTGTTCTTCTCCAGTGATGGTCCCAGGGGCCTTTGCTCCTAGACTGAAAGGTTAATCACATCCCTCCTTGTTATAAAATATCCACCTTTACCTTTACAGTCCTCACATTTCATCCTGATAACAATTATTCACCCCTGTGTCACAAGAGACCCATCCGCATTTCTTTTCATCAGCCCTTCCTAGACAGGTTGGATAGTACTCACTTGAGACTCCACCCTCCTCCCCGCCCTGTTGAACCAGGATCCCTCTTGAAAGCTTGTAAGCCAATCACTTCTTACCTTTGTGTCTCTCCCCCCATTTTGGGTAGCCAATGTTCAAGTTGCCCATCCCTATACTG
>NW_006408779.1:1195469-1196080 GCF_000296735.1 Chrysochloris asiatica | reverse complement strand
AAGCCATCTGGGCCTGGGCTTTTGTTGGTCGGGAGTTTCTTGATGATCTGGTCAATTTCTTCTTTTGGTATGGGTTTGTTTACCTTTTCTACTTCAGTCTGAGTAAGTTTAGGTAGGTCGTATTTTTCTAGTAATGTGTCCATCTCATCCAAATTTTTGAATTTGTTGGAGTACAGCTCTTTGTAGTAGTCTGTTATTATCTTTTTTATTTCATTTGGTTCCATGGTGACTTCACCTATGTGGTTTCTATTGCAATTAATTTGTGTTCTCTCCCTCTTTTCTTTAGTTAGTTTTGCCAATGGTTTGTCAATTTTATTAATCCTTTCAAAGAACCAGCTTCTTTTCCTGTTGATACTTTCTATAGTTTTACGGATTTCCGTCTCATTTATTTCTGCTCTTATCTTTATTATTTCCCTTCTTTTGGTGACTGTAGGTTACCTTTGCTGGTCTGCTTCTAGTTATTGAAGGTGATGTGTTAATGTGTTGATTTTGGCTCTTTCCTCTTTTTGCATGTGTGCATTTATTGCAATAAATTGACCTCTCAGGACTGCTTTTGCTGTGTCCCAAAGATTTTGGTAGGTTGTGTTTTCATTCTCGTTTGTTTCTAGGAA
>NW_006408779.1:1188860-1190115 GCF_000296735.1 Chrysochloris asiatica | reverse complement strand
GGTATTTCTATTTTCAACCTGCTGAGGAAGCGCCATATTGCTTTCCAGAGAGGTTGGACCATTTTACAGTCCCACCAGCAATGTAGGGGTGTCCCAGTCTCTCCATATCCCCGCCAGCATTTATTATCCTCAACTTTTTTGATCTTTGCTGTCATTGCTGGTGTGAGATGGTATCTCATTGTTGTTTTGATTTGCATCTCTCTAATGGCTAGTGATGGTGAACATTTCTTCATATGTTTGTTGGCTGCCCGGATCTCCTCCCTGGTGAAGTGTCTGTTCATATCCTGTGCCCGTTTCTTAATTGGGTTATTTGTCTTATTTTTGTAGATGTGTAGCATTTTCCTATATATTTTAGAGATGAGTACCTTATCCGATATGTCGTTGTAAAAGATTTTTTCCCAGTCTGTGGGTTCCCTTTTTACTCTCTTGGTGAAGTCTTTTGATGTGCACAAGTTTTTAATTTTTAGTAAGTCTCACTCATCTCTTTTGTCTATTTTTGTTTGTGTACTTTTCAAAATGTGTGACAATCTGTATATGCCCTGGATTAGTGCCCTCGTGTTTGTCCGTATTTTTTCATTGATGATCTTCGTAATTTGGGGATTCACGTTTAGCTCTTTAATTCATGTTGAATTCATTTTTGTATAGGGCGTGAGATAAAGGTCTTGTTTCAGTCTTTTACATATTGCTTTCCAGTTCTGCCAGCACCATTTGTTGAAGAGACTGTCTCTTCTCCATGCAGTGTGTCTAGGCACTTTGTCGAAGATCATTTGGCTGTACTTGGTTGGGTTGATATCTGGATTCTCGATTCTGTTCCATTGATCAATGTCTATTTCATTGTACCAGTACCAGGTTGTTTTGGCCGCTGTAGCCATGTAGTAAAGTTTGAAATCGGGGAGTGAGAGACCTCCAAGCTTGTTCTTCCTTTTAAGCAGTGCTTTGCTTATCCTGGGTCTCTTTCCTTTCCATAAAAAGTTAGTAATTGTCCTTTCCATCTCTTTGAAGAATGTTGTTGGAACCTGGATTGGGATTGCATTGTATGTGTAGATTGCTCTGGGTAGTATTGATATTTTCACGATGTTGAGTCTTCCTATCCAGGAACATGGTATGTTCTTCCACTTCTGTAGATCTCTTTTGGTTTCTTGTAGTAGTGCTTTGTAATTTTCTCTGTATAAATCCTTTGTTTCTCTGGTTATGTTTATTCCTAAGTATTTCATCCTTTGTGTGGCTATTGTAAATGGTATTGCTTTCCTAATGT
>NW_006408779.1:1123666-1187339 GCF_000296735.1 Chrysochloris asiatica | reverse complement strand
TTGTGGTCTGAGAAGATGCTCTGTAGAATTGTGATGGTTGTGAATTTATGGAGGCTTGCTTTGTGGCCTAACACATGGTCAATTCTGGAGAATGTTCCATGTGCACTAGAGAAGAATGTGTATTGTGTTGTTGTTGGATAGAATGCTCTGTATACATCTATGAGATCGAGTTGGTTGATTGTGCAAACAATACCTTTAATAAGTAAGTTTCTACATCTAAGAGTTTGTATTATTGTTAAGTGCCATGAGTTGGTTCTGACTCATAGCGACCCTGTAGAGGATTTCCAAGTAGCAGCTGGTGGGTTGGAACTGCTGACCTTGTGGTTTGCAGCCAGTGTTATTGTTGCAACCAGTGTTGTTGTTAAGTGTCCTCGAGTCAGTTCCGACCCACAGCGACCCTAAACAGGATTTCCGAGGCTGTAAATCTTTATGGGAGCAGAAAGCCTCATCTTTCTCCCATGGAGCAGCTGGTAGTTTAGAGCTGCTGACCTTGTGGTTTGCAGCCTGATTCGTAACCACCATGCTACCAGAGCTCCAGCAGAAGTGGTTGCCTTGGAATTGGTTACTGAATATTAAACTCCTATGTGGTGTAACATTTAGGATGAACTCCATTCAGCGTACGTCTGTAATCATTATTTATTATGAAATGAGGACTATTCTCACACAGTAACTACAACGTAGAAAATGCTGCTGTAAGTCTCTCAAGTTCCATGTGCTGTTTATATTTCATTTCAGCGTGGGGTGGGAGGGAGTCTTTGCTCATTAGCACTAGGACAACTGGTTATTGATGTAGAAGATAGTTAGACCCTCGCCTCATACAACCCACTAAAATAAACTCCGGACAGATGAGAGTTAAATCTAAGACAGTGAAACCAATAAGATACAGGTGACTAGCGTCAGCCCTCAGTGAGGTTAGCCTTTCCAAGTCTGACAACAAAGGAAGAGGCAGTGAAGGATCCAGTTGATACTTTCCCTACATGAAGGAGTCTTGGTGGCACAGTGGGTTAGGCATCAGGTTGCTTACAGCAAGCTCAGTGGTTCAAAACCACCAGATGCTCCACAGGACAAAGATGCGACTGTCTGCTTCCGTAAAGGTTTACAGTTTCAGAAATGAGTGTGTCAAACATTCAGAGAGAACAGCAGCAGGAAGACAAGTGTCTGTGTGTCCCCAAGACCATAAACATAGGGACAAAGCTACAGGACCCAGGGGGAGGACTATTAGCTATGTAGGACAGAGAGAGGGCTAATGTTTTTACTATACCATGGACACTCTTAGCAGCCATCCCAAAACATCAACATCCGACTGGAGACACAGAGGAAAGGGATGGGTAGGCATCTGATCCAGCAAGACCAAAAGGCCTGTGGGGGAAACTCCAGCTCGCTCATAACAAAAGAAACAAGGATAGAAGCAAAAATGTAAATGAAAACAATGCCGTCCATTGCCTTCTCATGGATTCTGGATTCTGGCTCACATTGAGCCTGTAGGAAAGCCCCAGAGGGTTTCCAAGGCTGTTGTCTCTGGAGGAACTGATGGCTTTGTCCTTTTCATGTGGAGCAGCTGGTGGGTTCAAACCAGCAACCTTACAGGTGGCAGCGAGAGCTTAACCACTGTGCCACCAGAGCTCAATTAAAACAAAGGTAAGCTATAACGGAGTCCTGGTGTGGTGCTGCAGGATAAGCACTGGACTGCTTGCTCTAGGGTCACCGGATCAAACCCACCAGCTGCTCCTTAGACACCCTATCCAGTGTTGCCAGGAGTTGGAACAGACACAACAGCACTTCACAACAAATTCTCACCTCACAAACTGGCACATCTTTCAAAATATTTTCTGTAGAACTTTTGTGAATATGTGCGTGATTATTATTTATTGGAGGACAGAGTGCTGTCTTGGGCCCCAGGACTCTGCTCGCTAAATGCCAGTAGTTCCCGTCTCCTCGGCTGTGACAATGCTGTTGTTGTGAAGTGCCATCGAGTCTGTTCTGATTTACAGAAACCCTGCATAGGGTTTCCAATGGAGCGGCTGGTGGGTTTGAACCACTGGACTTGCAGGTAGCAGTACATTGCTTATTCGATAGCATCGGTAGGACTCCAGAATGTCCCTAGATATTGCCAAATGCCACTGTCAGGCAAGCCACTCAGCCACCAGTCCTCCTCCCATGGACATAGTGACTGCCTTCTAATGACAGGATGTGACAGGGGTGCTGGGGTGGCACTTGCGAGACTAGGTCTACAAGGTGTGTGTCTTGCTGCTTGCTCTCACTGTCCTAGGACACATGCTTTGGGAGGCACCAGCTTCCGTGTCACCAGAACCCAGACACAGCCCCGTAGAAAGGTCCATGAGGCCTGAGGCCTCTCACCACCCACCAGAGGAGCACTGCTGATAACAGGAGGTGTCTGCGGCATGTATGGGAGATCGATGGCTGGATGCTGGCTGGACGCTGGCCAAGAGAGTGTTCTCCTAATTCAGGGACACAGAAATGCAAATCCATTGTTGTTGTTGTTGTTGTTGTGTGCCATGGAGTCGGTTCTGACTCGTAGCAACCCTGTATAGGATTTCTGAGGCTGTAAGTCTTTATGAGAGCAGATAGCTTCATCTTTCTCCCACAGAACAGCTGGTAGTTTCTAACCGCTAACCGTGAGATTAGCAGCCCAATTTGTAACCACTACACTGGTGGTGGTGGTGGTTATGTGCTATGGAGTCGATTCCAACTCATAATGACCCTGTACAGGATTTCTAAGGCTGTAAATCTTTACAGGAGCAGAAAGTCTCATTTTCCTCGTGTGGAACAGCTGGTCGTTTCGAACTGCTGACCTTGAGAGAACCGCTGACCTTGTGCTTTGCAGTCCAGTGCTTATCCTATAGTACCATAGCACCCCAGGTCTAGAAGGTGTGCAGTCACAACAGGGAGGTGACACTCCTTGGAACAGCAAACATTATGTGATTGAAAGGGCAGCAATTGCCCAGAGAGGAAGTACTGGAGGCAGACAGGGGCAGGAAACAAGAGCAAAGGGAAACACAGACAGGAAGTGGGATGCATTCTGCTACACCGAGGGCATTACAATCAGTATCACAAAACAAAATGTGTATGACTTGGTGAATGGAAAACTGATCTGCTCTGTAAACCTTCAGCCAAACCACAATTTAAAAGCTTTATTTTAATTATTTTAAAAATACCAATTGCCTCCCACAGGCAGAACAGTGGTGGACACATAGTAGGAATCAGAAAAGGATTTGTTGTGATGAATAAATGATTGGCAGAAAGCCTGCATGAAAGGGGGCTATTTTCGAGTGTGCATAAAAGACAGGCAGGAGGACCCAGGGTTTCTGGAGAGAGGCTGTGGACATCACCACAGAGCCTGAACTCCAAGGAAGGTTGGTGCAGGAAAACTTAGCAGCAGCACTGAGGTAGAGAAGCAGCAGCCCCTGTCCCCATACAGGGTCTCCATGACTCGGAACCGACTCAGGAACCCTTCACAACAATTGCAGAGCCCTGGGGGTGAGTTCAGTCCCAGACCTGAAAGGTGACTAAGAGCCGTCGTCTCTAGGGTTCTACCAGTCTCTATCTGACCAGTCAGCCTGCCTTTTTAAAAGTGATTTTAGATTTGCACCATGTTTTCTCCCACTTTATCCAGAACCTTCTATTGTGATTCCTTTCGGAGAGGTTGGTCACTGGCCAGGCACCATCTGGCTCTTCTGGTTTCAGGTCATGGAAGTGAATGCTGCCTGATCCTTTGGACTAATTATTTCTGTTTGTCTTCAATTTTATTCATTCTTCTTTGCTCCCAACAGGAAGACACCAACTCGTGAGCTTTGAAGACTCTCCACAGTAGGATGTAGACATTGTCTTTGTGTACTATGTTCTACCAGTTGACCCTGGCAGTCTCTGAGACTATGGTCCTGAACCCTCAGGCCCAGTGTCGAGTACAATGACATTTAACTCATTGCCAGTCTCTGACTTCACAGAGCTGCCATTCTGAGGACAAGGCAGATAGAAAAGGACAAACACACATGCAAATAAGATGCTGTCAGTTGAAGAAGGTTGTGGGCAGAGAGGAACTAGGGGCCAGAGCAGACAGGGAAGTCTGTTCTAAGAAGAGACTTGATTTATAAGGAGCCAGACGTAAAGGCAACTGGGAAGGGTGTAACAGGGAGGGGAGACAGTGCAAAGGCCCTGTGGTGGGGACAAGCTTGGTGTACTTCAGAATACAGAGATGATTAACGTGTGAGAGGAAGAGAGTGGGGTAAAGGTGTGCAGATGGGTTTAGGTATTTCCCATGGAGTCCCAGTGTGGCGCTGTGGGCTAATGTGTCAGACTGCAAAGTCGTTTGAATTGCAAGGTCGGTGGTTCAAGCACACCAGCTGCTCCTTGGAAACCCTATACAGGGTCGCTATGGGTCTGAATCGACTCAACAGCACTTAACAACAACAACATGTGCCCTGGGAACAATAGTGAGGTTGGTCCAGGATCGGGCAGTGTTTCGTTCTGCTGGGCATAAGGTTGCTATGAGTCGGTACCAACTCGATGGCACCTAACAACAACAACATGTGCCCTGGAAACCATTGGAGGGTTTTAGGCAGAGAGTGGTCTGTCCGGGATAATGGTTTGAAGAAGGCCATTCTGACAGGAGTCCTGGTGGCATTGTGGACTATAATATTGGACTTGTAACCACAAGGTCAGCAGTTCAAATACACCAGGCACTTCACATTAGAAAAATGATTCATTCTGCTCTTACAGAGATTGACAGCCTCGGAAACCCTATACAAGGTCGCTATGATGTGGAACCAATTTAATGGCACTTAATGGAGTCCTGGTGTGGCACTGTGGGCTAATGCGTCAGACTGCAGGGTTATTTGAACTACAAGGTTGGTGGTTCAAGCTCACCAGCTGCTCCTTGGAAACCCTATACAGAGTCACTATGGGTCAGAACTGACTCTATGGCACTTAACAACAACAACAACAACATTCTGACTGAATCCCCTGGGCCAGGGGTGGGAGGGCGATGACCATTCAGGTGGATTAGGGCTAGAGATGGACACAGAGAGAAACAGAACTCAGCCTGCTGTATTTTGGAGACGTAACTAGCAAGAACACTGCTACATTTGAGTAGAGGAAAAGTTGAATATTCATTTCTGAGCCCAGCTGCTGTGGAGTTAATTCTGACTCACAGTGAGCCCATGTGCGTCAGTGTAGAACTCTGCTCCGCAGTTTTTAAAAATTCTACAGAGATGCTAGCATGAAGTTTTAACAAACAAAGACAACCACTGGAAGGAGGGAGACGGTCAGTAAGGACCGAGGTCAGTGGCTGGAACGCATTGAGTCAGAGACATGGTGTTCCTAAATAATGGAGAGGACAAGGATTCACCATCAGGTCGTGCTTGTCACTTCAGGTCCCACCACTGTGGCAGGTGGGACCACAGACGCGGGAAAGAACCATACTTGGGATAGATATACAAGAGCAGCTTCTGGGATGTGACTCCCCTAGCTATGTGGTGATCGGTGTCCACTCATGATCATGTGACCCTGACTTAGAGTCACAAGGTGGTTATGAGACCACACCAAGACCTCACACTTTAAATTAAATCCGACTACATGCCTTTGATGGGACATGCCCAGGTACGTTTCCTAGCTTGTCCCACAGGATTCAGGAACTTCCAGGAAAACTCGGACCTCCAACTTGTTGGTTGGCGGCCAAGTCTGTTAAGTGTTTACTGAAACCAGGGACTCCTCATGTTCATTAGTGTGGCATTAATGAGATAATTTATGCTCTCAATAAGATGTGCTAATGAGAAAGCCAGCATCTTTCCATATGTGTGAATACTCAAAAGGCCAGAGGCACCACACTCTCAGTGAGGAGAAATCGCCCACCGCATGACAGGTACCCAGTTTCCACTGTGCTGTTGAGTCAGTTCCTACTAATAGTGATTCTATGTCCAACAGAATGAACCACTGCCTGGCCCGACATTCCTTCCTCTTCACGGAACCTCTACCAGGGTCCTTCTACCCTCTGTCCTTCTCCAGGAAGACGGGTCCCTCCTGATCATATGGCCAAAGTATGTGATGTCCTCCAAGAGGATAGGTCCCTCCTGATCACATGTACAAAGTGTGTGCTTTCCTTCTCCAGAGACGGTCCCTCCTGATCATGTGACCAAAGTATGTGATGTCCTCCACAGAGATGGTCCCTCATGATCATGTGACCAAAGTACATGAAACAGCCTCACCGTCCTCAGCTCTGAGGACCCTCCTGGCTATACTTGATTTGTCTGTTGTTGTGGCAGGCCATGTGTCATTAGTCTTCACCAACATCATGATTCAGACACATCAGTTCACTTCAGTCTTTCTTACTCACTGTCTAGCTCTCCTATGCATATGAGATCATTGAAAACACCATGACTTCTAACTCTTCTGTTGTGGTTAAGTGCCATTGAGTTGGTACTGACTCATAGTGACCCTGTGTAGAGTTTCCAAGGAGTGACTGGTGAGTTTGAACCGCCAACCTTGCAGTCCAGTATCTATCCCACAGTGGCACACCATCCTTCCAACTCTACCAGCCCAGACAGTCAACACAGTGCGCATTCGTATCAGCAGCCATTACGGGTTGACTTGCACAGAATGGGATACCCGACTTAACCAGTCGGGCCTGTTTCTTTGATGTAGTCAGGTCTCTGAAGGTGGACAGTCCATGTCCTCAGTCCTAAAGTTCAAATGTGTTAGGTCTGATGTCCCTGTGAATCTCTGAACCTTTCCCATATTGCTGAACGGTCACTGCAAAAATCTAAACAGTGTGCGCTCAAATGTCTTCCCAAGTTCAGTGAGAGAAGCCAGACACAAGGTCACATGTTGTACAGTTTTATGGCATGGAACGTCCAGAAAAGGCACACTCAGACAAAGAAAGTGGTATTCCCAACACTAGAAAACGTTCACGTTCATTCATTCAGTGCACATTATTAGGCACCTCTTGTTGTTAGGTGTCGTTGGGCCAGTTCCGACTCATCGCTATCCTGTGCACAAAAGAACAAAACACCACTCAGTCCTGTACCGTCCTCACTCTTGAGCCCATTGCTGCTGCCACTGTGTCAATCCGTCTCATTGGGGGTCTTCCTCTTTTTTTGCTGACCCTCCGTTTTACCAAGCATGATGTCCTTCTTCAGGGACTGGTCCCTCCTGATTATATGTCCTAAGTATGAGAGACAAAGTCTTGCCATACTGCCTTCTAAAGAGCATTCTGGCTTTGCCGCTTCCAACACAGATAGTTTTGTTTTTCTAACTGTACACGGTATTTTTAATATTCTTCTCCAAAACCATAACTCAGATGCATTAATTCTTCTGTGGCCTTTATTTACCATCCAACTTTCACATGCTTATGAAGCTATTCAAAATACCATGGCTTGGGTGAGGCACACCTTAGTCCTCAAACTGACATCTTTGCTCTTGAACACTTTAAACAATGCAATACATTATTGGAATTTGTGACTCCTGCTTCCATGAGTGTTGGTTCTGGATCCAAGCAAAATGAAGTCTTTGATAACTTCAACTTTTTTCTCCACTTATCATGATGTTATTTATTGGTCCAGTGATGAGGATTTTTGCTTTCTTTTCATTGAGATGCAAGCCATACTGAAGGCTGTGGTCTTTAATTTTCATTTGTGACTATTGTAAGTCTTCTTCCCTTTCAGTAAGCAAGTTTGTATCATTTGTTTATCTCAGGCTGTTAATGAATCTTCCTCCAATCCTGATAACACATTGTTCTTCATATAATCTAGCTTCTTGAATCATTTCCTCAGCATACAGACTGAATAAGTATGGTGAAAGAATACAAGCCTGGCACACACCTCTCCTGATTTTAAACCATTCAGTGGCCCCTTGTTCTGTTAGAATGACTGCCGCTTGGTCTATGTACAGGTTCTTCACGAGCACAATGACGTGTTCCAGAATGCTCATTCTCTGCAATGTTGTCCATAGCTTGTTATGATCCACACAATCGAAAGCCTTTGTGTAGTCAATAAAGTACAAGTAAACATCTTTCTGATATTCTCTGCTTTCATCCAAGAGCCATCAGACATCAACAATGATATCCCTCATTCCACGTTCTATTCTGAATTCTGCACCCATTTCTGAATTATCTTTTAACAAAATTTTACTTCCATGTGATAGTAATGATAATGTACAAGATTTCTGCATTCTGTTGGGCCATCTCTCTTTGGAATGGGCACCAATACGGACCTTTTCCAATCTGCTGGCCTGGTAGCTGTCTCCCAGATTTCTTGGCATAGATGAGTGAGTGCCTCCAGTGCCGCATCAGTTTGTTGAAAGATTTCAATTTATACTCCATCAACACCCGGAGCCTTGTTCCTTGCCAATACCTTCAGTGCACCTTGGACTTCTTCCTTCAGTACCATTGGCTTTTGGTCATATGCTACCTCTTGAAACGGTTGAACACAATCCATTTATTTTTGGTACAGTGACTGCATGCATTCTTTCCATCTTCTTTTGATGCTTTCCTCAACATTCAGCATTTGGCCCATGGTGCTGGTGGTGGCTGTGTGCCGTGGAGTCAGTTCTGACTCCTAGTGACCCTGTACAGGGTTTCTGAGGCTGTAAATCTTTATGGCAGCAGAAAGCCTCATCTTTCTCCCATGGAACAGCTGGTAGTTTTGAACTGCTGACCTTGCGGTTCACAGCCCAATTTGTAACCACTACACTACCAGAGCTCCTTATTTGGCCCATAGAATGCTTCAATATTGTAAATCGAGCTTGAATTTTTTCTTCAGTTCCCTCTGCTCAAGAACTGCTGAGTGTGTTCTTCCGTTTTGGTTTTCTGACTCCAGGTCTTTGCACCTTTCATTATAATAGTTGACTTTGTCTTCTCGAGCTGCTGTTCAGCTCTTTTAATGCCTCATTTCTTCCATTTTCTTTGGCTTCTCTACACTAGACAGCAGGTTTCAGTGTCTCTTACACCATTTTTTCCTTTGCTTTCTTTCTTGTCTTCTTAATGTCTGTTTGCTTTCTTCATATAAGATGTTCTTGATGTCATCCAAAAGTCTTCTGATCATTGGTCATTAGTTTCGGATACATCCAATCTGTTCATGTCATGAGATGATTTCTAAATTCTGATAGGATATGTTCAAGGTAACATTTTAGTCCTCATAGACTTGTTTTCCTTTTCTTCAGCTTCAGCCTTCAGCCTGAACTTGCAGATGAGCAATTGATGGACTGCTACACAGCCTGCCCTTGGCCTTGTTTTGACTGATGGTAGGGAGCTTTTCCAACATGTCTTCCCACAGATGTAGTCAGTTTGATTTCTGTGTACTCCATCTGGCGAGGTCCATGTGTATAGTTGTCTGTTGTGTTATTTAAAGAAGGTATTTGCAATGAACACGTCATTGGTCTGGCAAAATTCTATCAAGCAATTACTGTTTATCTAAATAGAGATAGTAGAATAAATGTAACCTTTTGTGGTTATAACTGACCCTAAAATAAAGGTTATTTAAATTCTAAAAAAACAAAAAAAGGTAAGGATGGTCAAGGGAGAAGAGCACAAGCGGGGTGCGGGACCCTCTCCAGAGAAGCAGCAACACCAAAGATGGAAGCAGTGATGAGGTCTTAGAGAGAGAGGGAGCAGCTGAGGACTGAGGACTCTGGACTCATGAAAAGAGAGGGACTGGGTACTGGCAGCCAGGAATGGAAGCAAATACTGTTAAATGATGATGCACACAGGAGATTGTAATCATTGCAATGAAACAATGGTGTAAAGCCGATGTTCTCCCATGTAAACTATCACTCAATTCACAATAAAAACTTTAAAAATAAATTATATCATGCAATTTCCAGCATTGTTTCTATCACCAAGGCCATATTTTCCAATCACTGATCCTTCCTCTTTGTTTCTAACTTTGCATTCTAGCCACCAGTAATTATCAATGCATCTTGATTGCATGTTTGATCAATTTCAGACTGAAGAAGTTTGTAGAATTCAATTTCATCTACCCTGGTTTTAGTGAGTGATGCGTGAATTCGAATTATGTCAGTAGTAATTGGTTTTCCTTGTTGTTGTTGTGAAGTGCCGTCAAGTCGATTCTGACCCATAGTGACCCTGTATAGGGTTTTCAAGGAGTAGCTGGGGAGCTTGAACCACCGACCTTGCAGTTCAAACGGCTTTGCAGTCTGACGCATTAGCCCACAGCACTACCCAAGACTCCGTTCATATGCCTACAAGGTTTTCCTTATGTAGGGATATGGATATGGATATTATCCTGTTACAGGCAGCATTATACATCAATATATATCTTGAAATACTCTTTTTGATGATAATGCGACACCATTCCTCTTCAGTTTATCACTCTAGATGTCAGATTAAAATGACCAATACCAGTCCACTGCAGCTTACTAATGCCTAGGATTTTCCATATTCCTAGATTCATATTTCCATATTCCTAGATTCATATTTCATACATTCCAGGTTCCAAGTATTAATGACTGTTTACAGCTGTCTCCTCGTTTTGAGTTGTGTCCCCTCATTGAATCACTGCCCTGCAGGCTTAAACATTTGCGTCATCACGGTCAACTCTACTTTGAGGAGACAGCTCCGCACTACTTGTATTTTAAGTACCTTCAACCTGAGGGGCTTTTGTCTGGCACTGTATCATACAATATTCTGGTGCTATTCATCATGTTTCAGTATTCAATATTGTGGTGCTATCTGACAGTGTTCCACTGCTATCCAAAAGGTTTTCAGTGGTGAAATTTTCCAAAGGAGTCGGTCTCTATTTCTTCCTGGTCCTTGTGAGTGGTATCTTATAAAATGGATCTGAACCTTAGACCAAAATGTCCCCTGAAATTTTCTTAAGACCAAACAATAAGTTAGCTTCTCTGGTAAAGAGTGTCTGCCCTGAGCTTTATGCTCTCTGCAGATCGAGCTCTAGGGGACATCGTGGACAACAGCAGCCAGAAAGGTTGGGTGGGGACCTTAGAGAGCAGTGGATCCATCTGAACAGGGAGGAATGACTCAGTGAAGGAGGGTGAGGATGAGGGTACAACTCCCAGAATGTCATCTGTGTCGCTGCGTTATGCCTAAAGAGTTTCTGTTCAACTGGTGTGTAGACTGTCAACAACACCAACAAAATAAAATGTGTACTTAAAATGGGGGTTGGCGCTCGCAATGTGGCGATGGAGGCAGATGCCCAGGGTTGCAGGCAGCCATCAGATTTTGAACAGAGGCAAGGGATATACGACAGGGCTTCAAAATGATCATGGGAAAATGGAATGAAAGATACTGGAATTTTTTCCACGAACTTTTTGAAGCCCCTTAGTAGTTCCTCTCTCAAAGACCCCAGATGGAGTTGACACAGCTGGGACCCTGATTCAGGCTTCTAGTCTCCACAACTGTGGAAAAATGGATGTCAGTTCTTTAAAGCCCCCACTTTTTGGTGTCTTGTTATGATATCTCTCTGGGACTGAGACACAGTAGAAGGAACTGGGGTTGCAAATACAGACTTGGCACTTGCCCTGTGTACCGTGTGCTTGTGGGGGAAAGTGCCAATGTGGAAACTGCACCCAGAGACGTGTGGTGGAAGCAGGCAGGGGATGAACTGTCCTGGAGAGTCAGGGAGGGAAGGGGCACTTCACCAGGCAGACAAAGGAAAAGTTCTCCGTCCCCAAGAAAATGGAACCAGGTAGTCAGAGGCATTGAGCTAAGACAACCCAACGAACCCTCCCCATTGCCATCAAGTTGAATCGGAATAGAACTGTTCCCAAGGTTCCCAAGGCCATAAACATTTACAGGAGCACACTGCTTCATCTTTCTCCTGAGGAGCGACTGGTGGGGTTTGAACCACTGACCTTGCAACCAGCAGCCCAACACTTAGCCCACTGAACCACCAGGGCTCCTCCAAGTCAAGAAAGTGCCCAATCAATCAATCTAAGGACCTATCTGCTACCATGGGACTTGTTGGACACCCTGAGTGTGTAAAACAGAGACTAAGGTGAGGCATGAGAGGTAGACAGCGTTCCTGTGATGGGTTTCGCATCATTCAGAAGGTACTGGAGAGCCTTCCATGAGGATCAGCAAGAAGAGGACATGATCAGAGTTGTGTTTTGGAAACATCTCCTGGCGAGTTTGTGGAAGGTTAGGAGGTGTAAAAGGAAAGGTTCAGCGACAAAGAGGAAGACCGTCAACGTGATGAATCGGCTCATTGGCTACACAGTGATAGTGAGGGTAGCTCAGGACCAGGCTGCACTTCATTCTGTTGTACATGGGGTCACTGTGAGTCCGACCCCAATCACTGGCACCTCAAAACAACAACAACAATTGGGGAGGTAGGGAAGAAAGACATCAAATCCTCCTACATTGTCCTGAGAAGGAACAGTCGCCCAACAGGGGCCGTGAGAGCCCAGGATGGAGGGAGAGTAAAGGTCAGTATGTACGTGAGAGGGAGAGGCAGCAGCCTCGCATAATTCAATATGTGTCAGGGTCAGGGGCCGTGTGCTCAGCTGCTAATCAGAAGGTTTGTGGTTCAAACCCACCAGCCTCTCTGCAGGACAAAGATACAGCTTTAGACTGGGCAGTTCTACTCTGCCCTGCAGGATTTGCTATTAGTCTGAAGTGATTCTGCAGCAGTGGGTGGGTTAGCGGTAGGGAACGCTGAGACTTTCAGATGGGTTTCAGATGCAGTCAGCAGTTGGTGAATTTAAGAGATCATTTACTGGTACTGAGGGTCTAACCAACCAACCAGTTGCCTTTGAGTTGTTTTGAAAAGAGGATTTGAGTGTGTGTGTGTGTGTGTGTGTGTGTGTGTGAAAGAGAGAGGTTATGGAAAAATTGAATTCTAATTGTGTAAAAGATGTTGACTAGACAGCTGGAAATCCATCTTAGCTCTCAGGAGGAAGTTCTTGGATAGATTTGAGGACCATCTATGTCTTCATGGTTGATGATTGATTCCATGGAGTGAATAAGTTGCCAAGGAGAGAATATAAGCTGAAGGCAGAATGCATCCCTATAGAAGAAAACAGGTAGAGAAAAAGAAAAAGAAACCAAAACAAAAATGTCAGAAACTTATGAGAACACAAACTCAGGAGGAAAGAATTGAGCAGCGTTGTACACTAGAGCGACAGGTGGGATCGACAATGTGTATGGGATTTCCAATTAGCAGGTCGTTTGTGGCCTGATGGGGCAAGATCGATCACTGTGCTCTGAAGAATGAAAAATCCATTGCATGTCGGCAGATGAAAGACATGTTCAACAGAATCCTCTGGCTCCTAACAATTAAAGACAACTAATTATGTGTACACTATGATCAAATAATGAATGAGTCCTCGCTCTAGAAGATTTATCATTAGACAGAATTGCCGAATAATGACAAAATTAATAATCAAGTTTTGATAGTTTGTTTTCACTTTGAACTATAGTTTTCAGAGCCAATATAATGTCAGTATCCTTTGAAAGAAACCTATTACTATGCAGTGTGTTTGTTGTTGTTAAGTGACATAGAGTTGGTTCCGATTCATAGTGACCTTATGTAAGGTTTCCAAAGACTGACCTTAATAATAAGTAATATTGAATACACTGTGGGCTTGCAGAAGAGTAATCAAATTCATTTTGGAAGAAAGACAACCAAAGTACATCATGGAATCGAGGATGGTGAGTCTTCCACTAAGCTACTTTGACACATTATCAGGAGAGACGAGTCACTATAAAAGGGCATAGTAGAGGGTCTCTGAGGGACCCTCAATGACAAGGAATAGCACAGTAACCACAGCAATCCACTCAAACACATCAGAGATCATGAAATGCTAAGCTGGGCACTGTTTGGTTCTGTTGTACACAAGGTCACCAAGAGTTGGAATTGACTCAAAGGCAACTTTTCAAAAATAGAGATATTGACTCTGTGTCTCTGGAGACACTTGAGTAAGACTTATGCTCACAGACTGTGTGGATCAGGAGTTCATATTGGGGTCTCCATTGGGAGTTGTGAAGACCGAGGATGGTGAGATGGCTGGGAACTGGAGTTCCTGAAGTCTCCTGTGCTCACAAGGTTGGTGTCTTGACTTGGAGGACTTGAAGAGCTGGGCTGCTCACTGAAATGGTGGCCTCACCACTGGTCCTAGTCCCTTCACAGCATCTTAGCCTCAGGCCAGTTAAACTTCTTTTGTGTATTAGGACAAATCAAAAAGTATTGCTATCAGGGTTTCTTTTTACACATGTCTCCTCGGGTCTCTGCAATATACTTGTCCTCGGCTTTTTAAGGTACCTTCCGAAAAACAAAAGGTCCAATCAAAACCTTGGCTTCCAAAGGGGTCTGTTGGGTCAGTTAAATTCAAGGCAGAGAGGTCAGCTCAGCTGTTGGGCACTGCCTTTTGGGGATTTTTAGAGGGGTACTTTTCATAGATTTTCTAGAAGGGCACGGGATGATGCAGAGTTTATTAGTCTTTAAAGTTTCATTTTTAAGAAAATGTAAAACTGTACTTGTGTGAAAAAAGTCAGGAAAGTTGTGCTAAGGACTTTTTCCCACACAGCAACGCACCTGCTCAATCTTTAAGGGTAGCATGGGCTTCCCTAGGAGAATTTCGTTGGGAAACCTTACCTCATACAGCCCTGAGCTTGCCACTTCAGACTTCTTTGTGCTCCCCAAACTCAAAGGGCATTGTGATGGAACATGCCCAAACTGTCATTTTAATGTTTGGTAAATCAAAGAGGGCAGAATTCTTCTGGGATAGGGGAGAGAGCTGGAAACACCACCTTTGGACTTGTATAGATATAGATGGAGGATTATGTTGAGAAACAATAGCTTCACATTGTTCTAACTTTGTTCGTTGAAAGTATGTATGATTTTGTAGTAAGAATTTTTGACTTACCCACTTAAATGGCGGGCCAGGGTTCCAGAAACAAGTGGTCCCATGAAGAAGGTGAGCAGTCTTTGAAAGCCACCCACTATCACTTCCGCCACTATCCATCGGTTACTTGGGTTCAAGGAAAGGGAAGAAACCCCACCTGTGTTTGCTGGGAGAGTCAAAGTCACATTGGGGAGAGCAAATATGGGGGTTATGGAGGATCCAACCGTAGGCATCTTTGGGAAGGACTGCCTGCCACAGCTTGTGCAAGGACAGGCTGGCATTACTGGGCGAAGTTAGATACTGGGACTAGAGTGAATTATTTACTATTTATTACCATCGATTCAAAGGAGCTCTGGTAGCGTAGTGGTTACGAATCGGGCTGGGAACCGCAGGGTCAGCAGTTTGAAACTCCCAGCTGTTCCACAGGAGAAAGATGAGGCTTTCTGCTCCCGTAAAGATTTAGAGCCTCGGAAACCCTGTACAGGGTCGCTATGGGTCGGAACTGACTCCATAGCACACCACCACCACCACCACCATTGATTTATAAGGTCTTGTTTTGCCTTTCCCTGTCTGAACGGAGAGGAACATGAGAACAAATGCTTTGGAGGGGAAAAGTGATGCAGGCTCATCTTGCTGAAGAGACAGAGAGCGCCTCTCCCTCAGACAGACCCTCGGTGCCTCCATGGAGGACCACTCAGAGATCACCAGGGTAGGGCTCCATCTCCCACCTACCCTGAGTCTTCCTGCAGCCCTGCAGACGTGATCTCAACACCTCAGCAACGCCATTTCAAAATGGTAAGTCTGACACTCAACTTGAACTCGAAGGTGCAACACCTGAAAACGCTGCAGAACCGTTTCCATCCCAGTCAGCGTTTTCCCCTAACTGTGTACACTGAAAAGAAAAATCAACAAACAAAGCTTACACCTGCAGAATCTTCGTCACGGAAAGTTTCCAGTTACATAAGTTGTCTGTTGTTTGCTTTACACCCCAAGCCTTGAAAATTATACAGAGGAAAAAAAAAACACAAAAGTTTTGTTTTTTTTTTTAAAGGAGCAAGATTTTCATATTAAGTACCTGCCCGAGTAACCCTGATCCATAGGCATTGTTTCTGCGATTTCCTACTTCTTGCTGTTTTTAGAGATCTGATGTGACGTAACAGTTTGATCCCCCTGGGACAGCCGGGTATCCTGCTAGAATAATCTCTTCCTGGTCCTGACCCTGGAGAGCCCTTGGTAAGTCATGTGGATAGGCAAATAGGACACTGGGTAAGGAAAAACAAATTGGCAAAACCCACACCCAGTCCTTTAGAAGGGAGCGTAGTGGCTCCAAGCGATAAGCTCTGGACTACAAACCACAGGATCCACGGTTCGAGACCGCCAGCCACGGGAGAAAGATGAGGCTTTCTGCTCTTGCAAAGATTTAACAAAAAATGACTTGACAGCACTTAACAACAACAATTCCTATAGAACACAGGAACCGACAATAACTCACGTTTATCTGTTATTTTTTGGTTTGAACATATTTTTTATTTCCTTTTGTTTATTGTAATTGGACTGAAAGTAGACAGTCAAGTTGGGTTTCCACTGAACAGCTTGCGCGGGGTTTAATCGGTCCCATTGGTCTCAGCTCTCTTCCCACTTCTCCCGGGGGGTCTCCCATTTCCATTTGTCCTTCTTTCCCCCCCCTTCCTGTTTTCTGATGTTTTGTGAACTGCGTGTTCCGTGCCAAGTCGCCGGTGCTCTATGTGGGTAACTTCACAGATTCCACAGCAACCCCTCCAGTCCCCAAACACCAAAACAGTTGTCATTGACTTCTGCTCACGTTGACCCCCTGTGCACCTCAGTGGGATCGCCTCTTCTTTTTTGGGGGGCTGGAGAGACGATAATCACAAACACTGCCTTTTGTTCTCTGACACCGACTGCAGTACCCACAATGGAACCGCACTCTACCTACTTGCGCTTGTGTTTCCTGTTTCCGGTCACCCTTCTTTGCCGTCCCTTCCTGCCCTCATTTTTCTCCCTGGGCACATGTTTCCCTTTTGGTCTCCTCTGATTGATGGTTTTAAGGGGTGCGTCCCTCATTAATGTGATTGCTCTTCTTAAAGGTCTGTCTCTTGTCTGGCTGAGATCATAGGGGGTGAGTTCAGCCCCAGGCCTGAAGAGGGGCTAAGGGCCATGAGCTGGGGGCTACCACCAGTCTCAATACAACTGGTAAGCCTGTTCATTCCACAGGGTTTCAATGGCGAATTTTCCATCAGTGGATCACCAGATCTTTGTTCCAGGGCACCCCAGTTTCCCAGTTAGCAATGGGAGCAGTGACCATTTGCACCATCCAGGGGTCCCCCTCATCAAATGGGAGACAGTATGTCCATGCTTTTTTAAGGAAACTGAGGCCCAGAGAGGTCAGGGAGCTTGGCCAAGGTCACTCCGCTATAACTCAAATTCAGGCAGGGTCTACTCTGAAACCAACAGCGACAAGCTGTTTCATGGAAGCTAACACACAGGATCAAGAACGACAAGGCTCCCAGGTTTCCTCTGTCGTTTGTGTCTTCCCAAGTCCTCCAGCTCTAGTGTGAAGTGTGACCACCAACTTGTAAGCTGTACGTTCTGCTGTCGGCTCCAACTCAGGCAACCCCACACACAACAGAACGCAACACCGGCCCCCCTGCACCATCCTCACAATCCTTGTCAGAATTGAGCCCATTGCTGCAGCCATGATGGCAGTCCATGGTCTTCCTCATGTTTGTTGACCCTCAACTTAACCAACCATGATGCCCTTCTCCACAGACTGGTCCCTCCTGATGACATGTCTGAACTCTGAGACACAAAGTCCTCATTTCTAAGGAGGACTCCAACTGTACTTTAAAAAAAAAAAAGAAATATGCATGTTTTCCCTTCTAGTACATTAAAAGAATATCAGACACAAAAAGAAAGAAAGCAATTTCCTTCATTTTCCTTCTTTCCCTTCCTTTTCTTTCTGACTGCCTTTCCTGCCACCCAAGTTAGCATGTGTCTGTGTCCAGGGAGCCATTCTGCCTTCCCTTCCACCTCTGATAACAGTCATAGGATGTTTATTATAGGATGAAAATCTCTTCTTGACTTTTCACTGTAGTAGTTTCATATACTATCTGTCCCTTTGTGGCTGACTTATTTCACTCGACATAATGTCCTCTGGGCTCCTCCATGTTATGTGGTGTTTTGCAGATTCTTCGTTATTCTTCAGTGGTGCATAATATTCTATTGTGAATGTACAAAAGTTTGTTCAACCGTTCCTCTGCTGGTGGGGGTCTGTATCCATCACTTTGTTATTGTGAATAGTGCTGTGATGAACATGGTGTGTATATATTTATTAGTGTAGCAGCTCTTATTTCTGGAGGCTATGTGCAAGTAGACAGATTTCTGGATCATACAGTAGTTCTGTTTACAACCTTCTGAGAAAATTATTGTTTTCCATAATGGTTGCACCATTTTACAGTGCCACCAGAAATGTGGGAGGATCCCAGTCTCTGCACACCCTCTCCAGCATTTGTTGTTTTCTGAACTTTGCTAGTAATGCTGGTTAAGATGGTATCTCATTGTTGCTTTGATTTGCACTCTCTAATGGCACTGTACGATCAGCACTGGACTGCAAACCACAAAGTCAGCAAACCCACCGGCTACACTTTGGAAACCCTATATTGGGTTGCTTTGAGTGGGGACTGACCCGATGGCACTTAACAACAATAATGGCTAGTTGTCATGAGCATTTCTTCGTGGCTGTTCACTGCAGGTAGTGTCACGTGTGAAGTATCTGTTCATATCCTCTGCCTTTTAAAAATTGAATCATTTAGCTTGTTGAGGTTTTGAAGCACTCTGTAAATTGTGAACAGTAGTCCTTCTTCTGATATGTCTCACCAAAAATATTTTCCCAGTCCATGCATTCTCTTTTGACTCTTTTGATGAAATATTTTCATGTACATACATACCTAATTTCTAGGAGGTTCTGAAAAGTCACCTATTGTGTCTTCTGGTTATGTATTTTCAGATATGTTTGTTAGTGTGTTTACGCCATGTGTCAGAACACCTAAGTTTCCCCCTATTTTTTTTTCCTGATATTCTTTATGGTTCTAGGTTTTAATCCACATTGAGTTTATTTTTGTATATGGTGTGAGTTATGGGTCTTGTTTGATTCTTCTACAAATGGATGTCCAGTTTTGCCAGCATTATTTGTTGGAGGGACTATCTCTTTCCCATTTAATGTATTTTGACCCTTTATCAAATATCAGCTAAACATTGTTGTTGTTCAGTGCTGTTGAGTCGATTCCAACCCATAGTGACCCTGTATAGGGTTTCCAAGGAGCAGCTGGTGAGCTTAAACCACCGACCTTGCAGCTCAAATGATTTTGCAGTTTGGCACATTAGCCCACAGCCCACACCAGGACTCCCACCTAAGCATAGGTGGATGGACTTACTTCTGGGTTCTCAATTCTGTTCCATTGTTCTATGTGTCCTTCACTGTACCAGTTCCAGGCTGTTTTGATTACTGCAGCTGTGTTGATTTTGAGATCAATAAATGAGAGGTCTAATTTGGTCTTCCTTTTTAGCAATACTTTGCATATTCGGGGTGTCCTTCCTCTCCATATGAAGTTGGCAGTTAGTTTTATCATGTCTTTATAAAATACTTTTGGAACCTGGATAAGAATTGCATTATATCTATAGATGGATTTGGGTAGTGTTGACATTTTCACAATGTTAAGCCTTCCTATCCATGAGCATGGTATACTCTTCCATTTTTTGTAGGTCTCTTTTGGTTTCTTTTAGTGTTTCATAGTTTTCTTTGGTTAGGTCTTTTGTTTCTCTAGTTAGACATATTCCTAAGTATTTCATCTTTTGTGGAGCTATTGCAAATGATGCCAGAAGAACAAAAAAATCTGTGTTGAATGCTCCTTAGAAGCCATAATGGCCAGACTTTGTCTCTCATATTTTGGACATATTATCAGGAGGGACTGGTCCCTGGAAAAGAACATCAAGCTTGGTAAAGTGGAGGGGTCAGTGAAAAAAAGGCACGGTGGCAGCAGCAATGGGCTGAGGCATAGCAACAATTGTGAGATCGGTGCAGGACCAGGCAGTGTTTAGTTCTGTTGTGGATAAGGTCGCTGTGAGGCAGTACCAACTTAAAGGCACCTAACAATAATAATTGCAAATGGTATCATTTTCCTGATTTCCTTTTCAGAACTCTCTGTATTAGTATAAAGGAATCTGATTGATTTTTGTATGTTGATCTTGTACCCTTCCAGTTTGTTGAATCTTTCAATGAGTTCTAATAATTTGCTGAATTTTTGGGATTTTCTAAGTATAGGATCATATCATCTGCAAACAGAACTTTACTTCTTCTTTGCCAATTTGGATGCCTTTTATTTCCTTTCTTGCCCTATGGCGCTGGCTTAGACTTCCAGCACAATATTGATTGAATAAGAATGGTGTATGTGGCATCCTTGTCTGGTTCCTGTTCTCAAAGGGAATGCTATCAGTTTCTCTCCTTTGAGAGTAATGTTGGCTCTTATATTTGTATATATGCTTTTAATTATATTGAGGATTTTCCCTCTTATTCTTATTTTGTTGAATGTTTTTATCAGGAATGTGTGTTGGATTTGGTCAAATGCCTTTTCTGCATTGATCAGTAGGATCATGTGTTTTTTTTTTTCCCTTTGTTTTATTTATGTGATGGATGATGTTGATTGTTTTTCTATTACTAAACCACCTTTTCATCCCTGTGTGACTTAATGGCACTTGATCATGATGTATTATTCTTTTGATGCCATTGGATTCTATTGGCTAGAATTGTGTTGAGAATTTTTGCATCTATGTTCATGAGGAATGTTGTTGTTTCTAAGTACCATTGAGTCCGTTCCGACTCATAACAACTCTGCATAGGGTTTCTGAGGATCTGCTGGTGAATTTGAACTGCTGATCTTTTAGTTGAAATTGACCTTGTGGTGGACTGCTTATCGGCACTGCACCAGGACTCCTCATGGGGGATATTGGTCTAAAATTTTCTTTTTTTAGTGGTGTCCTGTCCTAGTTTTGCTATGAGGGTTTATTCTTGCTTCACAAAATGAATTTGGGAGCTTTCCATTCTTTTTTATACTCTGGAATAGTTCGAGTAAAATTAATGTCAGCTTTTCACTGGTGGAACTATCTGGGCTGGAATTTTTTTTGATGTTGTTTGGGGTTTTTAATTTCTTTTTTTGTTATAGGTGTGTTCAAATTTCCTACTTTAGTCTGTGTTAGTTCAGATAAGTTGTGTGTTTCTAGAATTGTATCCATTTCTTCTAGATTTTCAAATTTGTTGGAGTACAGTTCTTTGAATCTTTCTGTTATTGTCCTTTTTATTTCCATTGTGATGTTGCCCGTATAATTTCTTATCCATGTTATTTGCATCTGTGCCTTCTTTTCTATTGTTAGATTTGCCAATGGTTTATTGATTTATAAACCCTTTCAAAGAACTGACTTCTTTTCTTGTTGATCCTTTCATTTGTTTTTCTGTTTTCTGATTCTTTTATTTCTGTTGTAACTTGAATTGTTTCTTTTCTTCTAGTGGCTGTAGGCTCACTTTGTTGCTGCTGTTGTAATTGTTGGAGATGTTGGGTTAAGATGCTGATTTGGGTTCTTTCTTCTTTTTGGAAATGTGTGTTTTGCTATAAATTGCCCGCTGAGCACTGCTTCTGCTGTCTGCCAAAGATTTTGGCATGCTGTGTTTTCGTTCTCATTTGATTTGAGCAATTTTTAAAAGTTTCTTTAATTTCTGGTATTACCCAGTAAAATTAAGCAGGCTGTTATTCAATTTCCTTGGCTTTGATTTTTTTCCCCCCTTGATCTGTTGTTGATTTCTAATTTTATAGCATTGTGATCTGAGAAGATTCTTTGTGGTATGTTGATGTTTTAAAACTCATTAAGGTTTGTTTTGTGACCTCACCGATGGTAGATTTGAGAGAATGTTCCATGTGCCCTGGAGAAGGATGTATGTTGTGCTGTTGTTGGGTTGAGTGCTCTGTGTATGTCTATAAGGTCAAGTTAGTTGTGTTGTTTGATTTTTCTATGTGTTGGTTGAGTTTCTTTCTAGTTGTTTTGTCCTTCATAGAAAGTAGTGTATGAAAATTGTCTACTCTTCTTTTGGAGCTATCTGTTTCTTTCTTCAGTTCTACTAGAGTTGATCTATGTGTTTTGAGGCTCTTTCACTGGGAGCAGAGATGCTGATTATGGCTGTGTCTTCTTGTTCAGTTGAACCTTTTGCCACGTGATTGTGTCCTTCAGGTCTCTGATGCGGGTTTTTGCCTGTAAGTCTGTTTTATCAGAAATTAATATTCCCACTCCTGCTCATCTGTTACTGACTGTGCTCAATATAGTTTTCCCATCCTTTGACTTTTAGTCTATTTTTTCTTTGTGTGTAATGTGTGTCTCTTATAGACAGCATTTGTGTGTGTGTGTGTGTGTGCTTTTTTGACTATGTAAAGTCTTTTTTTCCCTGATTATTTATTTTTTTAACTGTGAACTGAGTGATAGTTTACATGAGAGAACATTGACTGACAGTATTGTTTCATTGCAATGATTACAATCTCCTCTGTGCATCATCATTCAACAGTATTTGCTTCCATTCCCTCTGTTTGTTTGTTTGTGTTTGGGGATAGGGGTGAACACAAAAACACTCAGGAATATATAATCATTTAAACACCAAAGGGCGCATTCTGCAAGCCTGCTTCCTGGCCACCAGCACACAGCCTTTCTCTTTCCATGGGTCTAGAGTCCTCAGCTGCTCCCTCTCTCCATGTCCTCATCTCTGCCTCCATCTCTAGTGTTGTTGCTTCTCGGGATAGGGTCCCATATTCCGCTTGTGCTCGTCTCCCTTGGTGGTCCTAGAGTCCTCTGTTTCTGGACTGTAAGATTCACTGCCCCATTTTTGTTACAAAACTTCTACATTTACAGTTGTGACAGTCGCAATTAGTCATGATAACAACTACTCACTATTGAATCATAAGAATCTTGTCCCCATCTCTTTTCACCAGACCTGTCTAGACAAGATGAAAACTATTCAATGGGGACTCTACTTCCCTCCACACACTCTTAAACTCCCTCTTGAAAATTTATAAGCCAGTCACTTTGTTCCTTTATCACCCCCTTATTTTAGGTAGCCAGTGTCCCTATCTACCTTGTATCCTCACCACTGGACCAATAAACAACATTCTTATCAGTGGAGAAAAGATTGAAGTTGTCAAGGACTTCATTCTTTTTGGATCAGCTGTCAACACTCATGGAAGCAGCAGTCAAGAAATCAAATGACATATTGCATTAGGCAAATCTGCTGCACAAGACCTTTTTAAAGTGTTGAAAAGCAAAGATGTCAGCTTGAGGACTAAGGTGTGCCTGAACCAAGCCGTGGTATTTTAAATAACTTCATATGCATGTGAAAGCTGGACAGTGAATAAGGAAAACCATAGAAGAGTTGATGCTTTTAAGTTATGGTGTTGGAGGAGAATATTGAAAGTGCCATAGGCTGCCAAAAGAACCAACAGATCCATTTTGGAAGAAGTGCAGCCAGAGTGCTTAGAGGCCAGGATGGCCAAACTTCATCCCTCATACTTCGGACATATTGTCAGGAGGGACCAGTCGCTGGAGAAGGATATCATGTTTGATAAGGTGGAGGGTCAGAGAAAAAGAGGAAGACCCCCAATGAGATGGATTGACGAAGTGGCAGCATGGCAACAGTAGTGAGGTTGACCCAGGATCAGGCAGTGATTTGTTCTGTTGTGCATAAGGTTGCTATGAGTCAGTACTGACTCTATGGCACCTAACAACAACAATCTACCCTGTATACAGAGGGGATAGGATTGACACTTCATGTGAAGACTCCTTCCCTCTCTGTTGGTATTTTGAGCTCCTACATCCATAAGCATAGGTCAAGCTCATCAAATTGTAGTAATTTCACTCATTTCCTTTATCAAAAATTATTTGTGTGTTTTTTTAATCTTCCTCTAGTGGAGTTCTGATTTATCAAGCCATCCAGGCTAGGTCAAATGGGTACTATCTGAAAGTTTGGGTGTTCTTGTGCATTTCCCCTCACTTCATATCAGCTGGATGCTTCATTCTCAGCTCGAGTTCTCCATGGCTATGTCCTTGTCCATGGGCTCAGGAGTCCCCAGGTCTCACCACATTTTGGATCAACCAGACTTTCCTCTTCTCTCTCTCATCTCCAGGTCAATGGGAGTCTATGGAACGTGGTTGAACTCAGCCCATTTTGTCATTGCTGCCTTTCCCCCTCTTCCACTCACCAGATGACCAATGAGATTGCCAGCAAGCTTACATGTCTGTTCATGTGTTCCCTTTGAGTTTCAGTCTTGGAGGGGGGGTTGTCCTGAAGGGCCTTGATTGCTTGCCTTGATTGCTTCCCAGCAAATAACTTGTTTATTCTTATAGTAGCCAATCATACTGCTTTTTTTTTTTTTTTTTTTAAATTCCTGCAGATTTTTCTTTGAAGATGTATCTTCTGTTGTTCTAGCTGTTTCAGGCTAGTCTGCTTGTCCTTTCTAGTGGGAATGTCCTACCTCAGAAGGTTCTAGATGGGACTCAGGATTCCACCTAAGGTCCTATACACTGCGAAGGCTCTGTAAGAAGCCTATTTCACTGTGTAAACTCTAGAACTCCTTTTAAGTATTCCATTAAGTTATAGGCTGAAGATGTGCTTACAAACTCTCTGTAATTATGTTTCCCAACATTCCTTTCTATCCCACTCAAATGTCTGTTATACTATAGTAGGTAAGGGAAACCAGTATTCATAAGACAGTCAAGCATTTTAGGCTATGCCTCAATCCCTGTATCACAGAGCCCTGTTGTTCCACGGTTGAGCATGCATCACTATTTACGGCTGTCCCATTTAGCCCATGCAAACCTACCTAAGTGTTCTCCTATCTACCTTGTTATTCCAGCCTCTCCGCATTCTGTGTATTGCCCTCCCCAGTACCCAAACTATGATGTGTGTAGACAGCATCTTGAGGAATTCTGTTTTCTTATCCATTCTGCTGCTCTGTCTCTTGACTGGTGCACTCAATCCATTTTATTTCAATGTAATTATAGATAGATGTGAATTAACTGTGGTGCTTCTGCTTTCTTTGTTCTGCATCATTTTCTGTGCTGAGTTCATTTTGTTTGTGGGTTTGCTTTTGTTAATTACTATTGTTTTAATGCCGACTAGATCTTTCTGATTTACCCCTTTTTTGTTTTGATGTGAAGGTGTGTTAATTTTCCTTGATTTATTAATTTCTTCCTCAGCTTAAAACAGTCTGTTTTGTCTTGAAATTTACTTGAGTCTCTCATTTTTAGGGGTTCAGTATCGATCCTAGGAGTCCTGGTTAAAGCACTGGACTGCAAAGTTAGTTTGAATTACAAGGTCAGTGATTCAAACTCACCAGCTGCTGCTTTGGAAACCCTATACGGGGTCACTAGGAATTGGAACCAAGTCATTGGCATATAACAACAAACAACAACATATCTACCCTGGTGTGGCACTGAAGGATCAGTACTGGATGGCAAGCCATAAGGTTGGCAGTTCAAATCCACCAGATGCTCCTCAGACCCCCTATACAGTTTCACTATGAGTGCAAATTGACTTGATGGCACTTAACAACAACAACAATGTCTGAATTGATTTTTGGGTGGTGTTGTCATGTTTGTTAATCTCATGTTGTCATGTTTGTTTTCTTCTGCTGGTGGTTTTCAGTTCAAAGGACAACACCCTTTTGTATTTTTTTAAAGTTAGACTGGTTGTTACAAATTCGTTTAATTTTTTTTCATCTTCAATGTCCTTATTTTGCCGTCATATTTGAGGGCCAGCTTTGCTGGGCATATTATTCTCAGTTGGCAATTTTTTTCTTTAAAACTTGTGTGTGTACCGTTCCATTTTCTTCTTGTCGGCCTGCTTTCTGCTGAGAAACCAGAGCTTAGTCTTATTGGCTCTCCTTTATAGATAACTTTTTGGTTTTCTGGAGCCCTTCTCAGGAGTCTTTCCTCGTCTTTGATTTTGGCAAGTTTCATAATGATGTGTCTCGGTGATTTTCTTTTGGCATCTGTCCTGTTTGGTGTTCTTTTGGATTCATGAGTGTGTATCTTATCTTTGATGATGTTAGAGAAGTTTTCTTCCCAAAGCTCTTCACCTATTTTCTCTGTGGATTTTATTGTCTTTTCCTGTACTGGAATTGCAGTGATATGTAAGTTATTCCTCTTCATGGCATCCCACATAAATCCTAGACTTTCTTCAGATTTTTTCCTTCTTTTCTCTGGTTCTTATTCTAGCTCACTAGTATTGAGAGATCTATTTTCAAGCTCACTAATTTGGGCTTCCATTGATTAAAATCTACTCCTTCACCCTTTCTGTATTGTCGAATTCTAAAGTCTTCTAATTAATCTCCTGGATTTTTTTTGCAGGTTTTGTATTGTTTCAAATTTTTATTTTGTCTGATTATTCTTATAGTGTTTTCCTGATATCATCTATTTTTCTTCCTATGTTTTCCTCCAATCCGTTGAAAGTACCTAAATAAGACTCTCCTAAATTCTTTCTCAGATAGTTCCATGATTTTTTCTTTCTCATAAACATATAGGGTTGTGCCTCTTGGTCATTTCTTTAAGTCACTTGCTCTTATCTTTTCATATGAACTGAAATTGTCTGTTGTCTCTAAGACATTGTGGTATCATTGTACTTGTGTTTCACTGGTGATTGTATGTCTATGTATTCTTAGGTTCGCATCAACTTCTTCTTAGAGGGTATCCTTAGAGCGTAGGAGCGTGTAACCCAGCTCTCTGTTTGCCGTTTGTACAACTCATTTTAGGGTGAGTTTGTCTGGTGTTGGCTGCTGAACAGTTTGTGAAGAGCTGATATTGCTGTTGTACAGTGGGTGGACCTGGACAGGATATGGTTGGGTCTGGGCTGCATGGGCACAGATGCTGTCTGTTTGGGGGTGAGACAAGAAGAGAAAACACATACACACAAGAAAATAAAACAAAACAATCAATCAAACAGTAGTGTAAAAAAGAAAATAATAAATAAAGAAGAAAATTGTAAAAAAAAAAAAAAAAAAAAAAACAGAAAAAACCAAGCAACAAGAAAAAAAATAGGATTTCTAAGAAGAGAAAAGAAGGACATTAAAATAGAGTTGTTTTCATCATTAAGTATCATCAAGTTGGTTCTGACTCATAGCGACCGTGCGTAGGGTTTCTGAGGAGCAGCTGGTGAGTTTGAACTGCTGACCTGTGGTTTGCAGCCCAAACAAGAGAGGGAATTATAAAACAGAAAGAGACTAGAGAGTAGTAAAGAAAGAACAAGATTTAAAAAAAAAGGCAGAAAGAAGAGGATGAAGTGGGAAAAGAGAAACAGAATAAAGGAAGAATAAAGGAAAGCAGAGACAGAAAAGATGAAAAGGAAGGGAAGGGAGAGACAGAAGGAAGGAGAAGATAAATAGTAAATAAAGAAAAAATAATTAGAAGAAGAAGCTAAAACTGTGCAAGTGCTGGGCCCAGAGAAGAAAACACTGGGGGCTCCTGTTCATTGAGGAGCCAGGAGGTGGTCAGGAGAGGGGATGAGATGGTAGCCTTCCTGCCCTAAGTGGAATTCCATCTGGAACAATGGGTCATCTGGGGCAGGGCCAGTTCAAGGCCCATCAGGTAGCTCTGGGCTCTGCACATCTGCAGCAGAACCCGCGAAATCCAGGCACTAAGGCCTCACCATCAGCACCCAGCTTCTCTCTGGGCAGCCCACAACCTCCCAGCTGTCAATACCCAGACCTTAGGGGGCTGCACTGGGGTGGAAGAGGGTGGGGGCTGGCCACATCTCCACTCACCAGGGCAGCGTGGGGAATGAGAATGAAACACACCTTTCCCGTGTTCTCAGTTCCTGTGTGAATCCATGCTGCTAAGCTACAGGTGAAAGTTCTAAATGGCCACTCTGTGTCTGTCTCAAAGAGCCCTCACCTGCCTGTCTCCCTCCTTCGCTGCCCCTGGCTCCGCTTGTCCTCACAGTAAATGTTCTATCCACGTCTCCAACCTTTCCTCTAAGGCTCAGAGTTCCACAATTATCATCGGTGTGTGTCACGTGTGGCCTCCCCTGTCTTTGTTTCAGAGAGTCTGATTATTCTGCTTCTGCCATCCCTGGCTGTCCTAGTGTTATTGTTGTGAAGTGCCAGTGAGTTGACCAGTGAGTTTAGACTCATATCCACTCTGTGCAGGGCTTCCAACGAGCAGCTGGGGGGTTTGAACTGACAACCTTGTGGTTTGCTGCCCAGTGCTTATCCTATAGCATTACACCAGATGTCCTGGCTGTACCTACTTCCACACAAATGTGTTTCTTCCAGCAGTCCATGATGTGATGAAAGCCATATGAAACTGGCCACTACAGATAGTGAGCACAATTTAGCCCATTCAGACCTCGCTTACTGCAAACTGGTATGTCCCTGTTTACTAGTTAGCCCATCCCTGCTTATAAGGTTTCCAAAGCTGGAATCTTTACAGACACATTTGTTGTTATGTGCCACGGAGTCGGTTCTGACTCAGCGACCCTGTACAGGGTTTCCGAGGCTGTAAATGTTTATGGGAGCAGAAAGCCTCAACTTTCTCCCACGGAACAGCCGGTAGTTTCGAACTGCTGACCTTGTGGTTCACAGCCCGATTTGTAACCCCTACACTACCAGAGCTTCTTCACATTTAGACCTCATCTTTTTCCTGGTGGGTTTCAACCATCGATTTTTGCTTAGAAGCCCAGCGCTCTGCCCAGTGCCCCTCCGTATGGCTCATTGTAGAGAACAGCTGAAGTTCAACTCAGGTGTTATGGAGAGCACCCAGGAAGTGCCTGAAACCTGTCCTCACGGCAAAGCTTTTGACCATCAAGCAAATGTGACGGTGTGGGCCCACTACTGCTGTCACACCATTACACATGAGGGTCCTTAATTTACCAGAAACTGCCAGCATTTGTGATGTGACCTCATGAGATGCATTTTCAAGATCCTAGTAATGAAATCTAACGAATGAAACGTGATTAGAGCTTTGGCGAGAGACCTCAGCTGATTTTCAGACTGAAAACACTCGTGCTGAGCTGCCACCTCCTGACCACTAGGGGTCACTGCAGCTCCGCTGATTTGCAGGCCAGCACCTGGGAGAAAGTTAAGTCTGTGTGTCCCAGGACTTGGGAGTCCCAGGACGTTGAGATGCTAATCGCAAGGGCAGTGGTTCAAACCCAGCAGCCACTCAGCAGGGGAAAGAAGACAGTCTGTTCCCTTCAAGCTTTAGTCTTGGAAACTCTAAGGGGCAATCTACGCTGTCCTATAGAATCACCAGGAGTTAGAATCTGCTATCCTTAGGCCCTCCTGGGGGAAGAGGGGCACAAAAAGGAGAATGTCTCCATGAACCACGTCACGACTTTTGTGGTTCATTAAAATGATGACAGCAGCCATCTTGCGTCACCTTTGTCCTATTCTGGAGTTGCTTTGTGCCCTTGAATTGGTTGTGACTCCTAGTGACCCTGGAGGACAGGGAAGAATGCCCCGTTGGCTTTCCACAGCTGTCGCTTTTATAGACGCAGATCACCAGAGCGTGTCTCCTGCTGAGCAGCTGGTGGGTTTGAACTGCTAACCATTCAGTTAATTAGCATCCGTGTGCTTACCCACTGCACCACCAGGGAAACCATCTGAGATGGTCTTTGGAGCCATCCCTCCAAAGATGCAATGGCATCGTGCTATTTATTTATAGACCCAGAGAGAACTAATGCCATTAATCACCTTTTCCAAACTGACATTGGTTGTTGTTGTTGTTAAGTGCCATCGAGTCGGTTCCGACCCATAGCGACCCTGTACAGGGTTTCCGAAGGTGTAAATTTTTACGGGAGTAGAAAGCCTCATCTTTCTCCCGCGGAGCGACTGGTAGTTTCGAACCGCTGACCTTAAGGTTTGCAGCCCGATTCGTAACCGCTACGCTACCAGAGCTTAATTAAGTTAAAATAAAAATTTAAAAAAATCTCTAATAATCAGTCCTGCTTAATCACATTGGGTTCGTCCTGTGCTGAGCAGAACAGGGACCTTCGGGTAAGCTGAACAGCTGGCATCCAGGTGCCCACTTTGTGGAGAAGATTGTGATGGTTTGCAGGGAGGACCCTGTGCCCTGTTTGCAGGGGACCAGGGGGCAACAAGCTTCTGCTAGTCTGTCCTGGTGTCCTGGAGGAAGTGGCAGAGCACACGGGTGTTGACGTGTAAAGTTGGAGGCTTTCATTAAGAGACAAATAGTTACTCTGAGTCAGTGCTGTTCTCCATGGTATTATTTCAATCTATTTGTTCCCCAAAGCTGCCCTTAAATAGTCCCCAGATGAGGCCGTGGAATGATTTTCCGATATCAGCTCTGGAGCCGTACCATGACGATAGGTAGCATCAGCCTGCATTGCTCATGTTCTCCTGGATGTTAGTACAGTAAACACTGCCTCAAAATGCCTTCCCTCATGGCCACTGAGAGTTCCTTTCAGGCAGGATTCACTTCTGTATTTTCCCCTTGTGTGTCAGTATCCTAAAACGCGTGAGCGTGTGTGTGTGTGTGTGTGTGTGTGTGTGAAAGAGAGAGGTGGGGGTGGAGCCACGGTCTCCAGTAATCACACACACTGGGGTGTAGATATTGGATCCTCAGCCCTTGGAGCCCATTAGAAACTGGTTTCAACTGAAAGGAAGGAACTGAGTCATGCTTCCTTCGGAAAGGCAAATGGACCCTTCTGACCTATTGGACTCATTATGGGATGGTGGCCACACCAAAGGTGGTTCACTCTTTGGTTTGCAGTCAAGTATCCTTGAGGATGGAGCCCTGGGCAAGGAGCTGAGCAGGAGGAAGGGAAGGGAATCCTGAGCTGGCAGACCATGCTGGGGGTGCTTGTGGGTGCAGACAGCCCTGAGTGAGCCCAGCTATGCAGGATTGGGAGCATCACGGACACATTTTCTCATGTTGCCTCTCTTTCGCATCTCCAAGCAATCCCTGGTGGTGCAGTTGGTGCCGTGCCCCTCCTCACTGTGCCTCTGTAAAGATTTGCCCGAGTGGGAACCTACTGGAGCAGTCCTACTCTGACCCACAGGGTCGCTGGGACTGGCTCCGGGGCAGAGGGTTTGGTTTTGTGTCTTCAGCACTGTTGGGGCTTCAAGGATCTCTGGATGTTGTGAACTAGCTCTTACTATGACCTGCTCTTGAAATGACACCAATTCAGGCCTGGCACATTTGGCTTGGCTTCTCCTGAGCCTCAGCCACCCTGGTTCTTCTTCCTGACCCTCCCCAGACATGCATACCCTCACTGAGTCCTCCCTTCAAATGCAGCCTTCCCTCCAGTCATGTGTCCCCTGTGTAACCCTCCCCTGCTCTTCTAGTTGCTAGACTCTTGTCTTCTCGGTGACTTTCCCCTGCTGGCCCTCTAGTGTCTGGCTCCCGCTCACAGCGACCCCTTGCACAATCGAAAGAAACACTGTCTGGCCCTGCACCAGCCTTGCCCTCCTTGGTCTGTTCAAGCCCATGGTTGTGAACATGGTTCACCTTCCAGCATGTTCTGGAGCGCGGGGATTTCAGTGACTGATTCCAGAAGTACTCTCCAGGCCTTTCTTCCTAGTGTCTGCTTTATAGAGCACAGTTCTACCCTGACACACTTGGGGTCACCTGGAGCCAACTGTACCTCGGCAGCAATGGATAAGCCTTCCTCACTGCCGTGGACTAGATTCTGACTCACAGCGATCCTCTCGGACACGGTAGATCTGCCCTCAAGGTTTTCCATGGCTAGCATCTTCTGGAAGGAGACTGCCACATCGTCTCCTGAACAACAGCTCCTGGGTTTGGACCCCTAACGTTCCAATTAGTAGCCAAGTACTCAGCTTAACCAGCGGGGCACCGGGAATGGTAGGAGCATCTTCTGAACCCTCCGCACAGTAATTGTGAGCCACACTGGTCCTAAATCTGCCCCTCTCACTAGAGAGTTCCCAGGGCGGGCATCTCCTCGAACTGCCACTGGGATGGTTTCACCGCCACCAAAACCCACCATTGTGGAACCCTAATCTGCACTGCATAAACAATCAGTGCTGTTTAATTACTGACAAATTCAGATGCTCAAATTGATTTATGGCTCCACAGATGAGACTCGTGTACTTGGAGGAAAGCAGATTTCATGTGATTAACCGGAGAGACACAGAGCTGATGGTCGTGACAGGACAGGGTCCCCGAGGCTCCTGAAGGCGCTGTTTCCCCACCCCTGGTTAATTGTGCTAATTACCCAAAGAAGATTAGACGTGTTAGCCAGAACAGCATACTGGAGAGAGAGGGGGAAGTCATTCTAACGTCTTGTTTTAGTCACCGATGAGGTATCTGGTAGTTGCAGTTCCCCAAAAAAATGTTGCACACTGAGAGGTGGAAAAAGCTTGGTCTAGCAAGCCATGGGTAATGGAGAGACGCTTCACAGCACAGGCAAGCAGCTGCAGTTTCACCTTCATCCCACGGAGCCAGGTAAAAAACTCCTTCCTGCATTGATGCACAAAAAGAAAGACAATAAATGTCATCGAATGGTGGCAGATGAGGGGAACAAAACAAAACAAAACTCACACTGACTCGTGGTGGTGGTGGTGGTGGTGATGTGCCATGGAGTTGGTTCCGACTCATAGTGACCCTGTACAGGGCTTCTGAAATAGGGTTTCCAAGGAGCAGCGGGTGGGTTTGAAACACCGGTCTTATGGTTAGCCTATAGCACCACGGCAGGGCCCCCAGTTTGATTTAGAAATAAGTAAAATGGGGGTTTTAAATGAAGACGAAATGTAAAAGTTGCTGTGAGTTACTTATGACTCATGTGGGAGCATGATTGGGTTCCTTAGTTCCTTTAAGACTGACCATTTGAAACTGATCACCAGCTGTTTCTATCACAGACACTTCTGAGTGGGTTTGAACCTCCACCTAACTTTTCAGCTAGAAGTCAAACCCAAATCTTGTGCATCATAGAGTCCATTCTGCTCATACTGTCCATGTAGGATAGAGTAGAGGAAGGCTCTCACAATCTGATTTCCAAGGTTGTAATCTATATGGATTTTACTGCAAGGTAACAAAAATGAATCTCCTCACCACTGGACCAATAAGTAACATCAAGATAAATGGAGAAAAGATTGAAGTCATCACAGATCTCATTTTGCTTGGATCCACAATCAGCATTCACTCATGGAAGTACCAGTCAAGCAATCAAAAGCCATATTGCATTAGGGAAGTGTTCTGTAAAAGACCTGTTAAAAAGTGTTTTATTTTTAAGTGGTAAAGAGCAAACATGCCGTTTTGAAGACTAAAATGTGCCTGAGTATCTTCAGTCACCTTCTATGCTGGACAGTGACTAAGGGACATCGGAGAAGAGCTGATGCATTTGAACTGTGCTGTTGTTGGACTGGAAGCACTGTGGACTTGCACAAGAACACGTAAAGCTGATCTGGAAGAAGTGCAGCCTAAATGCTCCTTAGAAATCATGACGGTGAGATTTCATCTTTCTGCTTTGGACATGTCGTCAGGAGGGACCAGTCCCTGGAGAAGGATATCACATTTGGTAAAGTGTAGGGTCAGTGAAAAAGAGGAAGAGCCCACTGGGATGGGCTGACTGACAAAGTGGCAGAAACAAGGGAGTCGAGCAAACAACGCTTGGGAGAATGGCACCGGCGTGGGCAGAGCTTCGTTCGGTTGTGCGTAGGGTCGTTGTGCGTAGGGTCGTTGTGCGTCACAACCACCTCAACGGTACCTAACAACAAGAGTCTCTGCAGACTGCTCCATCGATCATCTTCAGAGCACTTGGTGGCTTCAAACCACTGACTTTCCAGTTCCCAGCCGATCGCGTCACCACTGTGCCACCAAGAGTCCTTAAATACAGAACAAGGGTCACTCACTTCTAGGCAATACATTTGAGAAATGATCGGAAAACAGCTTCTTTCACAAGTAAGTTGGCATGGATAATGAGTAAAGGAAGAAACCAAACTCGATGCCTCAAGTCAACTCCAATCATGGCAACACCCCGTGTGACAGAGGAGAGCTGCTCCCTGGCGTTTTCTTGGCTGTCATCTCATTGGGAAATCAGTCGGTGCCACCCAGAGCCCTAACAGGAGAAAACGCCAACACCAAAGCAAGGCCAGTGCCATCAAGTTGGTTTTGACTCACAGCAACCGTATAAGACAGACTAGAAGAGTCCCATAGGGTTTCCAAGACTGCAGAGCTTTACCGAAGTCAACGGCTTCAGTTTCAAACCACCCATCTTTCTATTTGAGGTCAAGCACTTTTACCAGTGCACCACCAGGACTGGCCTTCAAGAAAGGGGATCAGCTTTGGATGATGGAGTGGCTTCTGCCACTCAGAGGCCAGGTGGCCTTTGAGTAAAGCTCAGTTTCCCATGTCCATGGTCCCAGGACACTCAGCATCAGCATCCCTGGGGAGCTTGCTGGAGAAGCTAGTTCCAGTGCAGACCTCAGGTGCCAGCCTCCTGGTGTGCCTGCCCCTCCCTCTGAAGGAGTCATGGTTTCAGGTACCCCCCAGCCCGGAGGCCTTGGAAAGCTGCAGAGGAGAGGCACGGTGAAAAAAGGCAGTAAGCTTCAGAAACACACTAAAGAAAACTATTAAGACAGGTGCTCAGAAAAGACGCACAGCTCTCAAAGCGAGGAAGGCCCAGAGTCTGATCTTCCTGGAAACGTGACCACTGAGGACTCTGGACTTGACTGAGTGCTTTTGCATGGAGACAGAACCCTCTCCTGCTCCTTCATCCTTCAGATGGTAAAGACCCCTTCTTACTTCCTGAGGCAAAGCCCTGTCATTTCATGTGACTGCTGTTAGGTTTACATATATGAATAAATACATACAAGAGGAGGCTTCACAAAGATTTAGGGAAAACCACTATCTTCTAATCCTATTTCCCCACAACCTTTTTTATGCTCCCTCGTGTATATATAAAGGAGTCCTGGTGTGGCGCTCTAGGATAAGCACTGGACTGCAAGGTCGGATGGAAATGCAAGGTTGGCAGTTCAGATCCACCATCTGCTCTTTGGAAACCCTATACAGGGTTGCTGTGAGTGGGAACCAACTCTGTGGTACTGAACAACAGCAACTTCTATGTACACGTCCCTAGGTGGCGCAAGTGGCATGCGTTTGATGGCTAACCAAAAAGTCGTTGGTTTGAACCCACCCAGCTGTACTGAAGGAGAAAAGACTTGGACATTTGTACGACTCGGGCTGTGAACCGCAAGGTCAGCAGTTCGAAACTACCAGCTGCTCCGCGGGAGAAAGATGAGGCTTTCTACTCCCGTAAAGATTTACACCCTCGGAAACCCTGTACAGGGTCGCTATGAGTCGGTTCCGACTCCATGGCACATAACAACAACAACAACAAGATCACAGCCCAGAAAACCCTCCGGAGCAATCCTACTTAGTTACATAGGGGTCATCATGAGTAGGAATCACCTTGAAGACCATTTTCAACAACAGGGTCTCTGGACTACATGCAATAACACTAGGATTAGCACTTGACCTCAAGGTCATTTGAATTCACAAGGTCCACGGTTTAAACCCAATAGCCGCCTCTCGGAAACCCTATACAGGGTCGCTATGAGTCGGAACCAACGGGATGGCAGTTAACAACAACAACAACAACACACATCTAGATAGATCTGTCAGATCTCCTGGATACCATAGTTTGTGCTTGACTCCTACTAACCTGAAGGTTGCTGCTTCAAACTTGTCCATTGGAGCCTCTGACAAAGGTCCTATGATCCTGTAAGAAAACAATCTGGAAAGGAGGAGAAAGGGGACCAGGAAACCCAGGGAGGAAGTGGGAAGACTGCTGATACTCTGTGGGCACCGCAGTCCCTATCACCAACCCTAGTGTATGAGAAAGCCCATTTGATCTGCAAACTTTTCCCCAATTCACATACACACAGATTACAACCCAGAAACTCTATGATGGAGTTCCTCTGCTCTTTAACACACGGTGTCACCGGGGGACTAAGTCCCCTCGGAGGCAGTGGGGTGTCTGTTTCTGTCTGTCTACTTGTCTATCGGGATTCAATTCTCTTGAGTGTGGTCACATGGTCGCATAAAGCAGACAGTTCGGGGGCCACACCACAGATAGCCCAGTGCTCAGCGTTCCTGGTTTGGGGCATCTTCATTAGGGATTCAGGATGGCCCTTCACTTGGTCACCCCTGGTCCACATGGTCTGAGGGGGGTGGCGGAAGTGAGACGGAATCCCTCTGATCACTGACTTGGCAGTCACTCTAGGTATGGATTTGGGGCTAGCACCCCCACTCCGGGGTCAGGATCTACCAGAGACACCCCTCTCAGGGGCCACTAGGGGGAGGCGGGTTGCAGGTAGGGGGAGGCCCCTCCCCAAGCCTCCTGTTCCTTGACCGGTGAAGCGCATCGCTGGCTGGAGGCAGATTACAGCCTGCACACCTGTTGGGAGAGTGGACCCCTCGCTCGAGGCTCCGCCGGCCGGCCAGATGCCCACGCGCCTCCCACAGCCTCCTCCCCTCTGCACGCGACCAGCAGGGTGACTGGGAGGGTGGATGGGGGCAGACCTGGGAGGTGGGAAGCACTTTGCGGATTGGGGCTCACAGCTGTCACTCCGAAAGGGTGGGGCTTTAAAAAAAAATTAAAAAAGAATGAATTTTTAAGGCGAAACCCCAGACCCAAACAGGGTGCAGTGACAACCGCCGGCGTTGACCGCAGTCCCTGCGGAGAGGCGCCCAGGCAGTTGGCAGGCAGCATCTCAGGCGAGGGGCAGCCCCAGCTCAAGGGCCTCCTCCGAGCACATCTGGCCCGCCTCCCTGCGCGCCCAGAGCCCCGCGTCCCTGCAGCCGGCCGTGAGCCCCCGGGCTGGGCGCGCCGAGCGGAGGATAGCCGCACCTGCCAAACTTCGGGCGCCCGAGTGGCCCCGGGGCACACGGCCGGCCCGGGATGGGGGCTCCACGCCAGGGCGCCCCGGGCCGTCGCACGCGCCTGGTCACCCGGCCGGCGGCGCCGCAACCTCGCCGCCCGCCCGCCTTCGCCTGCTAGCCGGCGGCCCTGTACCCTGAGCGCTCTTCCAGCCACCGGGGACCACTGCGGGTTTGGGTAAACAGGCCATCCAAAAACCCCTCGCGGATTAAGAATTGGGAAGAATCCCGGTGGGGCGAAGGAGGGAGGTGGGGTTTCCTGCGCGCGCCTCTGACTCGGGAGAGCAACTCCTGAGCCGGCGCGCGGCCGGCGCCTCTGGCCGGGCCATGGGCAAGCAGGAGCTAGGCACAGGGCGCTGGGGCTGCGTGGACCCCTAGCCGGCGGTCCTCGCCATCCAGCCCCGCGTTCCGTTCCGGTCCTCCAGCAGCTTGGTGACAGCCACTTCCGCGCCCAGACGACTCCAGGGACCAGAGGACCTGCGCTTGGATCTCCAGGAAGTGCCCGTCGGAGATGGGGACGCTGTGGTACCACTGGTCTCCAGTGCTCATCAGCCTGGCTGCCCTCTTCTCCAAAGGTGAGGGGACGCGGCCACCACCTCCTGGCCCTCGCGACTAACTTCGCTCTGAGAATGTGTGTGGGGATGGACGGGGGCGGGCGAGCTGGAGTGTGTGTATGTGTGTATGAGTGTGGTGTGTACGCGCGCGCGGGTGCACGTGCGCGGCCCTTTGCGGCAGGTGTCTTCCCTGGAGGACTTGCGTGCAGACCCTTGGTGAGACTGCACAGCGACAGGACGCGCGGGACCCTGTCTCTCAGAAAGGCCCTTGGGATGCAGGAATGGGGATGTGGAGACCTCGGTCTCACCTCGGAAAGCAGAGATGGCCAGGGGAGAGCTGAACTACATTTCAGGGGAGCAGTGTGTAAGGTTCCTGGATTTTGGACTTGCCTGTTTACTGCCACTGACTTGCCAGACAGTGATCCTAGACCTTGCTGTGTGGGGTCGCCCGTGAGCGTGTGTCAGAGCGCGTGGACTGGGGATTAGGTCTGAAGAACGCTCAGGGCTGGGAAGCCCAGCTCCACCCGCTCCCCATTCGGGAGTTGCTGGTGAGAGACAGCAGACCAACAGGTTGAATTCCAGTTGAAGCCTTAAATTGTAAGGGAGCTAATCCCAGCAGGAGACTGCCCTGAACCTGCTCCTCCCTTCCCTCTGTCAGCACCTCAGTCTTTCACTGAAAGTGCAAGTCTGGACGATTACTTACTTAGGGTTGCAGTTTCTAGATGGGGGAGTCATTTGATTGGCACAGGAGATGTGAAGGTACCAGGAGTTTGGGGACTCTTTATTTGTATGCGCAGGACCCCCTTGCCCACAGAGTATCCTGAGGGAAGCTGGAGATTCCTGCAAGTCTCAGATGGGTACTGGGTGACAAGTCTTCAGACACAGGTTTTTCTTACAAGATGAGCATTCTCTTGGAAACTCGAGTGATTGGCATGCAGGAAGGCTTTTCGAGGCACACAGTTTCCCTTCTCCCACTTACCCTACAATCACCCCCTCACAGGGTTTTGGATGTGATGCCAGGTGGGGCCAGCTCCCTCACTGGGGCTTTGTCCTGTCATTACTCTGCCCCTTGGAGCCGTCTTGGGCTCATGGCTCCTTCATTATGAGTTGGAACAGTTGCAAGGCCCTTTAGCGTGTGGGGGATTTACCATGAACTCAGCAAAGACAGTGCCTCCAACCCAGCCAAACCTGAGGTTAAAAGACAACTCCATAACAGTGCTCAGACAACTTGGAGATTTCTAGTAGGCATGCCTTTATTGGCCCCACTTGATTTTATAATACAAAAGGCTTCTCTGATTTTTATGCTGCAATATCAAGGTTTGTAAATATGACCTAAAGATTGTGTTTTCTCAGTGATGTTTCGAGTTCTGCTGTTGATTGCTTTATTGGGCTGAGCTGTGTTGAAGGAGACTCTATTTCCCCCCCATGTGTTTGAACCTTTTTCAGCTGGAAACGGTTGGAAATGCCCTTACTTTGGGCTCTCTGTGATGTACAAGTCTCTTTGCCTCCTTGTTTTGAAGGTGGACAAATAGCAGTCCGTGAATGCATACCACAAACCCAACATGTGACTTTTTTTATGTGTTGAATTGAAAGAATCCAACCAAACAGCTCCGAAGTGAGCCTGTTTTTGGGGGGGGAGATGCCGTACAGCTGAGCACATGCTAGGTAATTCAACAGTTACTCACAATATAGCCAAGAACAAGAAAACATTTCACACCCGTAATGCCATCGAATTGTATGTAACAGGATTTCATGGTGCAGATAGGATTGATACATTCAGGGGCGGCTCAGTTTGTAGTCCTTATTGTTCACATCACTTTTCCGCTTAAGTACTCCCACTGCCAGGGCGTTGTAAACCAGCTGCAACCAAGGATGGGCCTCGAGAGGCCTTCAAAATTCTCCTGGAAAAAAATGAAATTAAAAGACAATGAAGATTTTCCACAAACATTTTAAAGGTCCCTTGTATATTTAAAGGATTTGAATTGGATAGTGTACACTGGAGCACACACAATTCCAAGTACCTAAGCACTTGACTACCAGGTCAGTTTGAACTGCAAGGTCGGTGGTTCAAACTCACCAGCCGCTCCTCGGAAACCCTACATAGACAGGGTTGCTCTGAGTCGGAACCGACTTGATGGCCCTTAACAGCAACAACAAAGATAAAGTGGAGATTATCACCAAGGAGTCACTGTCAGCTTCAGTACCTCATCACTTGTGCTGTCTTTGTGCTGCTAGATATCAATCCTTGCATGAACCACAGTGAGCATTTAATACCAACCAGGACAGTGTCCATGAACCTGACACGTGTTTGAGTTTCATAACCGAGAAGGATGAAACATAGAGCAAACCCACTCCCGGATTCATCCTTTAAACAACAAATCTAAACAAAATTTCATTGTTTGGACTTAGCCTCTTTTGGAGCCTAGAAATAATGCTGTAAAACAAAATATTTGACCAGCAAAGGTGCTGCTTGCTGGGAATGTGTTCTAAGATGTAATCCCCCAACCAAGCAGATGTCCTCTAGTCCACTCCGTGACCAGGTACATTATGGAATTTTCATGGCTGGTGTTTTGGAAATAGGTCACCAGGTCTTTCTTTCAAGGTGCCTCTGGGTGGATTTGAACCAACAATCCTTTGAGTGAACAGCCAAGGGCTTACTTAACCAAAGACTATAGGCAGGCTTTGTTGTTGTTTTTAAGTGCTGTGAAGTTGGTTCCGACTTACGGCTACTCTGTATAGGGTTTCCTAGGAGCAGCTGGTAGGCTTGAACCACTGACCTAGGAGTTCAAACCGACTTTTCAGTCCAGCATGTTAACCCACAGTGCCACACTAGAACTCAACAGGCAGGCATTAGGTGGGAGATCTATTAGGGCGCAACATTCTAAGATGTGTATTTGTTGTCTCTTAAATGTGATACTCCTCGAAAGGCAACATTGTACGTTGTTACATTATCAGGAGAGACCTTCGGAAGCACACCATGCTCAGCACACCATGCTGGAGGCCCAGCGAAAGAAAAACACACTCAATTAGATAGAATGACAGTGTTTGCGACTGTGGGCTCAAACAGAACAGCAACTGTGAGGACGGTGCAGGGCCCACTGGCCAGTGTTTCCTTCTGTTGTCCCTGGGGTCACTGACTATGCGATGGAACCAACTGGACGGCACCTGACAAGTCCTGGTATGGCCCAGTAGGATTAACACTGGACTGCAAAGTCGGTTTGAACCACAAGGTCAGCGGTTCAAATCCACCACTTGCTCCTCAGCAACCCCACAGGGTCTCTGTCACTCAGACCGACTCGACAGCACTCAACAACAACAACAAAGGCAACCCAAAAAACAGCCATCACCAATCGATTCTAATTCATAGAGACACTTGCATACTTTGTAAATCTGTCTTTGGTTTCTTTCCAGCACGTTAGCGCATTACTTTGAACATTTCCAGGGCTCAGCAAAATGTCTCAGTGTGCTTAAGTGCATAACCTTGGCCCTTGAACAGTAAAACGGTTCGATGCTGTCATTTCCAGCCATTCTACATGCCGGTCAGTAAGGAAGCCGCTAGTTTCCCCCGTGACCACTGTCTGCTGGACACAGTGCTAAGTGATTTATGAAGGTCATTTTTGTGTTGTTGTGGTTGTGACTCATAGTGACCCTGTGCACAGCAGAGCGAAACACTGCCTGGTCGTCTGCCATCCTCACCATTATTGCTAGTGCCACCACGGTGCTACTCCGCATTGGGGAGGTGTCATTGTTGTAAATATACCGAAAAACACAGTAGGTTTGGTTTTGTTCTGAACCCACGTTTGAAATGTGGAAGTTGAGCTTCAGAAAAGTCCAAGAACTTGTTCTGGACGCTACAGCTCAAAAAGACGCAGCATCTGAGTTCTGATGTCGTAGCCCACCCCTCAGACAGTCTGCATTGCGCACTTAGGATGCACTTAAGATTTCCAAAAAGTCAGTTTTCAGCCATGTGTAGCTCACACGTGGTACCAGACTTCCAAAGGGTTGACTTTCCATTGAACATTTGACTTTGAGCCCTGCCCGTGGTGGGCACTTGGTATGTGGACAATGGATGCATATCTGAATGTGACGGTCTCAGCCTTCTTCATCACCAGCAGGGACTTGCAATGATCTGTGGAAGGGCCTTGGAGACCCTGTGCCCATTCATTCTCCATAGATTGAGGAGCTTATCTGATGAAGTGGCATGTGCATGTCCCCAAGGCTGGGCACTGAAAGATTGACAGGTATGCTTACTCCACTGTGACACATATATACCCATCTGTCCATGCACTGAGCCAACAGGCAGCATGGGGGTCAAGGCAGGAAACCTGGTCTCACAGTGCGTTAAGCGTTGGACTGCTCACCCACCAGCCGCTCTGCAGGAGAACGATGTGTCAGTCTGCGCCCTTAAGGATTCAAAGACTCCCAGGTCCCATGGAGTAGTTGTGCTCTGCTCTACACGGTTGCTATGTGTTAGAATTAACTCAGCATCAGTGTGCTTGGTTTGGGCTTAGGTTTGAAGGAGCCCTACTGGCACCATGGGTTAAACATCAGGCTTTTCTAGCTGAGAGGTCTGTGGATGAACCCACCAGTTGCTCCAGGGACAGAGATGAGGCAGTCTGCCCCTGTAAGGTGTTCGGTATCCACATCCCTGCACAGCCGCACATCCTTTCCACTGGGCTCTGTAGGGCTGTCCGAGTTGGAATTAATCCAATGACAGTTTGTTTTAAAATATTTTATGGGGTCCAGGGTAGATGAAGAATAAGACATGGCCTGTAACTACAAGGACTCCTAGGGTAAACTGCTGTTTAGTGGTATGGGGACATTGGAGCCAATGGGGTTGGGGAGAGCCTGTAGAATAAAGATGCGTAAATATGACCCCATTTTCTAAAGGAGAATGTTGGCATCTGGGAGAATATGCATTGGCAAGTGTGAGTTTTGCTGCCAGACAACACTCTTGGAGGAATTCTGGAAGGAATATAGTGGGGGCATATTCTGGAAGGAAGTAGTAGTGAAGCTGAGGTCAGCTTGGATTTGGGGGAAACAAGACCAAACACTCAGACTTTTTTGGCATTACTTTTTTTAAAAAATTAATTATTTTTACAATCTGCTTATAGAGACAAATAGGGAGCAATCGACCAGTCAGTCCCACCAAGGTGTCATCGTCCTAGCTGTTCTGAAGTCTCAGTTTTATGGGTTCTGTTTATACATGGCACTGTAGAATCAGCACTAGACTGCGAACCACAAGGTTGGCAGTTCAAACCCACCAGGTACCCCTTGGAAACCCTACATAGGGCCCCTATGAATTGGAACCAACTCCACAGCACTTAACAACAACAACAGTTTATACATGAGACTTCTGATGTGGTGCTCTTGGGTCAGCACTGGGCTCTGAACTACAGGGTTGGCCACGCTATGGAAATCTCATATAGATAGGGTTGCTATGAGTCGGAATCGACTCAAAGGCACTTAGCAACAATAACAAAAATTTATACATAGGTGTCAGCCAAGATGCCTCCTTACAGAAATTGCTCTGTAGAGCAGGAAGATGCTTAAATGTAGCTTAAATTTAGAAAGAGATTCAACTACTGTATCTTTTCAGAATACGGAGCACAACATTAAGCTACGTAAAAATACATTTGAGAGAGGAATCAAATATCCATGTTTGTGTCTCTCTCTTTTTCTCTCACTAGGGGAAAAAAGTATGTAAATGCCGGCAGATTCAGATACGCATTTGGAAACACAGGTGGCCACAAGCAATTAAAAATTTTCGTGGCATTAAGTTACTTTGTTCATGAAATTGGCATTAAGTTCTTAGGTTTATGGGCATCTCCCTCAGGAAAAGGCCGTTGTTAGTACAGAACAAGGGGACACTGAATGGTTTAAAACCAGGAAAGGTGTTTGTCAGGGTTGTATTCTTTCACCATACTGGTTCAGTCTGTATGCTGAGCAAATAGTCTGAGAAGCTGGATCATATGAAGAAGAATATAGCATCAGGATTGGAGGAAGACTCATTAACAACCTGCGCTATGCAGATGATACAACCTTGCTTGCTGAAAGGGAAGAGGATTTCAAATACTGATGAGGATCAAAGACCAGAGCCTTCAGTATGGATTGCAGCTTAGTGTAAAGAAAAAAAAAAAAAAAAAATCCTCACCACTGGACCAATAAACAACATCCTGATCAATGGAGAAAAGAGAGAAGTTGGCAAAGACTTCATTTTGCTTTGATCCACAGTGAACGCTCATGGAAGCAACAGTCAAGAAATCAAACAATGTATTGCATTAGGCAAATCTTCTGCACAAGATCTCTTAGAAGTGTTCAAGAGCCAAGATGTCAGCTTGAGGACTGAGGTGCTCCTGAACCAAGCCATGGTATTTTCAATGGCTTCATATGCATGTGAAAGTTGGGCAATGAATAAATAAGACCATAGAATAATTGATGCATTTGAAATATGGTGTTCTGGTAGTGTAGTGGTTACCAGTTGGTCTGGTAACTTCAAAGTCAGCAGTTCAAAACTTACAGCCATTCCACGGGAGAAGGATGAAGCTATCTGCTCGCATAAAGATTTATAGCCCCGGAAACCCTATGCATGGTCACGATGAGTTGAAACCGGCTCTATGGCATACAACCACCAACCACCATAGACTGCAAGAAGAATGAAAAAAATGTCTGTGTTGGAATAAGCACAGTCAGAATGCTTATTCCAACACATCAGAAGCCAGGATGACGAGACATCATCTCTCATACTTGGGACATATTATTAGGAGGATGAATCCCTGAAAAGGGATGTCATGCCTGGTAAAGTGAAGGGTCAGTGAAAACGAGGGAGACCCCAGTGAGATGGAATGGCACAGTGGCAGTAGCAGTGGGTTAAGCGTAACAATTGTGAGGATGGCCGGACCGGGTGGTGTTTCGTTCTCTTGTGCGCAGGGTCTCTATGAGTCAGAACTTGTTCCGAGGCTCCTATGAACAACAACCCTCAGTCATTCAGATGCCAGGCAAATTTCATTTTTTTGTGGTAATGATGTTTCTGTTTTGGTCCAGAAAACTGGTGTGTGTAGATGAGAAATGCTTAAGCTGTGAGCACCTGGCTAGGACTCAAAGGCTATTTTGGGTCCTGGAAAGCCCAACCCAATCCGCTGACATCGATTACGCCTTAAATAATTCCCAGGGCCGCCATCTTTATGGAAGCCACGTCTTTCTCCTGGGAGGGCCTCATGGGTTAGAACTGTTGACCTTTGGTTTAGCAGTCAAGTGCCTGACCACTGAGCCACTAAAACATATGGCAACCAGGTTGTTCACTGCAAGGTTGGCAGTTCAAACCCACCAGCCGCTCCTAAGGAGAAAGATGAGACTTTCTCCTCCTGTGAAGATTTACAGTCTCATAAACCCTATAGAGGGTCAACTATGAGTCGGGATGGACTCGGTGGTGGTGCTTTGGTCTCATGCTACATTAGGAAACAGAAAGGTCAAATTCCTGACCTTGGATTTCAAAAGCAAAGCGCACATGCTCTGCAAGAGCAAAAGTTCACAGCTGTATGGTTTCCTCTCCCCTTCCTTCTTCCTCTACTAAGTCAGCATTCCTTGTTGGGGGGTCGTGTTAGATGATGATGCCCCATGTCATACAATGATGAATGCACAGGAACTTGGATAGACACTCCGAGATACTTGGAGGAGCCAGTGAAGAGAAGAAGCACGTGCTTGGTGAGAAAGCAGCAGAAAGGCAGGCTGGTCTGTCCCTGTTACCTGGGAGTTCCCCACGTGGTGCTGTGCTGGGAGAATCAGCAACCTCCGCTGGTCAGTTTGCAGCAGTGCAGACGTGTTCCAGGAAGCTCTGTAGACCTGAGATGTCCTTGAGGTCCAGACAAGGGACTGTATAAACTGACCAGAGGGAACCAGGCATGTCCACACAGAGGGCCACATTGCTGCGCTTGTCATCAGAGGGAGCCCTAGTGGCTGTCCTGGCCACCTGAAACCTCTCAGAATTTGGCATGATCCCTGGGATGGGTTTTTGTGGGGGCGGGGTATTGACAGACCTGGGAGTCCCTGAGGGGTTCATGTCTGCTTGGCTGCAAACCTTAAACTAGAAGGTTGGAGCTCACGCAGCAATACCTTGGGACAAAGGGCTGGTGACCTTCTTCCGACAGGCGAGCCCAGAAATGTTTACAGAGGCACCACTAGTGGGTTGAAGTCCATGGCAACTGGAAGTGGTCAGAACCCTTGTTTCACGAGTGGGTGAGGTAGGGATCCAAACAAAAACCAAGTTTCAGTTCCCGACAGTAGCTATTGAACTGATCCTGTTGGTCCCTCATTGAACTTGGGGACTAAATGTATCCCCATCCCAGATGTCCTGTCACCTGAGGGACAAATAGGAACCTGGGTGATGTCACGGTCAGGTGGACCCAGCAGATGGCACACTGTCGGCCCAGTCACCGTCCCTAGCCTGTCCCAGGAGAACATCTGTGACAGCGGCAAGCTGAGAGCACACATGGAGGGCTTGTTCAGACTCTGGAAGAGCAGACGGGTACGTAGGACAACCCAGCTCCTGAGATAATGGGGCGCACGCTGCATGCCAGGCTGAGTCCACAACTACCAACGTGGGAGGTACAAGCAAGAGAAGTCTGATGCAAGAAGACAGGCTGCGTGTGCAAATGCCCTGAACGTAAGTCAGCCGAAATGTAGGGCTGTCAACAGAGGCAACACACACACCGAACCAGCACACGAGCTTTGAACCTGCCAGTCCTTCGGTCCTTACACCTGTACAACTCAAACCCAAAACACAGAAAAGAACCAGTGGCTGTCGAGTCCACGGAGAGGACTGTAGGACAGAGTGTAAGTGCCCATGGGGTTTCCAAGGTTGCCATCTTCACAGAAACCTGGTGTTTGCGGTTCTTTTTATACACACTACCACTCAGGGAGCACCCTTCCAAAAGTTGCTTAGGGTGGGGAGAAGGAGAGCTACACTTCAGTCCCTCTGCTCACTCAGATCAAGCCAGAACATCAGAACTCGATGAAGTCTCTCTGTAAACTCTCCACATTGAATTACACCAAAGAGCTAGGTTATGAGGGAGCCTTGCTGGGTTAAGTTCTTGACTGCTAACTGGAAGGTGGGCAGTTCTAACGTACCAGCTGCTGCCTAAGAGAACGATGTGACAGTAAATATGGCTGCCTCAGAAACCCTACTTTGTCCTGTAGGGGCGCTGTGAGTTGGAGTCAACTGAATTGTTGTTAAGTGCCATCCAGTCGGTTCCCTGTATAGGGTTTCCAAGGAGCAGCTGGTGGGCTTGAACCACCGACCTTGTGGTTCAAGGAGACTTTGCAGGTCAGCACATTAACCCACAGCGCCATGCCATAGCAGTGGGTTTATCCAGAGAAGGATCCTCGTGGTGAAATGATCTCAACATCGGGATATCAGACAATGTCTGCGGCATTCAAGAAACAGCCATAAGTAAATGTGTTGAAAAACATTTTCTCTTCAAAGACAGACTTCCTTTCTAAGACCTGAGAGAAAATTTCCCACCAAGAGGGTGGGGAGAGCTGCATGTACCCCGAGAAACTGTTAATATTCTCTCCTGTGGCTGCTGAGAGATTCAGAAATGATGATACGTTTGTGTTTGCTTCGACGCCTCTGACTCTGCGCAGTCACTTTCTGTAAGTGGAAGGATGGAAGGAAGGCATGTTGAGAACCAGCTCGGCACCCCTGGCTTCACTCTCTCCTCTGCCCTGGTCTTCTCGCTCTCCTGTTTGCTTACCTGGTTATTTTTTCCTCTAGAGTTTATTTTTCGGGTAACTACTTCAGGTTATTTTGGAAATGAGAGTGAAGGAAAAATCATTCCTCTCCCTACTTACCCAAAGATGAATGCTGCATGTTTTGATGTATTTCACTCTCGTTGTATTTCTATGAATTTTTTTAAACGTTTTGTTCACACTGTATATATAGTACTTATAATTCTGTTTCCAATGCTTCTCAGCTCTGTTTATGTAAACATTTCATCGTGTTTTAAAAATGTTTTGTGCATGTGATTTTTGATGGATGTACCAAGTTCTCCAGTGTCTATGCACTGTACTGTAAACCTTTCTGCGGTATCTGGGTAATTATATAAGATCTCATTTTCCCTTCCAACACCCATCTGTCGAGTGTGTACTGCAGTGGTTCTTGTGATGCTGTGATGCTGGAAGCTGTACCACCAGCATTTCAAATACCAGGAGGATCGCCCAGGGTGGGCAGGTTCCAGGAGAGATTCCAGACTAAGAGAGACTAGGAAGAAAGGCCTGGTGAACTAATTCTGAAAATTAACCACCAAGAACCCCATGGATCACAGGAGAGCACTGTCCAGTACAATGCTAGAAGGTGAGCCCACCAGGTGGACAGGCTCCCAAAGCACACTGTGACCCTCACAGTGGACTTGAGCAGGCCAGTCTGTTGTGGTGAGGATGAGCAGAATCAGACAACCTTGTGTTCTGTCGTACACTGGGCATCATCGGCAACTAACAACAACTGTCTTAAGGAAATAGAGAAATGAGTATCTTTGTGCATCATTTCTGTTTTCGGTTACTTCCTTGGATAGATGCACAGACCCTTAATTACTGGGTCTAAGAGAATGAGTGATTTGAATTATGGCACGGGCAAGAATAATGAATCTACCATGGATCACCAAAAGAATAAGCAAGTCTGTGTTGGAAGAAGTACAGCCAGGATTCTCCCTTAGAAACCAGGATGGCGAGACGTCATCGCGTGTACTTTGTACATCCCACCAGGAGGGACCCGTCTCTGGAGGAAGACATCATACTTGGAAAAGTAGATGGTCATCAAAAAACAAAGAAAGACTCTCACCAAGATGGATTGACAGCAGCTGTAACAGTGAGTCAGACACAACAATGATTGTGAGGATGGCTCAGGACCAGGCAGCGCTTCCTCATGTTATATGCAGGGTCACTATGAGTCAGAACTGACTCAACAGCCCCTACCAACCACAGCCAAATTCTCTTCTAACGCCCAGTGCTTACCCCAGGCATCAGCAGGACGTGTGAGTATCGGTGTGACCAGATAGTCAAGCTCTCAGGGATGGACGCATCTGTCACCAGCGGCACCTGCCGAATGCCTCGATGCCCTTGGAAGGGTTCAGAACACTCCACAAAGGGAGTTGTTGCCCTTAGATGCCGTGAGTTTTTGGTCTCGGTGGGGAGTTGTTGCCCTTAGATGCCGTGAGTTTTCAGTCTTGGTGGGGAGTTGTTGCCCTTAGATGCCGTGAGTTTTCCGTCTTGTTGGGGAGTTGTTGCCCTTAGATGCTGTGAGTTTTCAGTCTTGGTGGGGAGTTGTTGCCCTTAGATGCCGTGAGTTTTCCGTCTTGGTGGGGAGTTGTTGCCCTTAGATGCCGTGAGTTTTTGGTCTTGGTGGGGAGTTGTTGCCCTTAGATGCCGTGAGTTTTCAGTCTTGGTGGTCTGTTTTCCTCACTTGCAGACACTGTGTCATTCTGTCTTGTTGAGGGTCTTCCTCTTTTTCATGGACCTTCCAGTTTATGTTAAATCTCTTGGTTGCTAACTGAGTGGTTCAAAGCCATCAGCACTGTGTGGGAGAAAGATGACATTTCACACCAGCTCCTGTAAAGATTTACAACCTCAGACACAGTTCTACAAGCTCGCTGTGAGTTGGAATCTGCTTAATGGTAATGAGTTTAGTTTTGGTTACTAAGGGTGATATCTTCTCCAGGGACTGGTCCATCTTGATAGCATGTGCAAAGCAGCTGAGATGAGGTCCCGCCATTCTCATGTCTAAGGAGCACTGTTGTTGTTAGCTGCCATTGAGTGGGTACGACTCATAAAGACCCTAGGCACAACAGAACGAAACACTGCCCCATCCTGGGTTAGCCTCATGATAATTGCCACGCTTGAGCCCATTGATGCTGCCACTTGGCCAATCCATCTCGCTGGGTGTCTTCCTCTTTTTCTCTGACTCTCCACCTTACCAAGCATTATGTCCTTCTCCAGTGATTGGTCCCTCCTGACAATATGTCCAAAGTATGAGAGAGAAAGTTTGGCCATCTTGGCCTCTAAGGAGCACTCTGGCTGCACTTCTTCCAACATGGATCTATTGGTTCTATGGGTAGCCCATGGCACTTTCAATATTCTCCTCCAACACCTTAACTCAAATGCATCAATTCTTCTATGGTCTTCCTTATTCACTGTCCAACTTTCACATGCATATGAGGTTATTGAAAATACCATGGCTTGGGTCAGGCGCACCTTAGTCCTCAAGCTGACAACTTTGCTCTTCAACACTTTAAAAAGGTCTGTGCAGCAGATTTGCCTAATGCAATATGTCATTTGATTTCTTGACTGCTGCTTCCATGAGTGTTGATAGTTGATCCAAGAAGAATGAAATCCTTGACAACTTCAATCTTTTCTCCGTTGATAAGAATGTTGTTTATTGGTCCAGTGGTGAGGATTTTTGTTTTCTTTACATTGAGGTGCAATCCATACCGAAGGCTGTGCTCTTTGATCTTCATCAGTAAATGTTTTAAGTCTTCTTCACTTTCAGCAAGCAAGGTTGTATCATCTGCATATCACAGGTTGTTAATGAGTCTTCCTCCAATCCTGATGCCACGTTTTTCTTCATAGAACCCAGTTTCTCAGATTATTTGCTCAGCATACAGGTTGATTAAGTATAGTGAGAGACTACAACCCTGTCATACACCTTTCTTAATTTTAAACCATCCAGTGTTCCCATGTTCTGTTCAAAGCTCTTTTCTATGCACTGTGTGCCCTCCCTGAATTGGTTGCTGATAACAGACTCCACTGTGACAAAGAGGGTTGCCCATATTGTGTGGGGTGGTGCACAGGGGCGGCACAAACAGCCAGCAGACACACCCAGTCACACTGCACCCTGCTGTCTTATATCACCTGTCTTCCAGCACCTATGTCACCAGGGCTGGCCACCACACCTGCAAGCAGGGCTACCCTAAAATAATTGAGCACATAACCACAACCCCATGTTCCATGTCCACAGTCCAAGTGACAAAGAGTGCGTCTGCCCATCAGCTTCTCAGCAAGAGATCGATTCCTGCATAGCTGGTCTCTAGACCTTGAGTGTCTTGAACTCAATTTGCCATACCACAAGGGAAACAGAGTGGGTGAGAAATGTCCCCACGCACAGAAGTTCTCCTCGTCGCATGCATCTGGGGTGCTATTGATGGTGTTAGTAGTAATGCTGGAGAACTCACTCGTGATTTTCTCTCCACAAGTGAGAGATACGAAGGAAGAAGGGACCCTGGGTTTGTGTTTCATGCACCCCCTTTCACAGTGCTGGATAAGTAAGAAAGCAGTAGCTGCTTTGACTTTTCTTTTCCCTAGTTATTTTAAGTTTTTAAAATGGTCCTCATGCTTCTTAGAATAGGAGACCTCCAAGGACAGCTTTTATGCCACATCTGACCATTCCGTGAGTCTCCAAAGTAACAAGCCTGGCTTCAGTGGTGTGGCACTGTGGCTGCAAAGTTATTTGAACTGCAAGGTTGGTGGTTCAAGCTCACCAGCTGTTCTTTGGAAACCCTATACAGGGTCGCTGTGGGTCAGAATCGACTCAACGGCACTTAACAACAACAGGGGAAAAAAAGGAGTCTTGGTGATACAGTGGTTAAAGCATTTGGCTGTCAACCCCAAGGTTGGCAGTGTGAACCCACCAGTTGCTCTGTGGGAGAAAGATGTGCCAATGTGCTTCTGCAAAGATGACAGCCTTGGGAAGTCTCTAGGAAAGCTATGCCCTGTCTACATAATTCCTGTGAGTAAGGGGTAGTAAAAATGAAACTCAAAGCAGGGCTTCGTCATGAAGATCACTGGAATATGAACCAATGCGTATGAAAATGCCCAAGAGACTAGATCCAATGGAAGACTTCTACCTGACTTTTATTTATTTAAGGGAGATGGATCAATTAGATTATGTTTTGGTTTCAGGTACAAACAAAAGAAATGGACAATCCGAACTTCTCTGTGGGTCCGGGAAGTTGTCGTTAGGTGCCTTAGAGTCCGTTCCCACAACAGAAAGAAATGCTGCCCGGTCCTACGCTGTCCTCACAGTCACTGTTTGAGCCCATTGCTGCTGCCGCCATGCCAGTCCATCTTGTTGGATGTTTCCCTCTTTTTTGCTGACCCTCCACTTTACCAACAATGATATCCTTCTCCAGAGCCTAGTCTCTCCTGAGACCATGTCCAACGGACAAGAGAAGAAGGTTCATCACTCCCTCTTCTAAGGAGCATTTTGGCTGTACTTCTTCCAAGACAGTTATGTTTCTTTTTCTGAAAGCCTATGGCACTTCCATTATTCTTAGCATGAAATTCACTGGTGCTTCAAACTCTTCCTTATTCAATGTCCAACTTTCACATGCATATAAGGCAGTTGAAAATACCATGGCTTGGGGCAGGTGCTGTCTTTGCTCTTGAACACTTTAAAGAGGTCTTGCACAGCAGATTTGCTTAATGGCAGTGCATCATTTAATTTCTTAACTGCTGCTTCCATGAGCCTTGGACTTCTAAACGAAAGGTCAGCAGTTTGAATCCACTATCCATTCCGTTGGAGAAAGATGAGGTTTTCTGCTCCTGTAAAGATTTGCAGCTTTGGAAACCCTGTGCAGGGTCACTATGAGTTGGAATTGATTCAACAGCACATAGAAACAGTAGCTTCCAAGAGCATTTGTGTATCCAAGCAAAGGGAAGTCTTTGACAATTTCAATCTTTTCTTCATGTATCAGGTAGTTATTTACTGGTCCAGTGGTGAGGATCTTTGTTTTCTTGTCATTGAGGTGCAATACATACTAAAGACTGTAGTCTTTGATCTTCATCGTTAAATATTCCAAGTCCTTGTCACTTCCAGCAAGCAAGGTTGTATCATCTGCCTATCACAGGTGGTTAATGAGTCTCACTCCAATCATGCCCTGTTTTTCTCCATACAGTCCAGCTTCTCGGGTTATGTGATAAGTATGGTGAAAGGATAGAACCCTGATTTTAAACCATTTGGTTTTCCCATCTTCCTCAAGAACACCGTTTTTCTCAGTGTTACCCACTTTGTTATGATCCACACAGTCGAAAACCTTTGCATAGTCAGTAAAGTACAAGTAAACATTTTTCTGGTATTCTCTACTTCTGGCCAAGATCCATCTGAAGCCAGCAATGATACCCTTAATTCTGTGTTCCTTTCTGAATATGGCTAGAATTTCTGATGACATACTACTACAACTGGTTTTGAATTCTCTTTAGCAAAATTGTACTTGCATGTGTTCTTAATGCTACTGTTCCATGATTTCTGCATCCCATTGGGTCATCTTTCTTTGGGATACACACAAATATGGATTTCTTCCGATGGGTTGGCCAGGTAACTGTTTTCCAATTTCTTGACATATACGAGTGGGTACCTACAGTACTGCATCAGTTTGTTGAAACATTTTCGTTGGTATTCTTGTCAATTCTTGGAGTCTTGTTTTTCACCATTGACTTCAGTTCTGTCTGGATTTCTTCCTTCAATACCATAACTTATTGATCATATGCTACCTCTTGATATAGTTGAGCATCAACCAATTCTTTCTGGTACAATGACTCTCTGTATGCCTTCCATCTTCTTTAGAGGCTGCCTGCATCATTCAATATTTTGCCCATAGAATTCTTTAACATTGCATCCTAACGCTTGATTTTTTTCCTTCAGTTCTTTCAGCTTGAGTAATGCTGAGTATGTTCTTTCCTTTTGGTTTTCTAACTCCAGGTCTGCACACATTTCATTGCACTACTTGACTTTTTCTGTTCAGTTCTTTTGCATCCCCATTTCTTTCCGTTTCTTTAGTTTCTCTACATTCCACAACGAGTTTCGGAGTCTTCTGACATCCTTTTAGTCTTTTCTTTCTTTCCTGTTTTTGATTTCTTGTTTTAATGATCTTTTGCTTTCTTTCTATATAATGTTCTGGACGTAATCCCACCTACTCTTCTGGTCTTCGGTCATTAGTGTCTCAAGCATCAAATCTGTTCTTGAGATACCCTTTAACGTCAGGTAGAACATACTCATGGTCACATTTTGGCTCTTGTACTTTTTTTTTTTTTCATTTTCTTCAGTTTCAGCCTAAACTTGCATATGAGCAATTGATGATCTGTTCCATATTCGGCCCTTGGTCTTATCTTGGCTGATGATATTGTACCTTCCCACAGATGTAGTTAGTCTGATTCCTGTGTATCCCATCTGGCAAGATCAAGGTGTCTAGGCACCTTTTATGTTGTTGAAAAGTAGTATTTGCAAAGAAGAGGTTGTCAGTCTGGCAAAATTCCATCACACAATTTTCAGCATCATTTCTATCACAAAGACCGTATTTTATAACTATTGATCCTTCCTCTTTGTTTCCAACTTTTGCATTCCAATCACCAGTAAGTATCAATCCCATCTTGATTGCATGTTTGATCAATTTCAGACAGGAGAAGTTGGTAGATAGAATTCTTCAGTTTCATCATCAGTGGCTTCAGTGGTTGGTGTGTGTGTGAATTTGAATAATGTTGGTATTGACTAGTTTTCCTTGTAGGCATAGGGTTATTGTCCCATTACAGATAGCATTGTACTTAAAGATCAATCTTGAAATGTTCTTTTTGATGATGAATGTGACACCACTTTGTCCCTCTTTTAAGCAAGATGCTGCTCTGGCTCAGAGTTAGAGCACTATAACCCTCATTCCAGAGATTAATAGCACATTTCTTTCAATGATTTCTTCAGAGCCCTTTTAGGTGTGTCTCATATAGGCTCACACGGGTCCATGAACCCTCTGAGAACCAATTGCTATGCTCAGGAGGATGGAATAGACAGACTGGCCTGGTGTAGGCAGTGGATGCCTCATTCGGTGCCTGGACACATGTAAATCATGTGATTTGAGAATGTTAACGGGGATCTTCCAAATTAATGTAGGGTAGTCAACAACTCGATGGCACCTGACAACAACAACAACAACAGTCAACACACAGGCATGCTGGTGGTACAATACTTCAGCACTTGGGTGCTAACCAAAACACTTGGTAGTTTGAGCCCACACAGCGGCTCTGCAGGATGGAAGACCTGGCAGTCTGCTTCAGTAAAAGGTTGTTGTTGTCAAGTGTTGTTGAGTCAGTTCTGACCCATAGCGACCCTACATAGGGTTTCCAAGGAGCTACTGGTGAGCTTGAACCGCCGACCTTGTGGTGCAAACCCACACTGCACTCCAGCGCATTAGCCCGCAGCACCACACCAGAGCCCAGGAAATCCTACAGGAGGTTCACATCTGTCATATGTGGTTTCCATGAGTTGGAATCAACTTGTCGACACCCAGTAACAACAACAATATCAAAAAGGGGGCAACAAACAAGCAGCATGCCACTCTGAGGGTCTTTGCATTCTTATGTGTAATTTTTAAACATGTGTTTTATTTTCTCTACTGTTTAATCTGGAGAAGGACGTTGTGTGTAGACAGGGTTGACAACCCTCAGTCTAGAATTTTGTGCTCTGATCATTTACCCTTTGTGAGTTTGCTTAAATGTAACGTAAGCCTTTGTTTTCCGAGATTGTAATTGCTGAGTTCTTAATTAGATGCAAAACCCATGCATGAGGAGAACCACTGTTAGGAGTAAATATTTGCTTTGCGTGCAGTTAAAAGCAGGCAGGCATCAGGATGCACGGTACCTTGTTTTACAAGTGTTAGTGTTTTGAAACATAACATGAGTGGCATTATTGAGAGGGAGCGAGAACATCTCAAATAATATTACTGCCATCTTCACGTGACCCATGTGAACCATCGAAGGGAAATCAGTGGATTTTTTGTGCAGAGACACAGAAGAGCCTCTTATAAACTCATTCTGCCTTATCCCTCTAAGTTCTGGGAAAGTGAGTGTTCTGCTTGGTTTCCTTCACTACGTGGTACACATTAGGAAGGTCAGCTTTTGCCTATATTGTTGTTGTTGTTAAGTGCTATCAAGTTAGTTCCAACTCAGTGACCCTATATAGGGTTTCCAAGGAGCGGCTGGTGAGTTTGAACCACTGATCTTGTGGTTCAAACTGACCTTGAAGTTGAGTGCTTATCCTACGGAACCACACCAGTACACATTAGGGAGTTGACTTTCCCCTGTGGTTCCCATAAATGAAAATCTTAAAATAATGAGGACACACCATTTCGAAGACGTTCTAGTATCATGGATAACCGGTGAAAATATTTCATCTTTGAAACGGACGCATGTTTGCATTTTACATTTGGGTTGGCTTGGTGGTGGTACTGATTGTGTGCCACCGAGTCGGCTGTTACTCATAGTGACCCTGTATAGGGTTTCTGAGGCTGTGAATCTTTATGGGACAGAAAGCCTCATCTTCCTCCCGAGGAGCCACTGGTAGATTCAAACTGCTGACCTTGCGCTTAGCAGCCCAGCTCGTAAATCCCTATGCTGCTCAGGTTCCTTACGTTGTCGTCAGCTTCTCAACACAGACCCAGTAAGGTAGAGAGATATTTAGAAAGATAGATGAGGATTGATTGATTGAATTTTTGAGTACTGACTCATATGATTATTTGTTGTGGTTGTTGTTAAGTGCCATCTGTCAGTTCTGACCCATAGTGACCCTATGTAGGGTTTCCGAAGAGCCACTGATGAGTTCTGGTTCAAACCAACCTTGCAGTCCAGCGTATAACTCCACAGTACCACATGGGGGCTGCTAAATCCAGAATCTGTAGATCAGGTGAAAGACTGGAGATTCCTACAGGCATTAAGAGAGGGAGAGACATTCTGGAATGATGTCTGTTTATAGTCTGGAGGCCACATGCACCCTGGGAAAACCGCTGTCTGCTCTGACAGCCTTCTGCTGATTGTGTGAGGCCCACCATGCTGTGTGTGTGGGACCCGGATGACTCCAGGCCCACTGATTTAATGGTGTGAAAGGTCTCCAGAGTAGCATTGGATGCTTGTCTGACCAGACACAAACAAGTGACCCACATGCCACATTTTTACTGTCCTGAAGTCATTTTCACAGAGCAGCTTTTCATATGACTTAACTGTTGCTCTTTTGAACTTTGAATTTCAGAGCAGGCTCTGTGAACATGAAGGCCCTCATTTGTAGGCTGCATTGCAGTGTGTATGTCTTCAGGAGACAGATAAGAAAAGCATTTTTGCCCTCCACTTTGATGTCAGAGGTGTAGGTTGGACGGACAGGTACTATCAGTTGGTAAACTGGTGCTTGCCCAAGCCTTTTATGGGGCTCAAGACCAGGAGTCAGACCACAGTGCAATTGACAATAAACAAGTACACAACAAAAGTATATGTGTGTGTATATATACATATGTGGGCAGGCATCAGGATGTGTGCAGTCCTGGTGTGGCACTGTAGGGTCAGCAGTGGACTGGAAACCACAAGGTTGGTAGTTCAAACCCACCAGCTGCTTCTCGGAAATACTATACAGGGTCACTGTGAGTCAGAACTGACACGACGGCACTTCACGACAACATCATGTCTGTACATCTGGGGCCCTGGTAGCATTGGAGTTAAAGACTCGGTTGTTAATCGAAAGGTCAGCAGTTCGAATCCATCAGCCGCTCTACAGGAGAACCCTGAAGATGCCTGTTTCCATAGAGACCACCGCCTCAGAAGCGACAGGAAGTAGTGGGTTGCTTTTGAATGATAAACATGGCACATACGAAACATTCCTTCTTAGGGTGACCTTCCAAATGAAGCTCTTACAAGCCAAACAACACACATAAGTTACACCCTTGAATAGATACTTTAAAAATAAGACATACATTTTGTGGAAAGGGTGCTCTTACAGAGCCATGCTGTTGTGTCAGAGTTTTGAAATCAGAGGTTTGAGTAAAAGTATGTGTGGCTTTTCCTGCTTCTCTCGAAACGTGGGTCTCTGGGTGATGCTTTCATCAGATAGATGACCCTGAGGCACCCCAGAACTTAGGGTGACACGGGTTCTCACCTGGTTCCAGTTGTGACAAGGGCCTTGGTCTACAGGCATGCCTCCTATTACTGTGTTATGCTTAACTGCGTGTTGGAGATGCTGCGGTTTTTTACACATGGAAGGTTTGTGGCAACCCTGCCATCAGCAAGTCTGTTGGTGCCATATCTCCACAGCGTGTGCCCACTGCGTGCTACACCTTGGACATTCTCACAGCAGGTCACACTTCTTCCTGCCATTCCACACCTAGCAGATGCGAGACGCATGCCAGCGTAATGTGTCTGAGCGTGGCTGTCACTGTTGCTGCTGCCAAGAGCTGACTCATAGTGATTCTGTATAGCGTTTCCAGAGTGGCTGGGAAGTTTGGACGGCAGACCACGCAGTTAGCAGTCCAGTGCTTATCCTACAACACCACCCCAGGCCCCCTGTGCTCTGGGAAACCAAGAATTCCTTGTGACTCTCTGTATTGTGATGTTTGATTAGCTGCAGTGGTCTGGAGTGAACTCCGTACCTCTGAGGGACTGTGACTTTTATATTTATAGTTAGCTTCCTGCATCCAGGTCTATTTGCAAAGCAAGGGAATGAAACATCCACAGGAGCGCCCCGAGGTCTCCACTTGAAGGACGCTGCTCATTTCCACGGCCTCCCTGGCCCCTGAGGCTGGGTGAATTTGCTCTTCCTGCTGTGTAATGTTTGTCTTTAATTTCAGGGAGCCACTTGATTCTGTTTAATGACTCCTCTTCCTTTATGTAAACACTGTCCTTTACGTCCCACTGTATGAATGGAGTGGTAATGGGAAAATCTCCCAAGCAGTGTTTGATGGGGATCTGTGAAATGGAAGACGCTTCCAGAGCTTTGAATCCTACATTTATTCTACCTTCATCTTGATCCAGGTTCATGCACAAGTGTCGCTGTCTGTGACATTAACACAGACAAAACAATGCCTTTTTTTTTTTTTCCTGGTAAAAATAGATACTGCACAACATTTACCAACTCAGCATAATTTACAGGTGCAATTTAATGACGTTGACTCTCACTGTATTGTACCCATTGCCAAATTTTCCATCACAAATAGCAGACACTCGGCGTCCTAGCCAAGGGTCCCTCTTCCCTCCCTGCTCCAGCCCTCCCCTTCTCCTGCCATATGCCTAGGCGTGTAGGTGTTCCCCGCCCCCCGCCATATGCCTAGGTGTGTAAGTGCCCTCCACCATATGCCTAGGTGTGTAAATGCCCCCCACCCCTACCATATGCCTAGGCGTGTAAGTGCCCCCTGCCATATGCCTAGGTGTGTAAGTGCCCCCCCCACCATATATCTAGGTGTGTAAGTGATCCCCCCTCCCCCGCCATATGCCTAGGCATGTAAGTGGATTACTCAGCATTTGCCCTTTTGTGACTGGCTGGCTTCACCCAGTAAACTGTGCTCATGGTTCATGCATGCTGTGGCATATATCAGCGTGTTGTTTCTCTCCATGGCTGAGTAACACTCCACTGTAAAGTGGAGGATTAGCAGGGAAGAGGAGGACCTCCAACAAGATGCATGAACACGGTGGCTGGAATTATGGGCTCAACCACAGCAGTTGTGAGGATGACCCAGGACTGAGCAGTGTTTCATTCCGCTGTGCACGGGATCAGAACCGCCTCAACTACATGTAACAGGTCCCACTGACACGCATACTACACTTTAATACAACCCTCCTTGAGCTTTAGGAAGCCATTGCTCATGCATGTACCTCTTGCTGTGAATCATTTCTCCAAGGTGTCGAAAACTCTAGAATCCCCCCAAATCATTAGTTTCTTGTACCAAAGCTGCCATAGCCCAGTAAGAGATGCGTTTCCTACAACATTTATTTAGAAATATATGTTAAAGTGTGTGACACGCTTAAGGTTATTTTGATTGCACAACAATCATAATTGTAATAATTTCAGCTTGAAGAAAGATGTGAATACTCAGACTGAGAAGAATTTTTTTAAAAAGTTTAATTTATAGATGGCTCAGGGGATCTTCAAAAAGTTTGTGGAAACGATTTTATAAAAGATGGAATTTTTTCCAGGAACACTTTTGATGCGCCCTTGTATGTACATGTTTGTATACACATGTTTTTGTTGTTGTGGAGTTGGCCCCGACTAACAGTGTCTGGTTTTATGTACAACGGAACCAAGAGTGACCGGTCCGATACCATCTTCATGACTTGGTCTGTTTGAGTCTGTCTGGTGTGACTGTTAGAACACTTATCTCACGGAGTGTTGACCCTCTACTTTATCAAACACGGGGTCGTTTCCAGGGAATGGTCTTTCCTGATTGTGTGTCCAAAGTAAGAGAGCGGAAGTCTTGCCATTCTTGCTTCTAAAGAGCCTTCTGGTTGCATATCTTCTAAGACTGATTTGCTCACTCTTCTGACAGTCCGCTCCTCACCAACACCACAGTTCAAACTTCTTGTTAGAATGTATCATAGGGTGATGACTGCGTGACTTTTAAGGATAAGATTCTGTGAGGGAATTGAAATGGTAATATAAGTTGAAGGGGGGAAAGGAACAATGTAACATTTCTAATAATGAAGAATTTTTCTTGTATATTATAAATGGATGGCGGTGGGTGTCAAGTCATTCTGTTATTTATATTCCAATGGATACATTTAAAAGAGTGATGTAACCATTTAATTTTAAAATGTCAAGATTTACAATACACCAGAAACTTCATCCTTAGCAACTGATGGAAAATACTAGCTATCAATTTAGAAATGTGCCCGTGGGCACAGAGTTTTAGAAGTCTTCTGGCAAGAGCTGCAGGGGTTGGTAGGCCACAGAGCTTCGACTAGTAGCTCTCAGTGTTGGCTTCGATGTAATACCTGCAGTCTTGAACTCTGGACCCGGCCACACAGTGAACACCAGGGCTGACCTAGGCAGTGGTGTCTGTATGGTCCAGGATGATTCCAGTGTGCACCGGAGGTGGAGAGCCCGGGAGGCAGGCCATCAGAGGAAGGGTTCTGTCCATGGACAGAGCAGGTCAAGGCAGTTCTGAGCCCTGGCTGCACATGAGAACAACATGAGAAATGCATATGAAACTCCCCTTGTCCCGGCCGACCCTGGGGATGAGGCAGGTGTGGTACCAGATCACCGCAGTGAAGCGAATAGCGCAATAAAGGGAGCGCCATGGAGGTTTGCATTTCCCCATGCCTGTCCAAGTATGGTACCGCTATCCTGTGCAGTGTACAAGTGTGAGATGAAGACATTTGAATGCGGTGAGAGAGACCAAAATGGAGCAGAGACACACAGTAGCACATGCTGTTGGAAAGACCGTGCCAATTGACTTGGTGGATGCAGGGTTGCCGCAAACCTTCCCTTTGTCCACAACAAACAAACAGTATCTTCAGAGCTAGGTGCATGGAAGTACCTTAAAACCAGGTGTGCCTGGATTCCCTGAATAAATTCCACTTGATCCTGGTGTTTCCATTCTCTCTCTATATTACATTGATGAGGACTTTTGAGTCTGTATTCTGAGAAATATTGGTGTATAGTCTTTGGTGGAATCCTGGCTGCAAGGTCGTTTTGAACTGCTAGGTTGGTGGTTCAAGCTCAGCTGCTTCTCCTCAGAAGCCTTACACAGGGTCACTATGGGCTGGAACTGACCTGACGGTACTCAACAACCAAGTGTTTTGTTTTGCTTCTTTGTCCATTCTGGTTTTTCTATCAGGATAATACTAGCTTCATACAATGAGATGGGGAGTGCTTCCTCTTATTCTGTTGTCTGGGAGAGAAATACATTTGGTGCTAACTCTTCTTTAAAGGTTTGATTTAAATCATCCAGTTAAACCATCTGAGTAGGAATATTTAATCATTGTTTTCGTCATTCAGCACCCTTGAGTTGGTTCCGACTCATAGTGACCCTGTGCACAACTGAACAAAACGCTTCCCGGTCCAGTACCGCCCTCAGAATTCTTGATACACTTGAGCCTACTGCTGCCACTGGGCCAATCCTGCTTGTGGGGGATATTCTTCCTTTTCACTGACTTCACCAAACTTTTAAAGTACAAATCAAATTCCTTTACTAGTTGTAATACTCTTCAGTTTATCTATCTCTGATCAGGTAGCAATTTGTGGTTTTGAGGAATTGGTCCATTTCCCCCCCTGAAATCTCCAATGTATGACTGTAATGGTCACAATATTACTACATTAGTCTTATCATGTGTGTAGGATTTGCAGTGGTGTTCCCGGCTTCATTCCTGTCATGAGTAGTAGTATGTTGTTGTTGTTGTTGTTAAGTGCTGTCAAGTTGGTTCCAACCCATAGTGACCCTGTACAGGGTTTCTGAGCAGAGGCTGATGAGCTTGAACTGCCAACCTTGCAGTTCAAACTGACTTTGCAGTCCAGCACTTTAACCCACAGCGCCACAGTTTTTCCCTTGTTTTCTTGGTCAGTCTGGCTGCAGATTTATTTACTTTGTCTGTTCTTTCAAAGAGCCAGCTTTGGGTTTCATTGACTTTCGTCTTTTTTTTTTTTTTAATTGCATCTCTAATCTTTGTTTCCTTCTATGGCCTTCTTTCTAATATAAGCAAACTATACATTTTGTCTTCAGATTCTCTCTGTCTCTTGTCTCCTCTTAGGACTCCAGCCCCATGGTAAGTTAGATTGTCTAATGTCACCACACAGGTTTCAGAAACTGCTCTGTGTTCTTCCTCCTCAGGGATTCAGTTTCTATCATGGCTGTGACTAATTTCATTTCTGGGATGCTTTCAGTCAGCTGATAAGCAGGTGGTTTCATAGATGTGTGGGGAAAGCCGCTGATCCAGATGCTGAGGCTTTCCCCAGTGAGGGCATGTAATGTGGCACCTGGGGTCTGACTAGGAAAACAGAAAGCATTTCAAACATTATCAGCACAGAGGATTGAATTAAAGGAATTGAGAACCAACCTGGAAGCCAGGGTATGCGGCCACAAGCCAGAGCAGGAAGCCCTCACAGGGATGAAGGAACCAAGGCAGGAAATCCAGAAGTCAGAACTCAGAGAAATGCAGCTCCATCCACGAAGGCTATGGGCCTAGCGTAAGGCGCAGACTCCTGGATCCCTATCCTCCATTTTCCACCAGGGCTGTCCAGTTGCTGAGCAGGCTTAACACCTGCTGAGCAGGGATCCTGGGACGCAGAACCTCTAGGGGTAAGACCATTTTTGATGCAAAAGACAACCTGAGATGGCCAAGGAGAGGCTGTGAGGTGCCCACCATCCTGGACCCGCAGACCACCCTGTCACCTCTTAAATAGTGGGGCAGTGGGGCAGCTCTGGTTTTCCATGTGGGAGACTGGATTCCATCCCTGCCGGTGAACCCCGTCTGCCTGTGGAGGCTTGTGGGTCGTTGTGATGCGAAACAGTTTCTGTGGGGCTTCCAGACTAACGCAGATGAGAACAGAATTCCTGGTCATCTATTTCTGAACCCCAGTCACTGAAAACCCTGTGGACCCACCAGCAACCATGAGAATGGTACAGGACGGGGCAGTGTTCCCTTCCATTGTGTACAGGAGCTGATTTGATAACAGCTAACAACCACAACCACAACCACATCCAAATCCACATCCACAACCACATCCACAACCACAACCACAACCACAACCACAACCACAACCACATCCACAACCACAACCACAACTACATCCACAACCACATCCACAACCACATCCACATCCACAACCACATCCACAACCATAACCACATCCACATCCACACACAACCACAACCACAACCACCACAACCACAACCACATCCACAACCACAACCACATCCACAAGCACAACCACAACCACAACCACATCCACAAGCACAACCACATCCACAACCACAACCACATCCACAACCACAACCACATCCACAACCACAACCACATCCACAACCACAACCACAACCACATCCACAACCACATCCACATCCACAAGCACAACCACAACCACATCCACAAGCACAACCACATCCACAACCACAACCACAACCGCAACCACAACCACAACCACATCCACAATCACATCCACAAGCACAACCAAATCCACATCCACAACCACATCCACATCCACAACCACATACACATCCACAACCACAACCACATCCACATCCACAACCACAAACACAACCACATCCACAACCACAACCAAATCCACATCCACATCCACAACCACAACCACATACACAACCACATCCACATCCACAACCACAACCACAACCACAACCACATCCACAACCACAACCACAAGCACAACCACATCCACATCCACAACCACAACCACATACACATCCACAACCACAACCACATACACAACCACAACCACAACCACAACCACATCCACATCCACTACCACAACCACAACCACATACACAACCACATCCACATCCACAACCACAACCATAACCACATCCACAACCACA